>NC_141252.1:15024867-15377367 GCF_054856555.1 Leptonotus elevatus
AGACAGCCCCTTTGAACTTGGACTCCAGTTTGACACCCCTGCTTGTGCCAGCCTAAAAACCACAAGTTTTAAAAAACTAAACTAAACAAAAAAACGATCTTATCGGAAAAACACATCCCAATAAGGTGTTTTTCCTATTATTATTATTTTTATTTTATTTTAAAGGTTTATTGTTACCTAACTCATCTTAAGTGTTAACAAAGTTACTGATATAGATTGTCAAGTGTTTTTCTCTCTCATTATGAGCACTAATGCTCGTCAAAGTTAATACAATTGGGAAACTATTTTGTGTGTAGACGTATTTTTTGTAAAGCGGATATTATATATAGAATTGACATTGAAAATGCATTTTTAATTTTTGTACTTCATGAAAAACTACAAATTCATCTTTACTTTTTTACTTGATTTCATGTCAGGGTTCGTCAGGGTTCATTCAAGTTTGCAAACATTCGCTAAATGTTCGCCTAGAGTTTTAATGCTCTTTCTTGTTGCAAGAAAATTCTGAACATATTCAGACGTTAAGTTGTAAATATCGCTTTTCACCACGAGATAGCAGGCATCCATAGGTCACATCACAGAATGAGGTTATTTTTGATTGTTCAAACCTGGTTGGATCTTTTATACAGGCATTCAGCATGAAATATATGAATATATTGTGATACTGTGACGTTGGTTAACAAAAAAAAGACATGCACATATTCTGTCCATATTAAAATGCTTGATGAAAAATTGTGGCCCATTTTATTTATTTATTTATTTTTACACAAGTAATTGAAGCCACGTTATCTCTGAGTTGTTTATGCAACTCCTGAGTGGATTTAATTCGAGTGTGAAAGCAGTGGTTGAGTTTCTTTGCTGAGAGAGCACCGCCCGCCCGGGGCACGTGCATCGGTATTACAACCGCTCCGCTCACGTTTTCTACAAACGGGCGTCACGCCTATTATCTGCTCGATTTACATATGTAACACCGCCCAGGGGGCAGAGTGTGTTCTGTTGATCCACTGTCGATTGAAAAACCGTGCGGAAAGGACGAAAACAGATGAGAAAAGTTCAGGAGGACTGTTGTTTTCAAACATACAGTGTACGGCTTGACGGGGGTTTGCCCCACTTTGACACCGCGATATGGACGTTTTGAAATCCGCTGGAAGGGCGATCATACGAAGCCCCAGCCTGGCCAAACAGTCGTGGGGAGGTGGCAGACATAGAAGTGAGTACATTTATTTATTTTTGCTACGCGTAAAAAGAAGGCGCAAGCTTGTGCTAATTTGGCTACACCGAGCTAGCAGCAGGTCGACCAGCGCGTGCCTTAAATGTTACAAATCGCCAGCCACACTTGTTGGGGGCAACTTGGAGTCAACGTGGCGGGTGTTTGGCAACCAGTAGAACTAAAATCATGTAAGAATATGAAGTTTAACTTGCTAATTAAAGTCGGGAATGTGTACATTTACGCCTTGAACTTGACTCGGACTCTGACAGCAGCGCCCCGTATCTCCACAATGCACACCCGGAGAGTGCACATATGGTAAAATGATACTGCCCTTCCTCATGATTCACTCGTCGAGTCTTGTGTAATGTTTGTCCAAATGTGGCGATATGACAAGAGAGGTCCGTCGGTGCTGTGTGAAAACCCGGTGTTGTCTGCCACGTCACGACTGAGATTTACACCAGAGGTACAGGCTGGGGAATTAGTGGTCGTATTTCTGGCAAGGCTGTACAATCCTAGCAACGCTCTGTTGCTAGGCGATGCACTGTGTGAAACAAAAATGAGTGTGAATGAACTGAAAGTCGTATTTAGCCTCGTCTTGTCCTTGACTATAATTTAGGGGTTTAATTGCCATGGAAGCCGCTTATGAGCTTTTCATTGTGTACAGTCTCCACTCATAAATAATGTTTTGAATGATCATGAATGCACATACAGTAGCTTCCCCCAGTAACAAAAGGGAGATGTCCTCATCATGACCCTACAACGCACGCGACGGGGCACTGGGCAGGGAGATGTCACACGTGCCACTCGGTGTACTCAATGTTTTGTTTTAATGATGAGAGTAATGCATGCTTAGCAGGTATCATTCACATCTAATTAGGAAAGCAGCCACAGAGTTCGGACACTAACTGCTTTGCTAATGCTTTTGCATCCCCAAGGAAGCTCGAAGCCTGACCCAGCACAGTATAAACAAGTGTTGATTATTTTTTTTAGGGTCAAATGTCTGCATGAAAATATGACGTAAATACAAAAAAAGTGAGTTGATGTACATCTTATGTGGGTCAAGAACTTTGCTTTAAAACCAAAATGTGAAATTACGGGGACTGAGTCTGAGACTCTCTTGTGTATGCCCTTTATCTTCAGACACAAGTTATTAAAGATAAAATAGTGTACATTTTCCCTGTAAATAAATTATAGGAAATTGTACACTGCAGTGGTTCCTCGCATATTCTTGGTTCAGCACCCATGGATTCACCTGTTGAAGCACCCAACACCCGTTTTTGGCAGTATATTTTTGTTTGTTCAAGAATGTTTTGGGCTAACAACATTAAACAAAATCAGATATAATGGTTGGCGATTTTTTGCTATTTGCGGTCGACCCTGGCCCTTATCTGCCGCAAATTGACCGGGTTACACTGTATCTGAAATTATATACACGGTACAGTCAACCCTGTATATGGCGGTTGATGTTCCAGACCAACCTGCAGTAGGTACACTCTAAGAACAGTTGGGTGAAAAATAACCCAACTATGGGTCAAAAATGGACTGATCCTCTACTTGGGTCAATTTGATCCAACTTTGCATCAAGAAATTGGCCTTTAAGTGTAAAACAACTCATAAATATTGGTCAGATCCTTTACTTGGGTTAAAAATGTGGGTCATTTTGTATAAAACAACCCAGAAAGTTGGTTCAAATTGACCCATAAAGTGGATCGGTCCATTTTTGATTCATAATTGGGTTACTTTTGACCCAACTGTTTTTAGAGTATAAAACTTGGAACGTATATCACAAGCAAAAAGTGAGGGAACGCATAACCATGATTCTTGTTGAGAGTAGAATTTTGATCAACAGCTCTAATCCTTTACTGTCAGAAACTCTTTCCATAAGGCTGTCTCATTCGCTCTACTCATGTTAGTGGATTTAACTGTATCTAAGAGGCATGCATGTTTTGACTAATAGAGTGACCGAAAAACTTTTATCCCCTTACAAAAGAATAAGAATGCACATCTTGTTATGTTTTAATAATAGGGTCATGCAATAAGTTGAACAATGTGAATGGCAGCGAGAGATCTTATTAAAATGCAATGAATTACACTTGAAAACAAATGGAATTAGAGAAAAAAAAGTCCTGTTACCCTATTAATTTGAGGTAGATAAAGGTGTCTGTCACGTTTGAGTAAAGTATTTTTATTTCTCTAATTTATTTATAAAAATTTAGGACACAGAAAAGAGGATGCATGCTGTTAAGCCCATTTCACACTGCACTTATTAAGGTGCAACTCTCCATCATCAAACCCATTCATTGTGGAAGTGAATGCAGTGTTGCTGGGCAGCGTGGCATGGCAGGGGGGATATGTGCTGTACTAGCAAAGTGCCTTGAATACAAAATAAAATAAAAATTATATTCGAGAGTGGAGTCATTGTGACGTCACAGAAGCCCATAGGGGCTAGTGGAGCGGTTTAGTGCTATATTCACAGACTTATTTACAGCTTTCTTTTATAGCATAGGTACACCTTGTAGATGTGCGGTCTACTTCAGGTCTAAATCAGCAGCAACAAGTCTCTGTGATTTCCTGATCGGCTACCACGTCTCTGTCCATTTAAAACATGGTGGGGTGCGTCTGTATTCAACAATAACAAGAAAAAACATTCCATCGCCTCTGTTTTCCTTGACATTGGCTGTTTTCAGTGCCCACCACACTTCACAGCAGGTTTTGAAAAAGACATGACATACACTTGGCGACTTCAGAAGTAAGATTCACCGAAAGTTGTCATTAGCCTGAGATTTGGAAGCTTTTGAAACATTTACTGTAGATTTTTCTAAGCAAGTATTGTTAGAAGGATGAACAATTGTACTAGATCATACTTTTTAGATACATGTATTTGCACGTTATCTTCAACAATGCTGTCCCTATTCATATAACTGCTTTTCTTGTTAGGTATCGATCGATGATGCTTGTGATCATTTCTCACCTACACTTGAATGATCTTTTTTGCATAGTCCCCAACCACAGAGGAGTTGGTTGTACAATGTGAAACTTTGTGGCACAATTAAAAGGTTTTCTTACTTTGTGCTGTGTCTGTATATGCCCCTAGGTGTTTTTTCTTTGTCTGAGTTGGAGGTTTCTAAATTAATCACTTGTCCTAATTGGAGTCTAATAATGCTGGAATATATTTTGCGGTTGTTGGATTGAGCTGGGATAGGATGATGCTATCTCAGCAGAGAGGCTGGTTACTAAAAAAATAAATAAAAGAAACAAATGTTACTTTGGTAACTAGTTGGTTGTTGCTGTTTCATAAAAAAATAAAATAAAATTATATATATATATATATATATATGAGAGAGAGATTTTTTTTAAATCCATTGCACACACTCATCTTCCTCTTTTTCTAATCAGTTAGTTACTTGCATAATTTAAAATGAAAAAAAAAACCCTGATAGTCTGACATAAACAAATATTCCAAATGTCATACGCAAACATTTATTAAATGCTTTACTTTAATTTATGTTGTTTGTATGTATGTTTATTGCTCAAACACAACCTGTGCTACCTTTTAACGTAACGATCCGCTGTCAGCCTCTATTTAACGGATGGATGACTCAGTTGTGGTATTGTGTAACTCTCCAAAAAGGAACTGGAATTTTACATGAACTAATTTGGTGCCAACATAACATAGTATTATATTAGTAAGTTATGATTTTGTTCATTCACATATTGAACTTCAAGGGTGTTTTCACCCTGAACCTCATCATACTGTGAATGTAGTTAGTGCATGTGAGGACATTTTGGTGGAGTGAGCTGCCAGTTGTAAAAGAGGATCAAGGTTTTGGCAGAGCAGTAAAGAGCTTGCGCCAGTACAAGACCACCTGACCTGATTGCACCATTTGCAATCTAAACTATTTTCTAAACATGATTGGTAGAGCAAAGCTTGGTGTTTTCCCAGTGTAGTCTCGAAACGCAATCCCCATCCCCTGAGCAAACATTGCTCCATTACATGTTCCTTTATTTCAAGGCAGCATCACACAGTCGAGTGGTGCTCACTGACCACTGCCAGCAAACTGCTCCAGCACGGCCAATAAGCCTTTGAAGTTTGCACAAATCGGTGCCGGAGCTGCATTGAGCTCTGCTGCTGAGTGTTGGTTGTATGAATGCAAATGTGACCAATATGAACATGGATTATTATCTTTCCACATGAAGCAGCACTCGTTGGCTTTATGCACATCTAAAATTAGAATACAATATTTTGTTTCCAGTGTGTCAGGCTTTTTTATTTTAATGCAAAGCTGTTTCATCGCGCAATAATGGGCTCTTGTAGCTATTGTTTTTCTCTTTCATGTTTGCTGGACTCCAACTGTGTCAATAGGTTTGATCTCCTCATCCATACAGGTGGAGAGGGTTCCCCAGACTTTATTGTCAAGGTCAAATGCTGCTCTTCAGAGGTCTTTTCAAAATTGACTTATTTTCATTATTGCAGTGTTTTGTTTAATGATTGTGCTATTCTCAATACACCTTAGTTTAATTTGAATACCTTTCAGAATTACATATATATATATATATATATATATTTTTTTTTTAAAAAGAATAGTACTCATAGTACTCAATAGCACTAATAGTAGTTACAAATTCCGCTAGTGTATGTAAACTTGAGCGCAACTGTATATGTAAGAATGTGTCAAAACAGCTGCGGCCTCGTAATGGGGTATATGCCACGAAGGAAGCGAGACTTCCGACTTCCGGGTTTTTGCACATCAGTTTTGTGTCCCACCCATTAGCGGGAGCGCGTGGTTTGGGGGGCGCAGGGGTGGGGGTGCGAGTGCAGCCAGCAGTGGACGGAAACGGCGCTGATGTGTGGAACCCGGAAGTCCGTGGGATCTATCCCATTGAAATTCATAGTTCAGCCTGGTAAATCGGATTTTGAACATAAACAGCAATTATATATCTTGCTGCATATGATAATAATTTTGATGAAGTGCTATGATAGTGCCGGAAGAGAATGATCTGTTCTCCAGGCTTGAGCTTGAAGACCTTGACCTAACCGTGGGTGTAGCCTTTCAAACCCACCCATCAATTAACTAGGCATTTAGACCAGTATAGCTATTACCCATAACCACTCAGGGTTGGTTTGGCTGTTCCCGCCTTCTCTAAGTCATTGCTGGCATTCTGCTCAAATACTTTAATTAAGAAAGCTTGTAAGGGGACATACAGTATGCAATATAGACTGCTGAAATTGCTTGTTAACAAATAGTTGGGTCTTTGGGGTGCCTTTGAAATTAGACAAATATTTTTAAGCTTCGCATTTGTGAAAATGTAGCTGTGAGCAAGCTGTTCTGAATTTAAACGGATTGTGACATCCGTGGGGCAAATTTTCAGAATGCTGCCCCTACACTCAATTTCTCTGCCCATTAATTGGCATCATCACTGGGCGAAGATCTGCCACTTTCAAGCAAGGGCTATCATGTCAAAGCCAAAATGTAAGCAGAACAGCATTGCATTTTGTTGGATGTAGAGGTAACTGTTGGCTAACAGCGTTAGCACCTGATAAATAAGTGGCACATACTTAATCGCTCATTACTATACTGACACAATGGGGTACTTGTGTTTTGTTATCTGTCTGCTGCATGTCCATTTTTGTCAGGCCCCCAACCCCGTCAATAAATATGAATCGGCGCATTTGCACAGATCCCACGGCGACCAACGAGAATAGTAATCGCTGCTCAAAGGACAATCTACTTGACACGGCGTTCATCTATATCTGTCAGCACTCAGCACCCATCCCACCTGTCAACGAATCATTGTCTGTTGCCCCCCGCTACCCCGGACATGTCGATTGGAGGATCGCACAATTTTTCACAACCCAAATATGGCCTGCTGCTGATAAAAATCCTGAAGGAAACAGTAACATTTGGTGGCTTGGTGATTAAGTGGTATATTGATGGACACATGACATCATGGATGTTAATGAGACACCAAGGAGCTGTTTTAAAATGTGAAAAATGGATAATAAGTCATATGTTATCAGTTTCACTTTCAGGGATTGTTTTATTAGGTAGATCAACTCGATTGGTTCCTTTTCTTCTTATGCTACCCCAAGGACTTTTTGTGTTTAGCCATAAAAATTTGCCAGATGAGCCCACTATCCATTGAAGACGTTTAAGTAGTTGGAAGGAATTGTTTTATAAGAGGAGGTTTTATAAGAGAGAAAAAAAAATACAGCTGGGTTTTTCTTGTTAAATTAATCTGAAGGCAATTTTCTGCATGAACTGTCACTGTAAAGATATGAATATGATCATAATGAGTGAATAGAAAACTGTAATAGCAGAGACCCAGCGTATTTAATACAACTAATCTTACAAGTCTTCCTTTTAAATAAAGCAGTTCAGTGATGTAAAACCAATTATGGGCAATCATTCAAGCTGTGTGATGCAATCGATTTGATCGTGTGGTTAATGTTCGGAAACCTTTTAACATTTACAGCACATATTAAACATTACATTAGTTAAAATCACTTTGACAATCAAATGCTATTATGCGTTTTGGGTTAAGGCAAAAAGGTGGTAATAATGGTTAATGCTATGTGCCCTTGCTGAGAAGTTGGCATCTTTTTTGGGAAGTACCGGTACATTTCTAAATAAAAACAAGAAAATATTGTTTTACCTTTAGCTGCTCTAGAATATTAGGATTCAAGTGTTTTGGCAATGTCCTAAAGTTATTGACCTATGACACTATTACTGAAATAGTTTGATTTACACTGCATCATATCCCTTATGTGCTTTTCATTTACAGAGCTTCCAGAGAACTGGACAGACACAAGAGAGACTCTTCTGGAGGGCATGGTCTTCCAGCTCAAGTACCTGGGGGTCACAATGGTTGAGCAGCCCAAAGGAGAAGAGCTGTCTGCTGCTGCTGTCAAGAGGATAGTGGCCACAGTGAGATTCTGCATGCACAAAAACCTGCACACAAACTCACATATGAAAAGACTGAATGCATCCTAAATCACATTTAAGACTCCAGGTTTTACAGAATAGTTTAACATTTACTTTGCTGAAATACATAATTCTCATCCAGCTGGTTGCTTGCCATGACTTCCTTGAGGACCAAGCTGACATTTAAATGAAAATGCAATTAGTTTGGACACTCTTGCTCAGGACATGGCTCAGTCAGCCTTATCATGCAAAAAAAAAAAAAAAAGGCTTAATGTTATTGGATCTGGCAGCTCGGGGTATAATTTAGTTGGTGGTAAAACAATGTTGGGACCTGGGAGATGGGAGGGAGGAGGAAGAGGCCGATTGCTGCTTAATCAACTATAGTTGCACACAGTGTTGTAAGATAAGATCATTTCATGGGATATCAGGATATCTATGTTAGAAATCTTGAGTCACAAAAGCAGTGTGTTTGTGTGTTTTTTGTTTTAGTTCACAGTTAAAAAGGATTTTATATACAGGAGGAAAATCCAAACCTATATGACCCTCTGCGAACCTAATAAATGGTCCTACATTTGGCAATAATTAGTGTTTGCGGTAACTAAGTGAGTAGCCTTTTGCATCGGCTGTGAAGAAATGTTCTTCTTTATAGAACAGTTTTAACTAATTTATGTGTGAGTGTTCTCAGGCCTGAACCGCTTTTTTAATATCATACCACAACATGCAAATTGGGTTTAAGTCCGTCTTTTGATTTGGCCACTCAAAAACCTTCATTTAAATTATTATTTGAAAATTTTGTATTAGCCATTTAATGGTGGACCTACTGGTATGCTTTGGGTCATTAACTTCATTGTTTCAAGTATACAGCAAAATAAATTTTTAGTGTTTTGCCTCGAAACTCTCCCATAGATACCATGTTTGCCCAGTCTTTCTTTTGGTAGAGTCATACGAACTTTACTGAGGCCAGTGAGCCATGCAGTACTTGTAGTACTGTAGTATGCTTTTTTGTGATATTCTGGTTGATTCGTCGTTGTACTCCTTGAATAACTTTAGTTGGCCAACCATTCCTGGGATAGTTAACCACTGTTATGAGTTTTGCTATATTTGTGGGTAATAGCTTTGACTGTGGTTGGTTGGAGCCTAAAGCATTGGAAATGGCTTTGTAGCATGTTCCTGACTGATAGATTTCAGTCACTTAGTGTCTTGTTTGTTCTTGAATTTCTGTGGATAATAGCATGATGCATTTCTTTTTGCGATCTTGTGGCTTTCTTCGTTTTATCTGACAGGTACTATTGAAATGATCTGGCCTAGGTGTGGCCAGTGAAATTGAACTCGGCTTTCCCAAAACTGTGGTTAGTCACAGTTAGCTCATGATTCAACAAGGCACAGCAAATCCCTTTTCACAATCATCATTTAAAAACGCATTCCGTATTTACATGGCTTGTTTTTGTTAGATATTAAAATTGGGTTTGAAATATTTGCGAAATACTTTTTCACTGCATTGTATGTACGTTCAGTCTCATACTTGCCTTTTTGTTTTACTTCATGTTTGTCGTTCAGGCCAAAGCCAGTGGAAAAAAGCTCCAGAAGGTTACACTAACAGTCTCCCCTCGCGGAATCATCCTTTACGACAGTGCCTCCAACCAGCTAATAGAGAACATTTCCATTTACAGGTCAGTGAACAATTCAATTGAGCGACTCCAGTTTTTAAATACTTTCAGTGTTATCTTGGCTTCATCCCTAGATTAAAACAAAAGTATTCATCACATGGCTGTAATCCTCAGTCACTGGATTGTTGTGTTGAGGAAAGAGGTGTGACGTGCAAGTGTTTGTGTGTGTCTGTCAGCAGTATGCCTCGCTCTTGCCTGGAAGCTGCACAACAGCTGTATGTCTGTTATGCAGGTGTGACTGACTGACTGTCTGACATACACATTTTGTCACACCCAAGTGACACAGACATTCCTACAATTGCCATAGAAACCATTTGCCTGCCTCAGCCTGCATACTTCTAGCTGCATGACCTTAGCTGGCCTCGAGCTAAAGAATCATGCACAAATTACTTACAAGTTCCATTTTAATGAGTCTGTATAAGCAGCGATAGAACTGGAGTCTTTTTTGGAAGGTATCTACATGACATTTCAGTTTTGTCTTTCCTCCACAAAGTATGCTTATTATTTGCCATAAATTTGTGAAATGTCTTAAATTATTTTAATTAGTGTTATTTTTGTTACACCAACACAATTAAATTGTGGCCATTGAGCGGCATTTCAAGATATTCTGTCGTAAATAATACATCACTTTATCATAGTTGTAATATAAAAAGGTCACTAACACAAAGTATTTGTGCTGGACATGGAAATTAATATAAATATACCAGCAATCCATCTGATTTTTGCCAGTCAAAACTGACCATTAATATCAACCAGGCAAAGAGTTAATTAGTTTGTCTCAATGTTGTGACTAGTGGGCTGGATTTACACTGCATAGTTCAAGTGACACAATCGAGATATTTTGCTGTCAAGTGGCACAATTCGAATTCATGATACATCACCATAGGAAATGTATGTATGTATGTATTTATTTATTTATTTATGACAACAACTACCAGTAGTGTTTCATTTCGTTTAAATCAAGGAAGGGCTGATGGGGGTTGGCAAATAGTCGAGTCCGGACCAACTAAATGGTAACAGTTAATATTGGTATCATTTATTCTTTATCGCTTTCTGTAGTGTCGCTGCCTGGAGCTGACACCCATGTTGTTGTGTGCAATTTGGTCATCTGCATTTGTGTTGTTTCCTGCAATATTTACGTAAATGTACACACTGTCATTGGATATGTGTCATTTGAAATGTTTGGATTTGGAATTGGGTGCTCGGACCTACAGTGTGAATCCGTCTTAGGTGTAATTGACAGCAAAGTCTTCATTTGTATTTCTCTACGTGTCTGTCAGTATCAGGGTATGAATGTTACAACTTTACACCATTTATCTATATTACATCTGCTCTTTAGTCTGTAGGGTTGGGTTTTATCCAAGTAACATTTCACATTGAAAGGAGGGTTAAGACAGAATGAGAAACATCACTGTCTTGGATTCAGATCAAATTTATTTAAGTGCATTCAGACACTCTGGGGTCTGCCTGTTTATTTATTAGTGGTTTAAGACCCGAATGGAAACCCTTAATTGATTTTCATTTAGTGCAAATAATAGTCATGTCCATCAACTTGAACATGACTATGAATTTACAGTGTAAAAACCATGTGATGTGCATGCAGCAATCTCCTCAACAGGATGTGAAGAAACAAAGCGTCTTGTATCTACCTTGCTCTCTGAGTTTTACTGCCTTAATATTCTCCAGGAAGTTGGTTGATCAATAAAGTAAATTGATCGGACTTCTCGACACCCAATTTCCCAACGCCCTCATTGCAAACGTTTGCCATATTGGTTTGCTGCAATGCTTGCTGCCAACCTTTGCTCATCAACCCTTATTGATTTCAAATTTGCATTCCTCTAGATTCACCTTGACGACTTTGTTGTGGTCTACCTACATACGTACATTGAGATTCACAGCATCTCAAAAGAAAAATAAACATTTGTATAAGGGTGTTCCTCCACCATTTTAAATGCCATTGAGCAGTATGTGTATCCATTACAAAAGTAGTGGAGAACATATTCTCTCTGTAACATGCATGCTCAGTATATAAAGCCCTTCAAACAAACCCAACACAGTTTTACGTTTTTGATAGTATTGCAACACTAGATTGAACCATTTAAATTGTGTGTGTGTGTGTTTCCTTTTTTTCAGAATATCTTATTGTACAGCAGATAAGATGCATGACAAAGTGTTTGCCTACATCGTTCAGAGCCAACACAATGAAGCACTCGAGTGTCATGCCTTCCTCTGCACAAAGAGAAAAGTGGTAAGCAATTAAGACTCTCTTTCAATGCAAACCTAGCTTTGTGGTGGCGTTTGTTAAAAAGAATGTAGGCAGTATGTAACCACTTTGTTTCTTTGACAACAAGTTAACATTAAGTCAGAACTGAAGAAAGATGAGGGAAAACACGAAGGGAGGCTAGTTTGCCATCATTCCCTCCTTCCCTAGAGGCTACCGAACAAGTGAGCCCCTCCCTGCACTTCCTTCCCTTCACTAATTTAGTTCTTACCAAAATGCTACATAGCCTCCCGGCTACAGTACATAAAACAGATCATGGTGATTGGTGACTCTTCCTCCTTTTGAAGTGTCTTTATTGTCATGGTAGCGGTCACATACATAGCTCTGTGCCTGAATATCTAATCTGTGGATTAGGAACCAATGAGTTATTATGTAATAGTTGTCATTTGTTTTCCTTTACTCATTTCCCCTCTTATGTGTGTGTGTGTGCACTTCCTCCCCCACCAGGCACAAGCAGTAACCCTAACAGTGGCACAGGCTTTCAGAGTGGCATTTGAATTCTGGCAGGCTGCCAAGGAAGGTACGCATGGTGTCCTCCACTAGCAGTATGACAGATGAGTGGAAACGCCTCTCTCTCCCTTCCCCCCTCTGTTGTTTTCCTTTCCCTTTAACAGATTGAGTGTTATTGTTTTTTTAACCAATGCATACTCGCACTGCATTTTATGTTGGTCATAAGGAACGCTGTACAACAACTTCAGTCTCTTCCATATGACGCACAGTTGATAGTGGAACTAAAAATCTTGCGTTTACAAATATAAGGCAATTTTTTTTTTATGACACAAAGTATTATTGAAGAAGAAACTTTCTAGTTACTGTGGTTCATTTGCCTGACTTGCATGCAAGCAACATGGGTTCACTTCCTACTTGTAAAGAGTGTGAATTGTTGTACATTCAATTATCCCACTGGCGATCAGCCCAGGATATAGTCCACCTTTTGTATGAAGTCAGCTGGATAGGTGGCAGCTCCCCATGACCCTGAATTGGATAAGCTGTTAGAGAGAGAAAATAGATGGATGGAGAACCTTTTCAGATTTTTATCATTCAGATATGCAAAGAAGCTGTCTATGAAATTTTATATTTTTTAGGGTCATACCACAGCAAGAATGCAGTTCATCGGTGAGATATTATTTTTCTTTTGGTGTGCCTCTCCAGCTCAGACAATCAACTGTTTTCCCGTTTTTGCTCTCATTGCTAGGATGCAGACGAGGAATTTTTAGCACCTCGACAACGGCTGCCTCCAGTAGTTGTACGTTAAAATGGTTGAATGCTTTTAGCTACATGAGAGGCGCACAATATTTGACGTACCTTAATGCATTTTAGTTGTACACCACTGAAAATTATTTGCAGGGGTAGTAGCAACATTTTTTCTCATGTAAGAATACTCTTACTTTAGAACACTCAGTCAATTAAAAGTGAATAGTAGTCCTTCAAATACTGTAATTACTTGAGTAGGATTAGATATTCAGTGAAAACACTACACAAGTACATAGTAACTTGTGAGTAACTCATTATTTAATGGAGTAAATGCTAGTGTAAGTGTGTCTCCTGGTTACATTAGACTAGTGAAACAGTCATGTGACAGTGTCTGACAAACCAAAACAAATACTTTGTACAAGCAAAAACATACAAATTAAAATAATAATAAATACATCTAAAGTAACATAGTAAAAGTAGCTTTATTCTTGACAAAAATCCTCAAGTAAAAGTAAAAAGTGTTTCATTAACAATTCTAAAAATACTTAAATGTAAGGGACAGTATGTAGCATGTGCCTACCCACCTCTGCCTCACTGACAATGTTAAGCAAAATAGAGCATCATTAACTTTGTAAACTCATATATATTCCTCAAAGTCAAAATTCCAGTGGTTTGGATATGTAGTGACCAAATTATCATCTAACCTACTGAGAAATTCCTCTTTATAATTGGCATTTGTAATGGTTAAAGACTATTGACATTGAGGAGTAGTAGGACAAGTAGAAAGTAGCTAAGGTAATAGCTTCGGGCAAAGGTGGCCAGACTAGTCTTAATCTGCCATTTCCTTTCTGCATAGAACATAGCCTAACAGGAGATTTGTTTCATTGTATAGACACAGTTTTTATTTTTGTTTGCCAAAGCACCCCAACCCACCCTTTCATAGAGCATGTGCATGTGCAGGCACCCTTCTGGACATGGCAGACAATCAAATTGCTGCGTAAGGAGGTTGTCTCATACATGGTTTCTCGTTCTTTTCACACAGCTCAGCAGAACAGTCATGTAATTTAATGCATGTGATATTTCACTGTCGATGATTAGTGGAGAGGAAGGTATAAGATGTATACTGTATATTTTTGTACAAGATTATATATTTACTTATATCTGTATAAGATCAGTATTACTGTCGGGTTCAATAAGGTTAATTTCCACTTATCTTTTCCTTTTGTTAGCCCCCCCCCCCATCCTTCATGTCTGTCTACTTATATTCTTGACACATACTCAATTAAAAATAACCCAAATTGAGTAAAAAAGGGACCGGCCCAATGTTTTGGGTTATTTATTAAGCCAAAAAGTTGGGTGAAATGAATAACAGAACAAAGCAAAAAAATTGGGTTGTAATTGTTTTTCCTAATATTGGGTTATTCTTTTGACCCAACTTTCTGGTTTACACGTATAACCCAATGAGCTGGGTCGGTCCCCCCCAAAATTAGTTGATTTGTCAATGTGGGTTATCCATGTGACCCAACTTTTTGTTTTAGATAGGTAAAGTGTCAGTCCCTTTTTTGACCCAATTTTTTTTTTTTTACCCTAATAATCATAATAAATTCAATTTGTAATGCACTTTTCATCAGCATGATCTCAAAGTGCTAAAGATAAAGAAAATATAATTAAATCATGTTTATAATTAAATGTCATAAGCCTTTCTAAATAAAAAGGTTTTCAGGCCTGATTTAAAAGAGTCCAGGTTCTGGTTGGCCCTCAACTGGATTGGGAGCTTGTTCCAGAGTCGCGGTGCGGCTGCGCAAAAAAGCTCTATTATTAGGGTGATACTGTAGCCCTAGCACGCTCAACTTTTACTATGGTAAACCTTAACAGATGATGTTCGGCACACAAATTAAACAAGATGTTTAATTTAAATGCTGCAATCACAATTGAATGAAGTGGATGTTATTATTTTTGCAGTTCAGTGCTTCACAATTCAAGCAAACTCCAATAATTAGGCTAATCTTATCAGCCAATTGTTCCAGCTTATTTGTTCAAACATATTATTGTATGTGTGACTGGTGGAACATTTGAATATTTTATTTTCCGCAGCTGCTAAATGTGTGCACAGTTGTGCAAGGACAATCACCCATTGTTAGAGCTTTCCTGTGTCACAGCACACTGGGTTTTTCTATAACTGCACTCTGTCTCTTTGTCAACCACCCCCCCCCCCCCGACCTGTGTGTTGTCACATACACAGAAAAGGAGAAGCGAGTGAAGTCGGGTTCAGATGGTGAAGGAGTCAACAGTGGCCAGTCAGACAGCTCAGCGAGCCTTGGCAGCCTGAAGGGAGGAGGTCAGTCATGTCACTTAACATTATGCCATCTGGAACAGAAATCAGCCACTTGTCAAATGTAGGGGTCGGAGTTCAGCTGACAGAGTTGGCACTTTGGCTTCATTATAATACCTAAAAAAATAACATCAAGTTTGAATGCACATGATATTGGGTGTTAGGATGCTTTATTTAATTTGCTAGCACAATAGTACATTTAGCTACAGTTTGTTTACAAACCACTGGAATAACTGATGGTTTATGGATCCTCCAAAGATTCTACTCTGCATGCGTTGTGAACAGGAAGTTATTGACATCTCAATGAGCTTGACATCTTGTAAGGCATCATTAGCTGTGGCTATTGTCCTGGCTGAGTTAAGACACATCCTTGCTGTCAGTGGCACAATGGCTGCTCACCCATTCATGTGTGTGCATGTGTCCGTGTCCTTTTCCTGTCACATTGGATACATCAAATATTAAATGCTCCCGTTTTCTCTGACCCATGTGGACGGAGGGTTCAGCTTGATGCAAGTCCAGGAACATGTGACATCAGCTTTGTAGTCATCCTTGCAGCCAAATGGCCCCAAGCTAGAAAGGGATCTCTTAAATCAGTTCTGACGCTTTATTTGTGAGAAGAGACTAACGTAAGCCTATAGATTTCTTTTTAATGGGTTTAAGAGGCGTTTGGATTTGACTGTATATCATGCCTCTAAGCAGACAGTGTTTTTGTGGAATAGATTCTTCTAAATACAATTGGCATCATTTCTACAGGGCTGAAACCTCTCTGCTTGTCGTGGCACAGATTGAGGGCAGCTCAGCATTGGTGCCATCACCAGGTTATATTTATGCCCCCTTTACTCTGCCTTATCAGGCAGCAGGCCACTGAGTCAGTGAGACTCAGGGTCACTTATGCCGCTTTTGCCATGAAATACGATACACTCTTCTTGGCAACGAAACAACAACTGGTTGTGTACTCTGTGACTCAGTCCCACGTACCCACCTTAACAAATTACAGGTCCGTCATCAATAATGCCTTCAAGTGGGGAGATTTCTGTGAATTTTTAAAAGCCGGTGCTGACAGAGAGGAGACCGGTTGATGTGAATTGAATTCTACACGGCACACAAATGGGGTTCTCATTCAACTACAAATAACAGGTCATAGGAAGGTCGCCTAAAGATGAACTGTACGTTTTGAGAAGTGAGATTGTAGCACTGAACAATTGCATTAGAGAGAGTGGACTTTTAACTGCTCCCAGTGGACGTCATTAGCTTTAAAGAGTGCTCAAATATTCGGGTTGACACATATTAGTCAGCCGGGGAAAGCATCGCATTACAGGTCAGTGCAGTCAATGTGGTGCATCGGGGTTATTCCAAGCTCACTTATCACATAATACACAGATGGGAACTTCTATTAGGTACATTAGATGCTTCGTAAGGAGAAGTAAACCTGAACATACTGTAGAGAAGCATCAAAAGGATTTTGAATTCACACTGCTATTGATGGATGCATGAGCGCAACAGGATGCAATTAAAGGTGTATACACTTGTTAAATGTGTACAATTATCATTTTTGTGTTGTTTTTCTTTTGCAGAAGTAGCCACAACAAAACTCCTAGATTTGGCGGAAGGGGCCAATGTAACGTTGGTCCACTCAGGAACAATTCAAGCGGATTTGAGTTCCTTTACGGTGCATAATCATGCGACTGAGAACAACAATACAGTATGGGTAAGACGAGAGTCAGCAGTTTGTTCAGTTTCAACTGTATAGCCTGATATAATGGAATACTGTATTAGACAGTTAAATTCATGCAATTGATTAAGGGGAAACTTCGATTGGCTGTCATGCAAATTAGATATCGTTGGCCTCGAAACCTTGTACCTCCAAAATAGTCACTTTTTAGGAGACCCCCAAAACATTGCATCATCAAATAGAGCAAGCCATTTTCAACACTCAAGATAATAATAATCAATAAATTGCAAAAATTACACCCGCATGTGTGGACTGACCAAAAGTACAGTATAGATTTTTGAAAAAATATGAAATTAGCCTAATTGTAACCTTATGAGGTTTTGGCCCGATGCCAGCGATATGTAAAATAAGCAATATACACTATGACTAAAATAATACTTTCTCTTCAAAACTCTGTGGTGAATAAAAAGATAATTCAATTTTTAGAACTTTTTTTTTTTTTGTACTCGAGGTCCAATTTATGAACATTAATGATCTTGTTTTGGTTCTGAATGTGGAAATGGGATTTGGTCGCTGTTCAGGGGTATGTCTAGTCTCGTGGGATGCAGGGTACCCCAAAATCTTCAAAACTTTCAGTATTTGCCTTATCACCCTTAACAATAAGCTGTTTATGTGGCAGTTTGACAAAATAACTACAAATTATAAACAATATATAATTGCTTGCCTACTTGATTTTAGTGTGTTTAATAAATTAAAGAAATTGAAAGCAGCCCTAGCACCTTTCCATTTTTTTTTGTATGCGACCCTCAAGTGAAACATTTTGGACACCCCTGCTGTAATGTTAAGGAAATGTGGAAAAAGTGAAGCGTTGTGAATACTTCTCAGACATGTTGTAGGCTGAGCTGGACTGGAGCCTATTGAGTGTAGTAACGTTGTAGTTTCAAGAGAGCAACAAAAGATGTCACCTTCTCTCTTATTCAAGGTTGAGCTTGAAAAGTGTGTGCATGCATGCATTTAGATGTATTATTACTAACCACATAACTTAAATCTCCTTTTTCTGAGTAACATTAAGTCACTGTTTATGGTTAGAAAATGAAACGGTTGTCTGTGCCTCTTTGTGTGATTTAGAAATTAACCTTCTTCCTGTGTCTGTCACAGGAGCTTGAGGACGGTCTGGATGAGGCTTTCTCAAGGTAAATAGAGATCCTTTTTATTTTTTGGGACAATTAAATATTGAGCAAACAAATTAAATATGAATGAAATGAAATAGTAACCAGCATTTAATCTCACCGACCACATTTGATACGTATGAACTAAAGTGAGTGATATTATTTTATCCCTGCCAAAGAGCAAAATGACTTTACCAAAATATTAGAAACACTCCCAACTATCCTGCAGTGCATTTGCCATCCACTCTATAACAATGGTTAACCTATTGTTAAACCAATACCAATCAAAGCTTTAGAGTATATTTTTTATTTTGTTAAAGGCAGGGTTGTTCTGGAATTGCATCAGTGTAGGTCCACCTAATGTAATGTTATCTTTTGTGAATTAAGTGTACAAGTATTTTATTAGTTAACATTGAATTTTATAAAAAGAAAACAAGAACCTACAGATTTTATTTTTTAAGTTGCCACAGTATGTAATTGTAATTCCGAGTTTGCACAAATATTTTTTGCGGTTCTTCTTCCATCTAGTGGTGGTTATTTTAACTGCATTTTGTTATATTCAACTGGATTCGCACTGTAGGTTAAAATGCCCATTTCCAATAATAATAATAATAATAATAATAATAATAATAATTATATCAGATTTTTTTTTTTTATATATATATTTTTTGTGGAGGAGCATGTTTGAGCAGCATAGTAGTTAACACGTCTTGTGGCACAGTTCTGAGTATGTGGTTTTTAATCCTGGCTCTGACGTTCCTGTGTGGAATTCTGTCTATGCTTATGTGGGATATCGCCCCGACCGGATACTCTGTCTTCTCCCCCACATTCCTAAAACATGCATGGCCGGTACATTGAAGACTTTAAATTTGTCGAATTGCAATTGGCTGGTGACCAATCCAGGGTGTACCCTGCCCCTTGGCCAAGTATGCTGGGATAGGCCCCAGCCCGTTGGAATTTACATGACATGCATATATAGTGACACATATCTGACAGATGTAAACAATAAATAAATATATATATATTTGCGGTAGTGGGTGTTTTTCAGTGTTTTCAGTGTTTGGATAGATACAGGGGCGCACAAGTATATGTTCCATATGATTTTTTTGTTATTATACTTGGGAGTAAAAATTGGAATTGTTTCACAACAGAGCAGTGTATGATTGATGTTCTGTTATGCTTATGATTGATTGGAATTACTCCAGCTGGTAGATGCCATCCATAAAGTAATCTGAATAGAGCTGTGATTTATTGACTATTTTAGTCTGCATGCCTGCAAGTAAGCTATCAAAGCCATCAGGTGGTCGACTGCCAAGTTGTATAGCACATCTGTTGTTTACAGGTATATACATTTTTAATTTATTTTCTTTTTAGACCATCAAGTCGCATTCATCCTTTATTGGTGCATGCATGAAGGGCGGGATGCTTTACAGTTTATACAAACAAGAACCTGGAGGCTTTTTTTGTTTTTGTTTGCTCTGTTATCAGATGATTATTTTTCTCCGCACTGTAATTACACCCCGACATCATAAATCTCCCACTCTCCGTTTAATGAGAATGCTTCTGGCATGAGCACGGATGGAGCTATTCCATAATTGAAGGCTGCTTTATGGACTGCCCGGTTAATGTCGCCCATTAGAAAAAACTGTTTTTATTGGAAGTTGTTTTTGTTGTTGGAGTATAGGAATAAATTGCTACTGCTTCCCCCACGCACCTGAAATGCAGGTCAATCTTTTGTACAAACTTCTACTTTCACTACTTTCTTGTAACAGTATCTAGCAGTTAGTGAGCTGACATACATGTGTCGTACGTACTTAGATTTAATTCCATTGCATCTTTGGGGTTGATAAAAACTGTAGTTAACCAACTTCTCCACTAGGTAGCAAAGTGTACTAAAGGAAAAGCAAGGACATTTTGAACATGTTCAAAAAGTGTAACAAGAAAAACAAACATTAAAACTGATGGCAAACGTCTGGTGAACTTTAGCGAATGGTGTGACCTTGAATGAACCCTGACGTGAAATCCACATTCACTAGCATAGCAAATGTTGGCCCCTCAGTGGGATACGGGCTTTACTTTTACTGGTTTGGGCCATAGTCTACCATATCAGAAAATAATGGTAGGCAAAAGTGTTCATCTATTTTTCCAAATGTTTTGATTGAAGATCAAGGTTATTTTAGTTAACTAAAACGAACGAAACAACTATAACAAAAATTCAAAAAACAATTGTTTAATGAAATTAAATAAAAACAAAAATGCTTTTAAAAAAAACGAAAACTGAAACTGCATTTTATGTTTACAAAACTAACAAAAAACAACTGTAATTAAAACAAAAATGTCCTTCGTTTTAGTCTTTGGTACTTAATTTAATGCATGAACCTTTGGGGATGATTTTATACGTGATTTTAAATATATTTATTTAATCCGAAACTAAATAAAAACTAACTACAATGAAAATTCCAAAACTATAATAACCTTGTTCAAGATTCATAAAGGACTGCAGAAATTGAATATTTACTGTTGAGTAGCTGAACTTCCTGCAGTTGAACACTTTTAAATAAAAAGAGGACACTATATAAACAGGGGTGCACCCATCGATCAGCCGGGATTGAGATTGGCCCCGATTTGCTTAATTTTGGGAGTTCAGTGATCAGACGATCTCTTAACATTAAAACCTCTCATGTCCCTCCTCAGGTCTGAAAAAGTCAGCCACTGTTCCCGTCTGCTGTTAGATGACTTTCATTTCTATTTGAGAGAACTACTTTGTGTGCAATTGAAACAACCCATGTTGTTTCACAGATTTGCCGTAAAACAACATAGGAAGATTGAAAGTGTATGCTGCTTGTTAAAAAAAAATAAAAAATGGGATCAACAGGTTGGTCTTTTTAAAGATCGGTGATGATGGGTGCACAATTAATTTCACAATTGATTAATGGCTGCAACTCTAGATGGGATAAATAGTAAACCAACAAAAACAAGTAAATGGACTGAGCTTCTTGCTGGTTTGATATTTGCATTAGCAAACAGTTGAACATGTAAATAGCCAGTGAAGACGTTTCTTCTACTTGGAGCATATTTGCATGCCTGACTTGTGATGTTTGCCCCCCCCACCCCCTTTCCAGCCGCAGTTTGGATAGCTTTGAATCCTGCTCAGGTAACAATGTCATTCACTGGATCTTGTGAGATCCACTTCATTGTCCCGCTTCATTTGTCTGGATCTTCATATGTAGATTCATTCCAATTCCCAGCGTGTCATCAGCCATTAAGTCAGAGTTCACTCGTTGACATGCGTCTTCATCTACCTGCTCAAGAATCACCCTTTTGCCATTGACTTATTGTCAGTTTGGACCCGAGCCTTTCATGCAAAGACAATTTGTAGCCACATGGTTAATCTTTTTAAACATGTGCCTACAGCTCATCTTTAAGCATTCTTATTCCCTTTTGTGCATTTCTAATCTTGTCCTTTCAAATGTCCCTTGCTGTGTCCCCTCCTAGACTCGCTGAGTCTCGCACTAACCCCCAGGTCCTGGACATTGGGGTAAACCCTCAGGATTTCACCACTGATGAGTGCCTGTCCCCGGGCAAATGGGACCAGGAAGACGCAGACTTCCCAGCACAACAAGACTCTCCGGGGTTCTAATTGAAAGCCTCCGCCCAGATAGACCGGCAGGGAAAAAGACCAGAGCGTCGGCGGGTTCTCCGCAGCCCACCGACTTCCCCTGATGGCTCCGACTGGCGGCTCTCAGGTGCTTCTGCATCCAATCGACCAGAGACGGTTGACTCGAGCAGGCTTTGCACTCAACAGGCCAAAGCAATAGAAAAAGATGAAATTTGTGTCTTTTCAACAACAATGTGCAACCATTTGATGTTTGTTACACTTCTTGTTCCTTATCCATTCACTTTATGTACTTTGTTTGTGTGTGTTTTTTCCCCCCACACTGTTTGAGACAAGTTTGTGTATGTGAGCAGTTTATCACAACAGGTCAGTGTTAATGTGCTGTCATTGTTACTGTTACGGATGGAGATGTTTCAGTTTCACTCAATGGTGAAGGTCACCAACGCACCAATCCACACTCACAGAGCTCGAATTACTACCTGTGTGCATCAAGGCTTTTGCTCTTGTCAGGCAATACAAGCTTTAAGGAAAAGTATGAATGTGTTTAGTGAAAGTGTGTGCGCGCTAAGAGATATAATAAATGACAATGCTATTTTTTTCCAAAAGCAAAATCTATTTTTGCACTGTGCATGTATTCATGTTTAAAAGCACATAAGGGAATTTCTTGTCAAAACCCACTCATACCTTGAATACAGTGGAGTACCCTTTCTTACCTGCATTATAAACACCTGGAGCGTCGAGAGCGCTGCTTCAATTGACCGTAAGATTTCTAGCAACCGATAGGGTTGCGGAACACTAGTCTTCATACGTTGTATTTCCAATGATTTAAAAACAATGTTTGAGGGCTTTATTACTTTGTCCTTTGGCTTGTAAACCCCAGAAGCAACATTAATGTTTAGAACCATCAAAAAAGATTGGTATTAGCGTATTCAACAACTGTTTGGGTCATTGATTTATTCCTGGGGTTCACTCGTCAGTGTTATTTTTGTACCCTTTTTTTGTCCCATGTATGAAATTAACTTAAGTTTAATTTACATGAAATCAATATAAAGTATATTTGCTTATTCACAGTTGTTCCTAAATTTTGTTTGTGTACTAATTTTAATGGTTAAGTATTTTTTAAAGCCTTAATTTGATGCAGAATGCTCAGTTAAGTTTCCGAATCTGCAAAAGTGTTCATGTATTTCACGAGTTACATTTGTTTAAAGGGATACTTAACCTTATTGAGCCATTTTTAGCAGTAAAAAGTTATTTTCTCCTGAATTAATTTGATAACTTCATTAATTTTCATGTACAATTAATACCTTTAACCCCCACACACACACTTGTGCTGAAGAAATACAATTGATTACGGCTCACCCGTTTTCTGGTTTTGGTCAGCAAACTGAGCCATGATTAGTCGTTACCTGTTTCCTGAGCACGGGTTATGCCGCCTTCAGTTGATAGCAAGTGGCAAAATTAGTTTTTAAAGGTATTGTTTATGAAAAGTGAAGTTATAACATTAATTATAGGGAAATTGTTGAAAATGGCTCAGTGAGTCAAGTATCACTTTAATCCAGGGGTGCTCAAGTCTGATCCTGGAGAGCCTCTATCTAGCCTGTTCTCCATGTTTCTCTCCACCAACACACCTGATTCATGATCGTTATCAGGCTTCTGCAAAGCTTGCTGATGAGCTGACCATTGGATTGAGCTGGCTTGGAGGAGGGAGACATGGAAAACAGGCTGAATAGGGGCTCTCGGACTGGCCTTTTTCACCTCTGCTTAAGCGTTCATATTCCGTTCAATGATATTTTACTGTGCTATAGCGACAACCATTTTTGTTTAGTTAAAATTTGTATTCATAAGGTCTAAGTTTAATTTACTATACCATTGTTTAGTAATGGTAAAAAAAAAAGAAAAAAAGTGAATGCCCCACTATAAAATCAAAATTCTTTAACAGATATTTATACTCAGCATTTAATCTGATTAAGCATGTACACCCAAAGGATTATACATCTAAAGTGCAACAATTCACTTGCACAACAAATGCAATATTTTTCACAGCAAGTACAAAAACATGCGGTACATTAAAGGTATATGAAACAAGTGCGGTTAGAAATATAGTCAAATTGCAAATATGAAGATGTTGCTTATTGAGCTGTATAATTTCCACATAGAAATTAAAATGTGTTATATGTATCCGAAAGAATTCAAACAATTTGCAAACATAAAAAACAACAAGACATGCACAATATAGAAACACTGGGCGAACCCATAAAACAAACGTAACAAGAGCAACCATTACAACAATTCAAAGAATACAAAAGTTAAACTGAACTTCTTTCAAAGATTTTCGGCACCTTTTCAAAGCGCTTATGCGTTCGCATGTTCTTGGCCTGCCACTCGTCGAGGGACATTTTCAGCCCGCCGTTCCTTTGGTGTGTCCTTGCCCTGTAGTTCCTGAAAGGAAGTGCAAGTATCAAGTGTAAATTTCCTGCGTCCCAAGAATGAAACGACAGACACGTGTACCTGCGTGTGAGGTCAGACAGATGTTGCCATGGCCTTCCAGAGGAGTCTTGGCCCACTTGTGCCATGAGAACTCGCAGTTCACTGACAGCATCTTTAGAAAACGCATCAGCATTGTTAAAGTGAGCGTGTAGCGGTTCGAATGAAGCTCTAACATACCTTGAGCAGCATCTGAAGCCTCACTCAAATGTCTGTGAACAGACTGGACGTACATCTTTTTCTCTCGCTCCCAATCGGCCTCAGTGTTCAACACCACCTGCCTGCAAAACAATGCCGATCAGTAGTGGCTTTGCTGAGACACTTTTGACGTGCCATATCGACAAAAAGTATTGGGACACCTGCAACAGTCTCGGATGACTTCAGAATTACCCCAAAAAAACACACACTAAAGCTGCAATATTAAGCACACTTGAACAAAATTCAATTCAGCCTATCCCAGTTGACTTTGGGAAAAACATGGACGACACCCAGGTTTGGCAGCTACATTCAGACCAACCAAATTTGGAAATATGGCGGCATCCAACCAGAGTTGGTCTGTAATGGGAGAGCTCGTTTTTAACCAATTGTAACAACTTGGTTTTAATCAAGCTGTTGCTTTAATAAAAGTATGAAACTATCGCAACTACTGTGCTTAATAGACGACTGACGACATCAAATCTGCAGGTCATGTCTGTAAAATGGCTGTTAATATTAAACATGACACATGTAAACAAAACACCGCTTCGCTTTAACTCTTTAAGGTCTATTGTTTATTAATTTTATGATGAACTTGATGTTGAAGTGTTAACTATTCTTTTCTTTTTTTTTTTTAATACACACACACACATGAATATTTGGATCAGTATCCAGGGTAATACTAGAGCGTGCACAAATCATGATGTAATGCCTATGACCACACAAAGATTCTGTGTCATTTTTTGTGGCTTCATCAATGTTGCATTATAGTTAAACCTTGATTTAATGGATCGAATGGAATTTAGCAGACAAAATGTGGAGCAAGTAGTACTCGTGTCTGCGAGCAATATCTGTTAATTCCAGAAGTGGCCGCTGTTGCCTCTTGAACATTCTACTGTATACAGTTCACCAGTATGCTACTGATTTTGGTCCAGTGCGGTTAGCGTGTTTGTCCAGCTTCACCCAAAATGTATTGAAGGTGAAAAAAGGAAGCGCGCTAACCTTAGTCTTGGTGACAAACTAGTTGGAGTCGGCTAACCTTAGTCTTGGTGACAAACTAGTTGGAGTCGCTGTTTCCGTGGTTCACTACTCTGAAGCTCCACTATGTGATCACGGCAGTATTAGACTATCACAGCATTGTATAGGTAAATATCTAAATGTATGTATACACTATATGTAAATGTAATATTTAAAATAATTTGTACTTTATAGGGATAAACCAATTATCGGCTGGCTGATTATTGATTATTTTGCCAAATCGGCATTGTCCTTTTTTTTTTTTTTACAAATCCGAAGGCCGATAAAGCTGGTATCTCACTGAGCGGTGAATGCTTACGAATATAGCAAATTTAGAGTTTTTCATCAGGAGATGTTCACAGTTTTTACTTGTCGCAAAGAATTATCAAAAATATTTCAGACAATTTTTCACTGTCTGCAAATATATATTTTTTAAACCCTGAAGGTAACCCCAAATTAGTGCATTTTCATATATTTGTCACTCAGTGAGATCAAGGGAACTTTTCATTTATGGATTTATTTAAATTTCCACTGAATAAAAAAATTATGCCGACAATGGGAACGCCCTACATTTATTATAATACAAATAAATAAATAAAAATGGAAAATATGGTGACATTTTTATTTTTTTTTATTTACAGTAGAAACTTTAGGGAACTATTTACTTACCTAGTTTTTAATTTAACTTAACACATGCTGATGTCCCTGGAAGCACCCCAGTGTTTCCCACACCATGTTAATACTTGGGCGGGCCACCCAAGTAAATTGGCCACCACCCAAGAAGTTTTCAAGAAAATATATATAAAAAAAAAATTCTAAAAAGAAAAAAAAACATGTCGCGACAGGATAGACCGCATGTAACGTTAGTTTGCCGTCACTCACTTGTGGATCGTGAGACTAGAAGAGACGTAGTAACAGGACTGAGACCCACCTCCTGTCCAAACGGCCTCCGATCCCCACCGCCGGAGTCCACCCACCCAAGTAGACTTTCAAATCTGTGGGAAATTGCACCTTGTAATTTTTTTGTTATCATTTTTAAACAAAGCTGTCAATACTTATGTTTAAAATTAAAATATATATTTTTTCCTTTTGTTAATTGAGCTTTTACTGAAATTGAATATTGGCTTCTTTTTTTTATTTTTTATTCTGCCACTGATATTTTTTCTTTTACTGCAGATGAATCGGCTTGAAATATCGGTTATCGGACTCCTTGTCTACTAATAATCGTTATAGGCCTCGAAAAAACCATGTCGGTCTATCATTAATTTGTAGTGCATTGGTAGTTTCAATTTAATGGCCAATCGGCTTTAACAGATGACCCCTCATGGTTCCACTGCAATTTAATGATGATGGTTTTGTTATTTCAATTATTAGAAGCAACTAATTGGATTAGTTTATGGCCAGTGAGTGAGTATATTAAATGAACCAGTACGCGATTAAACATCACTTTCCACAGTTATTTCGTAATGTGTTAGCTTCTATAGTACTAACCTCCCACAAAGCATGAAGACTTTACTGGTACTGGGATTTGATGTGAATAATTCCTTGTCAAGGTCTTCTCCATGAGGTGTAGCTTGTGCACTGCTGGAAGTGGGTCGACCGACAACATGCACAACCGACTTGACCTCAAAACAAAACAAAACACAGCATCACACCATAACACTATTGTGAGTTGAGCACTCCGTTTGTCCTCATCTGGTTACCTGAACTTTCAAACTGGTGTCAAAGCTGCTGTCGCAGTCAGAATTTGGCTGCACTTCCGCTCCTGTTTGGCCCCCACTTCCACGCGCCTCCTTTTCGCACACAGATGATTCTAGAACAGGGGGACCAATATTCCACACCTCGTCCACCTCCCTGAAAGATTCTACCGCCGAGTCCGGTGACAGCCCGCTCACAGCAGGGTATGGACCTTTCACTGCGTGAGAGGCTTTGTTTGAAGAGTGGCTCTTGTCGTCAGACAGCTTCAGAATTGGACTCGGCGCAGGTAGGGAATGGAGTGACGGAGTGAGGCACATGGACAAATAACCCTTATCCACATCTTCATCTTTTCCATTCGGACCCGTGTCTTTACAGGGATCATAGGGACTGATGCGCAATAGCTCATCAGTTTCAGGTTCAAAGACATGCTCATACTTGAACACACGTGGATCGGTTCCGGTGACACTGCATGCTTCCGGACCGTACTTACATGCCCCAGGTTCTAAATTCACAGACTCGCTGGTTGTGATTTTGATGGGCGGCGTTTTTGCAAACAGTGAGGCCTCAGAGAGGGCTACACAGCAGTGTTTCCCCATTCGAGAGCTGCATTGGGATAGGAGACAGCCTGTGTCTGGTGTTGACACCTTGCAACTGAGTAGTCGTTTCTTTGTCGGAGTTTCAAAGCAGCTATCCTGATTGGAATCTTCCAGTTTCCGCTTGGTCCCCCTATTGTTGAGAACCTCACTTTTTAAATGAATAATTGGCTCCGGAAACTTGTGTCGACTGCTCCCAGCAAATACAGACCTTGCGTATGCTGACGAAGGTTTAAGGTGTCTGAAAGAGTTGTTCTCGGGCTGCATTTTTAAAAATCAAAGTCTGTTAAGAAAGAACAAAGGAAAATATGTTTACTGATTTACAAATTTCAACAGTATAATCAATTAATCAACCTAGCCATATAAATACAAAGGGCAGCGATTCCTTACCAAAGAGGCGCGACACATAACTGTGCTGTGAGACATCAGAAATTATATCTGTCATGTGTAGATATGTGAGGATGTGTGGAAACCTATTGCATACACATGTTGCCATTCATACAACAAAAATAGTTTACACTCACTAAGCAAATTTCTGATGTCATCATTATTTTAGTATGCAGTGTTTTTGTAAATTTGCTTGGTGGTGTGCAATGTTTTTTTTCTTATATAAAATATGTGCTTTGGCTCAAAGGTTTGGAAACAGCTAAAAATGCTGCAGTAAGGGCATCATTTAGGACACCATCTGTCAGTCCTAAAATCCTAACGTAAGGCTAATATTTTCCAGTCCTTGTCTCCAAGATGCAATGCATGCACTTAATTTTGCATCAGCCTATTAAACCTTAATATTTACAAATTAAACCATGGAACTAAGAAGTCCCAAAAATATAATTACAAAAAAGTTTAAACTAACTGAAAACCACAAACGTTCATTAATAGTAAGCGATGCACTGATAAACACCGCCCGTATTGATTTAGTTACTTTTGATGCTGAAGTAAACTAACGTCCCAAACATTTCAGTCGATTTGAACTTTTCAAACTGGACTGCCTCGCGCCCATTTTTAAAGCTAGCTCGCGGCTACTTTAGCTTCACGCTAATGTCTCCGATAGCTTATAAACGTATTCACTTTAGCATCGAAAAGAAGACTATTGCAACCGGAAAGCTTAACTTACAAAATATGTCGATCCTCCACAGCACTCCTGCAAAGTCACCTCTTCTAGGTAATGACTGGACAACACTGTTACTCAAAACTGATCACGGCATGCAGACACGCGCACCACTTGAGATTTAGGGGGCGCTGTTCAAAAAAAAAAAAATATATATATATTTTAATTCCTCTATTATTATTATTATTATTATTATTATTATTATTATTATTATTATTATTATTATTATTATTATTATTATTAGTAGTAGTAGTAGTAGTAGTCTTTGGCCTGTCTGGGCACAAAACGGCTAGGGGTGGTGGTGGTGAGGGGGTCATCTTGAATATTTATTTTTATTTATAGTTTCTCTTAATTCTTAAAAGGGAAAATCTAGTAGGACTACATATTCAAATTTAAAGCAGTGCCCAATACAGTATGTATATATAAAAAAAAAAATAATAATAAATAAAAAGTCTCCGCGATGAGATGACCTCCTCCTCTTCCCAACTATTTTCCTCCGCCGCCATCTTGTGGCTGATTCAGGTATCTCTGCCAATGCCATACCTGACGTCTGGAGCACAGGGAAGATAAAAAAAAAACACACACACGAAGAGGATCAAAAACGGGCAAAAAGAAAGAGGCAGTGGCGTAAATATCGACGGTGCAGCCGGTGCGTTGCACAGGGGCCCATGACAGAAGGGGGAAAAAGAAAGAAAGGGAGAGAGAGAGAGAGAGTGAGAGAAAGAGAAAGAGAAACGGGGAAATAAACGGCCTGTTATTTTGTAAATATGATGTCGGAAATGATCATTTAATCACCTGTCAGTCACGATGAGTCTCGACGTGATGCAAGTTGGGGGGGAAAAAAGTGGTAGCTAGTGTGCGAGCCATTGTCGCCATCATGCATTGCAAACTAAAAAAGAAAAAGAAAAAAAGAAAAGACAAAAAAACAACAACATGACGTTAAAGCTATTGCAAGAGATGTGGTAGACGTGGTTTGAGTCCAGGCCATTAGCCAAATCTAGTGTCCCGCTCCCACTGGAGTCGAGCTGTAGCTTGCCGGCAGCCAGCTCCAGCGCAGAAGCGACCCTCCAGCCGCGTGTCACGTCTCCAGGCGGTCAAAAGGCGGCTTCCCCTCAGGGGATGAATTTGACGCCAAATGCAAAAAGCTAATATCGCATTTGGCTCAGGCGCTCCAGATACAATAAACAAGGAATCAGGTGTTTTTCTGACAAATGCTACGTTGGACCTATAGGAGCATCGTAAATGACTTCGCTGAGCGAGGCGCGCAGATGAGCTTCTAATGAGTGATTATAGCTACAAATTATTTTTGTTATGAAGTGCAGTTAGTGGGATTCAAATCTATGGCAAATTACTTTATTGTATTTTGCTGCCATAGTGAACATTTTGCACACGTTTAAACATATCTAAAAGTCGTAAAACATAATAAAATGTATTGGAAGATTTTTGTGGTATATTTTCAATGTTCAATATAGAATTGGAGGCCCTGCAAAAGTATTTGGTGACAAGTCGCACTTCTCTCCAAAGACTGTGCGCGATTTCGACTGAAGATGAAATCACACGTGCTGAGGAAATCGGTAACGGCCAATCATGGCTCACCTGTTTTCTGGGTTTGGTCAGCAAACGGAGCCATTATAAGCCGTTACCTGTTTCCCGAGGATGCGTGATGTCATCTTCAGTCGACAGCAAGTGGCAAAATGAGTTTTTGATGGCATTAATTGTTCATGGAGTAATCACATTAATTTTATAGACAAAATAATAACTTCTTACTGCCGAAAATGGCTAAATGAGTTAAGTATCCTAAACTCTACTTATTCGGGTTTACAGTGAAGACATAATATATTTTTGTAAAAGTTCCAAGTGTACCGAACCAGGCTGACCAAAAAACTGAGAACAGAACCTTGGATTTAGTGCAGTGATTCCCTGTCAGTGTGCCGTGGGAAAATATCCAATGCAAAATATTTGGATGAAAAAATATTTATTTTCTATAAAATGTGTTTTGTTGATCTATTCTAATCACATATAGTAACATGCAAAACAATCAAATGCTCTTCCACTACATGGCAGTAAGTACACGATGCATACATTTAATCTCTTTATCCACTTTTTGTGAATCATTTTGCCAAGTGGTTTATGTCAGATTTTTTTCCAACGTGAAATGCTGTATACATGTAACCTGGCTCAATAAAGGTTGTGAAACACTGATTTAGTGAACCACTCCAATAAGAATTAAAAGGACATTTCTGAAGAATTTGATTTATTTTCCAGTTCAGTGTACTTAGAACTCATTTACAGTCGTGGACAAATTTGTTTGAGAAAAAATAATGAAAGATATAATAATAATCGTAATAAAAGAAAATGTCATGAGATTTAACCAATGAAAATCAGCCTTTGCTTATGATCTGTGGTTTAATAGAATTTTATACCGGTAAATATAAAAAACAACACATTTGAAGATCTTTTTCTAAACCCATCTCTTTTTGCTCTTTCACCATATTTCCATATTAACACCACCAGGGGGAGCTGCAAGGTCACATTTTTTTCATAGGTAATGTGACCCTTCTTCCCGGTCCTCTCATTGTTTAGACATGTTCTCCCCATATTTGACGAGTGTGATCCTCACAGAGATGTAACAGACACGCGCGCGCGCGCGCACACACGCGCACCCCCCCCCCCCCACACACAATGTCAACTAACACATTCCAGTAAAGAGCCATCAGTTTGTTAACAAACTATAATCACAATAATAGACATATTGTTAAATGAATAGCCTCTTACTGTCCAAACTAATTAAAATCTTATGTGCACAGTACACATTTTTCTTTATAAATTAGGCATATTTTCATGTGCCGTGCTTTGTTTTCATGTAAAGGGTGTTGCTACTCAATTTCTCATAAAGACCGCCATACAACTGTCCTCTTTCATGCCATTTCAGTACTTGTGTGTGTGTATTTCTATAAATGTAAATGTATGGAAAGAAGAGTGTGACATTTCTCATTTTGGAACAAATAAGGAGTTGCTGTTCTTGTTTTTGTTGTTCAGCCCATGTTAATGTGTTTTTTTTCTATATATAGTTTTAATTGTATTTTATCTCTCGTGGAAGTTGCGGGCATATCAGTGTTGATCCTGTTTGCCCAATGACACATAATTTCCTAAATCTGATTTCTCCTTGCCATTTCACATTCAGGTACACTTTTCTTAAATGTTTTAAACTGATACGGCATTGAATTAAAACCTTCTAAAACGCCAAAGATACAAAATATATGTATTGGAATATTCATTCCGTTACTGGAAAATAATAATTCAACAACATATTTCCATACATTTCAGCTTGGTGGCCTAGTGGTTAAAGTTGAAGGCTCGATGCAGCCCTAGTAGTCTAAACACAATATTCAAATTAATATTGCGTTTGTGGAATATGATGAGTTAAGCAGCAAAATCCACCTGTTTTTATCCAATCACAGCTTACCTTCACAAAACAGGTGAGCCATGATTGGTCGTTTCCTGAACCCTGAGCAAGTGTGATGTCATTTTCAGTTGACAGCTAGTGAGAAAATGTCCGCCCCGCGTAATGGATAAAAACGGCTGGATTTTGCTGCTTAACTCCTATTCAACAGACGCAAATAATTCTGTTTTTAGACTCGTGGGGTCAGTGGGGACAGTCAACATATTGTACAGAACATTTTTGGGTTCACTTCCTCTTTAACACAGCTGCAGTGGCGAACCTAGGATAACCCCACCCCAACCCCATAACCATTATACTGATGAAAATCATGCGAAAGCGGATGCTATCGTATTCTTCAGAATATACAGTATTGAATAAAAAACATGTTAGATTACATCAACAGCAAAGCGTATTTAGGTTTGAGGAAGCAAATTGGGAATTAGATAAAACATATTGTACAAAAAATAAATACACTTAAGGAAACATTATTGAATAATTCATAAGCTATATTAATAAGCTAAATGAGATGTAGAATGTAAATGCCTGTGCGTCAATTTTTATTTATTTATAAAATGTTACAAAAATAAAATAAAATAAAGAGACAGTGTGTAAAAATGTTTGCAATGTTCCTTCATAAAAAAAACACACACAATAATATTCAAATAAATATGTTCTATCACATCAGCAGCATACTTTTTAAAATATATATAATTGTGGGTATAGTACTCGCTAATTATGTTACACGGGTCGTGGCGCATCTTATAGGAGGCTAACATACTTCGCCACCATCTTTCTGATACGGATTCTTGAAGGAGAAGAACTTCATGAACATAGTAATTGGTGGTAGGCTTGCAAAGTGTGGTCTCTATGAGGCACCGTATAAACACGTGCATCAAACTTAAATCGTTGCATTCTATTAGTTCACCACTTGGTGGCACTAAATTCTCCACCCCTTAAGTTAAATCAATTCAAATGAATTCATGACATTTTTTTTAATTTTCTTTCTTACATTTTGTATATAATAATAATATAATAAAATAATACACTTCTTTGTGCCGACCTGTGTATCGTTTTCATGTTCTTAGCGTACTTGCTTGGGATTTCTCCGGTTCCTGGTTTCCTCTCACATTAAAAAAAACAACAACAAAAACATGCTTGTTAACCCGAAAACTCTTGTCCCTAGGTGTGAATGGTTGTTTGTCTATATTTGCGCTGCTGACGACCTGTTCAGGGTGTACCCCGCCATTCGTCCAAAGTCAGCTGTGATAGGCTCAATCGTTCACCAAAAGTCGGCAAGCACTATTAAGAAGAAGAAAAAAAAGGACTATACCTTGAACCTAAATCATATGAAATACTTGCCTCATAAATGCAATATGAATCTAGCATTTTGAGACGAAATAAAATATTTTCAGCACGTCAGGCCAGTACTTGTTGACATTTTTATTATTTATCAGATTCAATTGTGCTGAGATATCTGACAGTTAATGCCTAGTGAATCCCAAGGTTCAAATTTATTATTCACTAAATTTTCTTGGATTCATGCACCTCCATTTTCCCCATAAGCTGAGCACCACAACTGTTTCCTTATGAACAGAAAGCGTTAGACAACATAAAAAAAAAAAAGTTAAACGCCACCAAACATTGTTACACATTAAATAATTGAGACAGTTATTTGGAGAAAATACTTGATACTTTTTATTTTAAGCAAACACAAGTAAGCACACACCAGATACTTCATAATTGAAGTTGTGTAACCTTGTGCATAATCGTTGAATTAAACCATGCTAGCCCTCATTAAGCAACAACTGATGTACACTTTATACATTAAATAGAAATATGGTAGGATTAATAAAGCAAATTTTTTCCCCTTAACCATGCTTCTTCACTTTCTCGGTTCACGACTGAAACAGGCTGATTTGTCTCAATGGTGACTTTGTTTCCAGACACACTTTTGAATTCATACAAAACACTCGTTCGAGAAGCATGTAGGTTGGCTGCATTTAAAGCAAAGTCCCAGCATCTCAAGAAGAGGTTTCACCATCGCCGCAGGGTTTTAAACAGATTGTTGAGTCAACACCATGATTGATTCTGGTTTCTATGGCTAACGGGTGTCTATATATGCAAACTGCTCAAGCCAAATACATCCATATTACCTGAACACTCGTAAATCTTTAAACAAATTGAATGCAAACGAGTAATTTGTCAATGAGCAAATGCTTTAAAACATCTATTTATGAATCCACCTATTGTGTAAAACCAATTACGTGACACTACTTGTTCTTAAAGTTAAAATTATTCTGAACACGTCTTTTGTGACTTTTCATGCTATTTCCATGGTACATGTTTTTTACAAAAACACTGCTTCAATGCTGAAGCTCTAAACAACAAATTTGGATTGACAATCTGTCAATCAATCAAAGTGAGTTCAAAATTCAAACTAGTAGCTTTAGCAGTAAGAATATTTAATCGGTAAGAAATAAAATAAAAACAACTTTTGATATACAAAATGGCTGCTGTTTATATTAATAAATGCCTATTAACTCATTTAAACCCCAAAACATATAAATACGTTTTTAATACTTTGTCCTTCACTCACTTTTTTATGCTATGTTTTTGTATGTTTCTGCATACAGAAGGTTTTGATGCTCCTTCTGACCTGAAGAGGTAGCTCAGAGCAATGGTAGTCATTACAAAAAAACGGCCAGTAGGTGGCAGCAGAGTATGAGATCAGCCAGGGACATGTTGCAACAAGCTCTTTTTGCCAGTGTTTTCAACACATTTGTGAATAATGATGAAACTTGGCAATATTCTAATGCCAACTGCTGCAAAACGAAAACAGATACAAATATATACTTTTTTTTCCTGATGAAAGAAGAGACTCTAATCTTTCTTTTGGCATGTTCCATGTTTTTATAGCAATAGAACACAATATTCTGCGGGCCTTGCAAAATCAGTCAAAATCCAGGAAAACAGCTGGGAGCGAAGGTGGTTGCTTCAGTGAAAATGGCTGAGAGTGAATGAGTTAATTGAAATAGGGGAAAACATATTTAGCCTTCTACAACGATGGTAAATAGCTCCGATCTTTTCTGCCCAGTGTAATTGGTTCTGTGTTCTCTCAAGCCACTATAGCCGATATAGGAAATGAGTCAGCGCTTGTCAGTGTCCTGAACTTTGACGCTCATAAAGAATACAAGAAGCTGGACTGATAAAAAGCTGTCACTGCAATCGTTATCAGTCAAGCCCAGACTAGCTTCGCTCAAGTGTAACCATCAGACTAAATATTACTGCTTTCTTTTTCAACTATACTATAAAATAGGATGAACCTTGTTGGTCAGTTAATTGACCACATTAGTGTGAAAACCTGCAATCATTGCACCGTAATGGCCAACATCGGACATGAGGCGTATTAGTTTTGTTATGAAATGGTGTCAATTGTTATTTTTTTCCAACATAAGAAATAGGGTAAGGATATGGTCTTAAAAAATCAAATAAAATTAAGATAACAAATTCCAAGCTGCTGAACAACTTCTTGCATTCTTGTACATGTGTATACGGGTCATTAGTTATACCTTTAAACTAGTTTTTCCTCAACAAACAGATCAATGACAAAATGTATAATACAAACACATACAGTAGATAAATGCTATGAAACAATTATTATTAGTTGGACATGAACAGTAAATAACACAAAAATTACATATTTCACCAATAGTACCACCCTGTAATGTTAAAAAAATGCACAGTACTTTGCCAAGGTCTTAGTCCACCTCTTGATTCCATATCATTGTAAGAAGCAATTATAGCATAGTAAAACAGTAAATAGCAGGACAGGTACATATTTTATGAACTGCATATTGCGTGATCTGGCAATTAGGGTCCATTCCATTTTGGGATTATTTTTTTTTTACTACATTGTTTCCACTGTAATAATTTTAGCATTACATAATCAGCAAATCTAATAGTGGGCTTTAAGACTTTTGCACAGTACTGTAGCTTGTGTTGACAATTGTCATAACTCATGTCGGGCTCCAATAATATTAAATGTATTTACACATTAAATATTTAATCATTACTCAGTCCGATCTTGCAACTGTATTTTTCTGTTTACTGTACACACACACACACATACACTACAAAATTTGACGAAAAGGATGATGACAGGAATATGAGATATGCTACCAATGTAAGATAGAGGGCCGTTCATGTCATCAATAAATAAAACATTATTCTCAATATCAGCCCTCTGGTATGCCAACGAATTGCCAAATTTCTTAATTTTCTTTGTACATTTATTATTATTATTAGAAATTCTAGGTTTAAACTTGAAATAACCTTTTGAAAAGTACGACTTGACCTCTTGAGTGTAATATAACATGGCTTTATCGTGCAAGACAGGGGTAGGGAATCCTTGTCCTCGAGAGCCACTGTTGTGCCTGTTTTCCAATCTCCCTCCTCCAACACACTTGACTCCTGATCAGCTCATCAGCAAGCTCTGTAGAAGCCTGATAGCGATCCTGTTCATGGAATCCGGTGTGTTGGTGGAGGAAGACATCGAAAAATATTAGGCTGCTTGAAGGGCCAGTCTAAACGAATAATCATTTGTATTTCACTTTCAACTATTCTACCGAGAGTAAAACATAGAAGAAACACAATAGGTCCTCAAAGACACGGCTAAATACTGCAATTATAGTTTCCATTCAGTTTATAATACAACATATTTGTATGTATTATAGCCTATAGATAAATATAAATTTTGAATTGAAAATACTCATGAGAAGCCCTTATGCCTTGATGACATCTGTTCATCACAGAATCTTGGCACTGAACCCATAATTTTCCAATGTTATTACAAGAAAGCAAACATCTGAGGCTCGTTGTACTTCCGGGAATTTATCACAATGTGCATTTGTCTCAACATTGCATGCCTAGAGGTTACATTTGTGGGTGGTTTTTCTACAGAATTTCACCTCATTGCACATGAAGTCCTTGCCTCCATGTGTTGGGGTGTAGAGTTGTTATTGCTTCAGGAATCTTCTCTCGTGTCTCTACAAAGGCCAAAGGCAGTCTTCACTTCTGTAGACGGATCCAAGCCTCTTGTAAAATGCATCATATAGATGAGGCACACTGGGTCATGTCCTCTTTTTACCCAGAATGCTGAGATAGCCATCACCCTCAAAGATACATAGCGACAGCTCGTTCACGATGTGGAATGTAGAGAATCATAATCTATTAAAAGCACAAATGAGACAAAGAGATGTTAAAAAGAAAAGAAAAGAAATGTGACCAAACGTGACACCAAACAGTGAGCAGTCAGCAGTGAGCGATCTCTTGGAAGCTGCTATGGCGTCATTGCAGCTCTTCTTCTTCTTTTTTATTTTTTTTAGAAATTGCTCCTCACTCAGCCAGGTGCAGTCTGGATTCCCTGAGGGGGGAAACAAGCTCGCCAGACATATATTCCCCGCAGGACGGCAGAACGTTCTACTTAGATGAAGTGTAAAAAGTACCGGGACAATGGAAATGTACTGGAAGTACATCACGTAACAATAAGCTTGAATGATAAATTGTTCACCCTCACTCATAAAAAAAAGTTGCATCACAGAATCAGGATAAAACATCTAGAAAATGGGATTAAATCACACCACAAAGGAATATTTGAACACAGTGGGAACTGCCCACATATGAGCCACTGAAAGACAGAAGTGTGAGTAGATGAAAAGGTCTCCGGCTCTGCTTATCGACGTTGGTCCTCGGGGTAGCTTTATCAGCAGTCTGTCCACTGCCAGGACCATTTGGCCCTAATCTCTGGCTCCCCCACGGTACGGTGGTTGTTAAGCACGGCGCTGCCGCTCAACTCTCCCTGCAGTCGCCCCACTGCGGGGTCTCTTCTCAGGCTGGCCAAGATGCTCCTGAATCCCCGGAGTCCCGCAAGCTTTGCTTCATTGGCAGGCCCACAGCAAAGGAGATGTAAGCGATGCATCCTGACAAGCAGGGCCCGCTTATTTGTGATAACACCAAGTCTTTAGTATACAGAGAAAACAGTCACACTTCAATGATGTTGACAGATGGCATCCTATTGTTGTCCTTGGAAAACTGCGGGAGTAGAGAAGATGACATGATTGAAGATCCTGGACGGCTCTCAGGAATAAAACAATGAGTATGAGGATGCCTCGGCGCTGCATTTATGCTCAACAATGAAGGGCTATTTGTTTTGCTTGATTGAGGCTTTTCTCTTATGCATACATTGGCAAAACCACTATAGCGCTGGCGTTTGCATTGATTACAAGAGCCTGGGTGTGTTTGCTACTTGATGCTGAATGGTGCAGTCATGCACAAATGGAGCCACATTGCAGCCATATTTCAATTTAGCCTGAAGCTGATGTTCAGATGACACTATGGGTGTTTGTCAATGTCAAGTATGCTTTCCGCTACAATTTCCTTGGTCCTTCAGAAGATGCTTGATTCACTCTCAACAGTGAAGGACAGAAATGGGAAAAGTTCCGCAATATGTTACTAAAATCGTTCCCTTCAAAGCAGCAACTTCAAATAATGTAGAAATATTTGAACTATAATCAAGGGGACTAATTAATTTGACGTGATAAAACTAATTACATAATAATGTAATATGCATGATAACAACCCTATTGTTATTATTAACTTGAGCAAGCACAAAAGTGTGACGGTCAGCAGTATCGTTTGTTTATGTTAATGGTGGTTAATTGCTTAGTCACTTAGCTAGTTTGTGAATTTATGGGTTCGTAACTTAGCAGGGCACATTTACCAATTGGAAGAACCAATGACATGTTAGTCAGCATTTGGATGAAGCTGATGATGACCACAACCCATTCCGTCACTTTTCACACTTTTCTGACTCCCAGTTCCAGTTTGAGAGGAGAAAATCTGGTGCAATGTATCAAAACATGTTCCGGTCGAACCATTAACTTATTCACTGCCATTGACGGCTTTAGACATCAAAAGTTCATTTGAACTATTTCTGTTCCACTTTTAACAAGAGTATGAAAACCTAGAACAAAGTTGTTATTGTACATTTAGAACAGATATATCATTTGTGATTAATCGTACGTTAACTATTGAAGTAATGTGATTAATTACAATTAAAATTGTTAATCTCCTGAGACCTAATTTATAATAATCTTTTCTTTTCTTTTTTAAAATAATATTTTTTCAAAAACCAAATTTTTAACAATCTTTTCTTTTCGTTTTTAAAATAATAATTTTCCCAAAAAGAAAAGATTATTAAAATTAGGGCGTCAGGCGATAAAAATGTTAATTGTAATTAATCGCATGACTTCAATAGTTAACTCATGATTAATCACAAATTTTATATCTTGTTTAAATGTACAATATTTTTTTTCATTTTCTTGTTAACAAAAGTGGAAATGTTTTTTAAACTAATAGAAATAGTTCAAATGAATTTTTGACGTCTATAGCCGTCAATGGCAGTGAATGAGTTAATAAGCGTTGTTGCTTTTCGTGGAGAGTAAACTATTGACTCAACTCCTCTTCGACTCCCGTCTTGTCAATCACGTGTCTGCTATCTGATCTTCACAAAAGTCACAACAACAGACAAACACAATCGCCTTAAATTAATACCACATATTGAACTCATGTTTTTATTAGATACCACGTAAATAATCCCTGTGCAGTGTGGAAAAAGTATGCGAGTCTGTCTCCAAGAGCTAATCAGAGACAGGAGTCAGCCAACCATGACTCCAGTTAATGTTGCGAGATTGCAATTGCACACCAGTTTTGAGTTTGCTACTTTCAAGAAACACTGCACAAAAGACATCTCAGAAGACTTATAACTAAAAATGGTCATCTTGCACGAAAGGGTTACAAAGTATCTCTAAAAGCTCTTATGTTCATCCGTTCCATGTTGATGATTTTGCACTGTTACTGTTCTCCCTACGGACGAGTTCATGTAAAGATAAGAAGAAGTGCAGACACTCAAAAGTGAAGAAGAACCTCAGAGTGTCGGCTAAAGACTCTCAAATAATCTGTGGCACATTTTAACATCTCTATTGATAAATTTATCATAAGTAAAACAATAAACCAGGCAAAGTTGAGTTGTTTGGAAGGAACACAAAAATGTGTTGGAAAAACTGTGTAATATGGCGGAGGGGGCATCATGGTCTGGGACTGTTTTGCTGCCTAACAACCTGGACGAAAAATGAATTCCCAAGTTTGTCAAGACATTTATCATGAGAATTTAAGAACATTTGTCTCCCAATTGAAGCTTAACAGAGGCGAAGTGATGCAATAAACGAAATGACTCATGACCAATGAATGAGTACGTCAACAATAAAATCACTTAACAGTACAAAATATTTCTTCTAGAGTGGCTCAGACAGAGAGCTGACTTTAATTAAAATCCAAAGCATCAATGTACTTTTTCCACCTTTTTGTTCAGTAACGGACACATATTCTGGTATTTGTGTGGTATTAACTGGATAAAAATGTCTATTGTGACTTAAATGAAGATCAAATCACATTTTATGACTGATTTATACAGAAATGTAAGAATTCCAAACGGTTCACATACTTTTTTTTCCCCCTCACTTACGATGCAATTTGGGACTGCTTCTCGCTCGCTATGCATCATTACCTCAAAGACGAAGCACACGTAACGTAGACTATTGCAGGTGGAAGGGAATATACAGAATAGACATTAGTAGGAATCGTAAACACTTGCGGCAATGACGTGGCAACTTTGTTGTTTGACATTGAGAAACACTGTATGAGTGCACATGAATGTCAAGTGGAAAAGGTTTTGTAGCGGGCGGCACCATTCACCTGCCCGGCGCTGTTGAGGGGGGGGGAGGGGAGGCACCTCGGGGGAGGAGGAAGTGGGTGGGTTATACCTTACTGCGCAACAGACCTCCTGTCGGGTGTTCAGGAGTGCTGCACTCCGATGAATTTTTGGCTTTATCCTTGTTGTTGTTGGGCTCGTTGTCTTTGATGATGTCATACTGGCGACAGAAGAGAGCGATCACGCCTGCGAAGAAGAGCGTCCGAACTTTTAATGAATTCATTCGATACATTTATGCCGTGTTATTCAAAATGTGCAGCTTGTTCAGAACAGCGCACACCGGCGGCTTTCAAAATGTAGAGTGCGAGATGACTTTAGGGAAGGTGTGACAGCTTGAGAAGTGAAAGAAAAATGGTATCTGAAGATGGTAATGATATAAAATGTTGTGATGTAAAAAAAGCAGTCCTAATTTATTTCTTGAGCAACTTTCAACATTCACAGAGAATTGCTGAGGCAATCTCTATAATCGGATAGTATTTGACATGATTCTCACCTGCCCACATGATAAGCACCACCACAATGATGATGAGCTCCCCCGCCCTCAACTGGTTGGTCTGGCCCACTTCCTCCATCGTAACTTCGTCTGTGAGAGTTAGAAGGCAACATACTTCAAATTGTGCGCAATGCTAAGGAGTCTGTAACATTTCCAATTTTTTGTGATCATTTGCTGGTGAGTTGCACTGATCTTGAAGCCTCTGGAAAGTCAGTCCGAAATGTTAGCCTTAAAGAAATGACAACTACTTGTTGTAGTGATGATAGTCTGAATCCTGCCAACTGCCAAGGTGCCCTTGAGCACTAACCCCCACTTTTCTGCCATTACTGAATGTTGTCAAAGTCACAGGCTTGATATAAAGTTCACCACAGTGTAGAGTGCTGCCCTCACATCCTTTATTAGATTCAGCGGGTGACATTTTGAGGCCCCAGCGTGGTAAGCGTGCACCCCATGCTCCAGTAGCTTTCAGAAACAAGCAATTCTGTTGATCGATTGGCCTCTGTTGCCCAGTATTAACTAATCAAAGCACAAATGCCCAAGGGGTGCTGAGGCTCTTGATCCTTTTGGCTTTACTGGCCAAACTGGTCACATGTAACACTTTTAAAACACAACAACTAAAGGCCAAACCTGTTCACCTGGAGCAGTACCTGCTTGGCTCTTCTGCAATTGCTCCTTAATACGCTTCTTATAAAATAATAATAATTAAAAAAAAAAGCTTATTGAATGCAAGCAAAATCACTCCAACACAAGAATTCTTGAACATTGGAAAAATCCTTTTTTTTTTTTAATGGAGCGACAGTGCACCAGGCTAAACCAAACCTTAAAAAAGTATTGTTTATCGTTTAAAATGGATCCCCATTAGCTTTCACCTTGGTGAAAACTATTCTTCCTGGGGTCCCTCACAGAAACTACAAATAAAACATAATTCTTTACAAAATAAGAATCAACATCAATCACTACAAATTTTCTCATTTCATTACATAATTCATTTATATACAAAGTTATATGACATCATTCATAATTTATCTTCCAATTATTGCATTTTTTTTAATTTGCTTTTAAAACTTAGCGTTTTAACCATAACAAGCAGGTGTGGAGAAGATGGTTCCAGTATGAAATTGCTCTATACATAACTGTTCTTTTATGTGCATTAGTTGTGGGAATAGGCACGGTTAAGTGATAACCCAGGGCCGCTCTGGTGTCATAGCTACGCCTTTCAGTGACTGATAGCAGTTGTGAAAACAAGAAGCCAGGTTTACCCGAAATGTCGATTTTTTTTTAAAAACAAAATAACATGACATGCATGCTGCCGACACTGCATGTAATTGAACAACGGAGGGCCAAACGAGCCGCTCTATTCTGAATAATTTGAAGCTTGTTTTGATGCACTAGACCAAACTGTTGGGCAGTAGTCCAAATGAGACATGACGAAAGATTTCATTAACAATTTAACTATAGTTTCATTTAACAAGTAGGTACTCCTAAAATTTGAGATATTTCTGCTCATTTTCGACACAATGTCATGGATGTGGGAAGACCAAGATAAAGTTTGGCTTTTCTCACCTGTTCTATGACAGCCGCATTCATAGACAGACATAGCCTAGGAATTCAGTCTTATGGCATGTTTGGTGCCAAAAACAGTAAATTGAAATGAAATAAGCAGAAATTTTATTCATATTCTTTAACTCATTGATCTTAAATTGTATATACAGGTATTGCATTAATTCATATTAACATGATAATCACATGAATTTATTTTTGTTCTATTTAATTTTTTGTTTATGCATTATGGGTTTTGTGAACATTTGATACACCCTGTAGGGACTAAAAGAGACTGGCAAGTTGCAACCGGCACCTGTTTCGAGTGCCTGAATTTATAGCGAGACCAGCGTACCCAAGTCGGTATCTCTCCAATGCAAGATCTTTATATACAACAGATCTTGCATTGGAAAGATTACAGCTCGCTTGAGATGACTTCATTCATGAAAACACGTCAGTCGATGTGCATCAGACTCATTTAATTACAGGAGCTTTTATTTTAGAGAGTAATTATTACATCAGTATTTTCCCACATTTGCTTTGACAAAACCACCAAACAAAAAATATCCAAAAGCATAAATACTGAAATAATGATCTTGTATGCATTTAGTTACAAATGTACTCAGTGTTAAATCTGTGCCTTTTTAACTCAACACAAAGCTGATATACAGTACTTGTCGGGAGCCATGACATGGCAACAGTTGGATACCCAATTTGATTATACCTTGTGCCATCCAATAAAAGAACATTTCATTTTTCTGCCAGTCAATATACAGCGCTGGGATAGAAAAAGTTTTACCTGTACATGTACAGTACTTTAATACATTTTCTTTTAGTATCATCACTCTATCATTTGCATAAAAAGGACAAATAATAGCTTATCATGGTAGTTTTTGGGAAATATCCTGAAAAATGTGTCATGATGATAGGCCTATTATCTATTTGTCATGTTTTTGTGAGTTTGCAACATTTGACCTTTTGCCCTTTCGTGCTGCCTGCCCGCACTCAAACACATTCATGATCACATCACGTTTTCTGCTGAGGTTGGTCATGTTTTGTTTTCTGTAAACTCTCTCTCACCTCTTTTGGTCCCCTCAAGCTTAGACTGAAGAAAATTGAGAACATATTTCAGGTTTATATTCATATTCCGGACCTGGGGAGAAGTGGAGCCTTTCTTCTCTGACATCATATGTCGACAAAACGTTAACAGGACCAACACTTTTCTGTGAAACTGACTAAAAACTTAATTAGTTCACATTGTCAAGATAAAAATGTGACGACTAACCCCAATTCCACTGAAATTGGGATGTGTAAAATGTGAATAAACACGGAATACAAACTCGGAATTCAACCCTCAATATACATCAAATACAAGATATTTAATGATCAAAATGATGAGCGTTATTGTTTTGTTTGGAGTGGGGCAGCAATTATTCTCTCATTTTGAATGGGATGCATGCTATATTTTCCAAAAAAGCTTGGGAAACAAAACACTGGGAAATTTAGTGTTGTCAGTCCCCAAATTCTTATTGAGTGTCAAAAGGCAAAATTAGTGAATCTTATAACAATGAAGTTTACAAATGTGAACATTAAATATCTTGTCTTTGTAGTTTATTCAATTCAATATAAGTTGAAATGATTTGCACATTGTTTTGTTTTTATTTACGTTCCACACAACATCCCAAATTCATCACAACTGGGGTTTGTCATTTTTCTGTCAATCAAAAGCTTCTGTGAAGGTTTCAAGCAGAAGAGTAAAGTGATCTGGAATTATCTGTAGTCCAATCAACCTGCCTACCAGGCTGGAAAATGTGCAAAATATGAGAAATGTAGGAGGTTCGACTTTATCTGTACAATGAGAATGCATTTCTGCTTTCTCCAAAAAGCTTATAAATATTTAAGAGGTTTCAATGAGCTTATTTTCAAGGTACAATCACGTTGTTGTCGTTATGTATATATTTTGCTTTTGGAGTTGACGTGTCAATTAAGAGTGTTGTTTATTTTGAGGGAAAAGCCATCAGTGTCAATCAAACAAATGAGTGTAAGGCAGTAGGCTACAGTGAATGAAACTCATTCCAAAAGCTGTCCAGTTATTGCTTTTTAAAAATGTGTTTCCCTTGCAGCAACAACACTTCCAGAGTTAATGCCTCAGGAATGGAAAGAGTGCATGTTCAATCTTCACCAGTGACGGTACTCCATTTGTATTCCAAACTATCTTGCCACTGTGAAAAAAGTTCAGACTCTCTCTGTCTCCAATTTCGGGGAGGAGTCCTGCGGAGTGTCACACTTGAGATGAGGATGAGGAGGAATTCTATAGATAAGGCTTCAGCGAAGAGCACATTGATTAACCATCCCTTGCAGCTCCAACTTCCCCTGCTCGGCAACTGATAAATGCTCCCCCCCCCCCCCCTCGCCCCCATTTTGTTTTACTGTGCAGTGGTGCTGCCTGCAAGCAAGGTGGCCTGCAGAGGCACGTCAATACAGAATGAAGAATACACTCCTTTGGCAGTGTAGAGCACTCTGTTGTGAAATTCCATTTCACGCTTTGTGTGCATATTGATTTTTTATGCTGTTTAGACAAAATCAGTCAAGATATTATCAAGAGGCCAAGTTCCTTCTGCACCTTGTGGCTCACGAACAAACACAAAAATGTGGTGCAAGCATTTTTGCATTGATTCATGTTATCTGTGCCACCTTACCTTTATTCTTAGAAACCTGAGTCTCGGCCTCCTTCGGTGTTCGGAAGCGTAAAGGTTCGCTTTGCGGGCTCGTCCCAAACATGCTGATGGACTGGACGTGCACAATGTAGTCGGTCTCCTCCTCCAAGTCCCATAATGCACATGAGCGTGTGGTGGTGTTGACTTCCTGGATGAATCTTAGCATACGCACGTCTTTCTTCTGTTGGCGCACAATACAGGAGAGTTTTGTGGAAAAATGGTCAATATTGGAAGAACGCGCATCGCCGAGACGACATTAGACTACATGCTTGAAAAGTGATTTCTCAGAAAGATGATAATTAAAACTTTTGGGCAACTATTGAGACAAATAATCAATCTCAGGGGCTAGGCTATACCCTTCAGTTTCTTTGAATCTGAATTCTTCAGTTAACTACCTTTCCAGCATGTCTCTTCCCTAATACAAGATTCCATAGGATCCCTAAAGGGATGTTAATGTAATCAATCACCTTTCGGATAAACTAGCTTGGATATTGTGAGCCATCCATCTTGTTTAACATTAGCAAGCTCAGACCTCCCAAATGGTTTTTAGAATGATCTTGAATTTTCCAAAGATACACTCAATAATCTTGTCAAAAAGTCCCTTATATCCAGCGGTTACAACATTCGACTAGTGTATGGACCAGGGTTCAAATCTGGGTTGGAACAGAATTTAGTCCAAGTTCAAGTCGAAGGTTGTTTGGTCCCCTTGTGTCAATGTCTAAGTGTCCTTGAGCAAGAGAGTGAACCCCCAGCTACTCCTGATGCTGCGCCGTCAGTAGGTGAATATGAAGTCAGTGTCAAGCACTTTAAGTGCTTTAAACGGATACTTTACTCATTTAGTCATTTTCAGCAGTAAGAAGTTAACCTTTAAAAACAAATTTTGCCTCCTGTTGTCGACTAAAAAGGATTTCATGCGTGATCAACCAATCATGGCCCAGTTTGCGAGTGTCACATGACCAAACCTGGAAAACAGATGAGCCGTGATTGGTCATTACCTGAGCTCTGAGCACCTCTGATGTCATTTTCAGTCAAAAGCAAGTGGCAAAATGTGTGTTTAAAAGTATTAATTAATTGTGCATAAAAAATAATGAAGTTATCAAATTAATTCTAGACAAATTATTAAGTTTGTGTAAATGTCTCATGTATCCCTTTTTAAAAGGTGGAAAAGCGCTATACATGTATACATACCAAGACAAAAAAAAAAAGTCAAGATTGGTCACTCCAACTCCCTGTTCTGCTCCACTTTAACTTTCATTGTCAGCTAAGTCTCCCACTACTTTAGGAAGTTTTTTTGTTGCTGACTTAAAACACTAATGTTACTGTTCCCGCTGTCAACTGAGCCACACCTGCGCCGAGTCAATGTATGTTTGCAAAATAGTGTGAGAAGTGAAGTTCTGCATTTGTGTGTGAATTGAGCAATGTACGTTTGATGTCAGTAAACAAATGACACTCTTTCCTCAAAGCGGTCAAACGAGATCTCGACTTCTTCGCTTGTGCCCATAATGAACCTTAGAGGCTTGAGGAATTAATTACACGGTCTATATTGTCTCATTGAATAGTTTGTACATGCATGCGAGTATCCAAAATTCAATCTCCAAAATGGCGCAGCATTTGTGGTATCTGTGTGTTAATCACCTGCTGTGTGATGGCAAAGCCAATGACAGGGTCTCCCTCGGGGATGTCCCATGTCACCAGAGCAGAGTTAGCTTTCACCGCTTTGATGGTAACATTGACAGGGGGGGACAAGGTATCTGCAAACAGACAAAAGTTTTTATTTTCAACTTCTGAAGGGTAAAATCAATGCTGTAAAATTCATATACCGGTAATAGTAACAATGTGTGTACAATTTTTTTTTTTTATCATCTGAATTTAAAGAAGACGCAAGTTGTACGTGATGTGTGTAGATCTGAAAATGGTTGCCTATTTTAATGCTGATATTAAAAATGTACACATCGACATCTAACATATCACAAGTAAGATGGATCTCATGCAGCTTTTCCTAAAGCACGGGGAAAGGAAAAAGGAAAAATACATCAATGGTAATTGGGATGTAAAAAAAACAACAACTTAACAGCTAAAGCACACATTTAAAGTATAAAACCATACATTGGCAAAGGAATGACATCACCTTTGCTACCAGTTTCTGAGTCTGCTCTTGTTTATTGTATTAATGAAATGGATACACCCGAAAGCATATGAGCAATATTTGTTCACTTAAGGCAACATGAGGTACAGCATACTGGGAACATCTGAAGACATCCCGTGCTGTATCAACCTTTTACAGATAAGAATGTTCTGCTTTAATATGACAATGATTTTTGTGCTTGTTGTGTAAAACAACGATAATAAATAAACAAAATATTTGGAAGGTTGTTTTTTTTCCCATTCTACTACCCCATCCGTGTGATATAAATTGCCTGACATCTGTTGAGTGGATTGCCGAGACAACATTCATGGTCTGTTTGTTACATCTCATCATACAATGCATAAGCACAACTACCGGTAAACAACAACCATGTTCCCATTAACCTTGGCTGTACTTTGTATATTATGGTAATTTATGAAAGCACGCTCGAAGCACCAAAACATAAATTGTGACAATGGTACCATTACACCTGCAAGCATAACATTGCTATGATATAATGTTTGACATTGTAAACAATAGCATGTGTTGATTTGAGGAAGGGCAAAGTAGAGCTTTAATCCAGATGCAAACGTGGCCTTAAAATAGTGTCAAAAGCTTTTTGTGTGCAATTTTTCATATCTCTATGTCAAAATGTTTGCCGCCTGTTACATAAGGCAAAACTGATGAGGAACTATAAAAAACATAATGGGCTAAAAAACAAAAAACAATAATTGTGTATATATCCATTTGAGAGTATGTAGAAATTATTTGACCATAATAATGTTTTTATTGGTAATCAAAATGTAATTAGAATAATGTATCCATTCCATTGTAAAGCGTCTTTGAGTGTCTAGAAAAGGGCTATATAAATACAATGCATTATTATTATTATTATTATTATTATTATTATTATTATTATTATTATTATTATTATTATTAATAATATCAAATGGGTGCAACGGTTATCTACATCATCTGCACAAATGTAATCGTACTGTAATTACTGTTACTGGTCAATTTATTTAGCTTTTTGCTATTTTGCTAGAATGTTTCCATATGTTTTTTATTTTTATTTTTTACATGTGTCTTAACTTTTCATCTTGGCTACAGCAGCACACTTTTTGAATGGTAGCAACTTTAAGTCACAAATTGTGACACTGTTGCAAATTATTCTAACTCCTTTACTGCCATTGACGGCTATAGACGTCAAAAAATCATTTGAACTATTTCTAATAGTTTAAAATTTTCCCCCCCCTTTTGTTAACAAGAGTGTGAAAACCTAGAATTTTTTATTGTACATTTAGAACAGATATAAAATTTGTGATTAATCGTGAGTTGACTAGTGAAGTCATGCGATTAGTTACAATTAAAAATTATAATCGCCTGACGCCCCTAATTTTTAATAATAATTTCTTCTTCTTTTTAAATCGCAAGGCGATTAAATTTTTTAAAATTATAATTAATCACATGACTTTAATAATTAACTCACGATTAATCACACATTTTTATATCTGTTCTAAATGTACAATATAATTTTTTTGGGGGGGGGTCATACCCTTCTTAACAAAAGTGTAAAAAGTGTCAAACTAATAGAAATAGTTCAAATGAATTTTTGACAACTATTGCCGGCAATGGCAGTGAATGAGTTAAATAATGCGCACACCTTCTAATCATCATGTTGCAACGCACTCATAAACGACTGTGGCCTTCAGGATTGATAGATATTTAGAGTCCAGGTCTGAGTAAGATGAATAGAAACAAGCAGAAGTGGTCACTTTCAATGAGGCCACTCAGCTGTCTTTATTAGGATATAAACATCATCAGCCAGCGCACAGATGAGTTATTGTACAGTACAGGTTAACCAATTACACTGATGGTAATTAATGGGCGGGTTGTTGTGGCTCGTGATGTCGTGAACTCACACACTGTTTATTCAGACTCTTGCCAGCAAACCCACCACAGCGTGTTTCAGTGCTACTTGTTTCCACAGTACTTGCGGTTGAAGTTGCGATGAATAGCCTGGATAAGAGAAGATGACAAGCAGGGGCCAGCGACATGTTTTGATCATGGGCAACTCTTATGTTTCAACTTCCTTTGCGTTTGCTTACTCTCTTCTATTTATATGTCACCTCCCATGAAGTCCCAGAGACGGAAGGGGCCTGAAGGGACCTGAGAAGTCATAAATCAAACTCATTATTCAGCTCTTTCATTCTGTCTATATTGTGCTCTCATCTCAAAACACACACAGCGAGTTAACCTTTGAGTCCTCTCGGGGACTGCGACTCCAACAGGGACCTTATGTAATATTAAAGGCCAACTCTGTAGATTTAGTATTGCAGCCTGCAGATTCTTTTTTTTTTTTATTCTCTACCCGCCGGTCCCTCATCCCAAACCAACGCACACATATGCCCAACTGCCAAGGAATATTGTCGCTGGAAGCCTTAATAACAATGCTGTCTGTTGCAATGTCTCACCTAAAAGTTTTACAATAACAATAGCTTGGTCTATTTAGTGTTTTTAAAACTTTTTCAGGTTAAGGACCCTTATGCTGGCACCCAGTCAAAAACAAGTTGCACGCCACTTCAGCTATACTCAACTATACAATAATGACTGCAGAAAAGCATTGCCATCTTGTGTGTGTGTGAAATGTGTGGCTCCAAAATGGACAGTTTTAAGTCTCATGTCATTCCAAAAATATCTTGTGATCAAAATATTCCTTCCATCCTCTCCTTTGATTCAATGAGCCAGCCCGTCATGAGTCATTTGTCCATCTGCAGTCAACTGTGACATCATTTAAAGCATAAATATCTTCATAAGCAAAACAGTTAGGATACAAACACTGTTGACAAATGAGCATTCACACAAGATTCAGACCCAGAATCTCAGACTTTCGTGTGAATTGAGTCAAATTAAAATTTGTATCTAAAATTAACTTGACAGAATCATAGTTAGGCATAATGATTTTTGTCATACTTCATACTCAGACCACATTTGTATAAACCAAAAGTATAATCACATTTTGATTGTTGTGGATAACTGGAGCCTATTCTAGCTGATGAGGCGAGAGGCGGGGTACACCCCCCGGACTGGTCGAGAGTCCACAGCAGGTTGTTTAATGTGTGACTATTCAAATAAAACACAATTTAGGTCATATTATGCCCTTTAAAATCTTAATAATGCTTGCATGCATTTTATCTTTGTGGCCACCAGAGAAGCTAGAGAAAGCATCACTTTGATGCATTACTGGATGAAATTATTGACTGGAAACCACCAATTTGTCAGCAGTGACTGTCACTCAGTGCGTGTATCCTTATGAATCCTTGTATACTACAGGAAGGATTCCCTTCCGACAAAGTTTAAATGTTTAATGGAGCACATAATGCCTGGTTATAAAACAAATACACTGTTGCTCATAAAGTTGGAATAGAATGTCTGTCTTGTCATTTACAGCGGCAAGCAAATGTTATGCATGAATTGACTTCACCTGGTTAATTGGGACTTTGGGACGCATACTGTGATAATGACATTGCTTCAAAAGTGATTACTGATGCATTTAAATGGGAATTAACTGAACCAACAAAATTATTCCAATAAATAGTACAATACAGTAGTAGGATGACTCAAATTATTTTCATTTTAAGCATGTTGTTGTGAGATTGTTTTCTTGTTCAAGGCCATCTGTGTGTTGAAGTTATTTGAGAATTCCGCCATTGCTTTGGCGAAAGCAACAGTAATGCAGAGAAATGCTTCACACTTCAGAGGCAATAACTTTAATCGTGTAAATGACTATGTGTGTCTGTGTGTTTGTTAATCTTGAGAAATGACTGTAATTTATCAAATTTCAACAATATAGACTTGATAACCGATTGCACTAAGATTTACAAATGTGTAGGCATCACCTGTGTCATGACGTTTTACTTAATGAATGCTTTCCCCTCAATTTTTTTTGCGCCGTATTTGAATCTGAATTTCCATTCCATCTTTCCAACTTGATTGCTTATGCAAACAGACGTCAAACCTGATCTGCTAACCATGTGCAATGAGGATTGCATCTTGCAGAATTCATGCATGGTTCATTTAGCATGTTCTGGTAGGAGCATATGCAAGTAGATTAATTTAATGTCACGTGATTCATCAAACCTCAGACAAATTGCGATGGCTGATTTTACATTTCTAAATAGAGTATCTTAAAGGCTGTTATGTAATTTTAAAATGACTGAATGATCCAAGTGCTATGTTGCCAGTCACAAGAAAGAATCATGCTGTTATCGCCTATGAAAACTCCTTTTATCTTTATGTCTGGGTGATTTCAGCCATTTATTTTCTCAGTGCATGCAATGGATTGAATACAAAATGTAATGATTGCTGTATGGGAACGTAGTCAAAGATGGCAAATATCAGTATTTGAAGTGCAACATGCCCAACAACAGAGCACACAATCATAGAGGAAGCACGCAATTTGATGAGCTGCATGAAAATTGTAACACACCTTTCAAGTACCTGCCCTTTTCCAAACAATTTTGGTCCTCTCCTTCAAGATGGATGGAGTTTCTAAGACCTCGAAAGTTGTACAGTAAATTTCGTGCTGTAAAGTCTGGTTGGAAATCTATGTGCTTTTTCAGCTCCGCTGACTGTTCCATGAATGTATCAAACGTGACAGAAGATATTTGCAGCCATGGTCGTGGGGCATAGATTGCTCAAATCGCAGTCAACTCTGGACCGATGACTTTCGCAGACAACACCAACCTGCTGCATTCAGCAAGATAAACGTCCGCCTCTGCAGTCTCTCTGCTACTAGAGCCAAGAGATGGCAGGTTAAAAGCAGGCCAAGGATGCATTTTGTAGGTTTTGAAACAAGTCTGGATGGTACTCTACGTCTCCCAAGCGCACCTAGCAAAGCAGTATGTTTTTTAGTTATTATTTGTTTTCTTTTTACTGCAGAATGATTTTGTCTTATGCTGGGTAATTTAGTGTATTAGGCCAAGTGATTATGTGACTATAAAATGTATGCAAAAAAACAACTGTTTCTTAAAATTATACATATTTGCCTTCATTCACTACCACGAGAAATTTGAAATAAAATGACTAAGCTGTAATACAACTCTAAACTTTGCTTTTATTTTAGAGTAGTCACTGAAAAGTGTCATTTAGAGTTTGCATTTTATGCAGAATAATTATTTTTCCAGGGCCTTGAAAAGAGGTTAATTAGCCGGTTGGATTCAATTCGCCAATTATTTCAAGACAAATGAAGCAGATAAAAGTCGTTGATTTCAGCTATTAGGAGGGCATTGGGCAATTGTTTGACTGGAGCTGCCAATATTAAGTCCAACGAGATCTCAAATCAAGTGAATGAGGTTATAAGGGTCAAAACAAACTAAACATTCATAACAATGATAGCAAGAAGTTTCGGTGTGACCAAATTACCAATGCAGAGAGCACCAGAGAAAGAAACTGGCTACAGTGTGGCAAAAACTTAAGTGCATACAGTTTCATTGAAACGGAAATAAATTACAATATAATATAGAGGGAGTCCTCGAGTTACAGACGAGTTCCGTTCCTTCGCTGTAACCCGAATATCAACTTAACTCTAATTTCACCGTTGAAGTCGATATTTACATCAACATACTTTGTACAGTAATTTTAAAAAACACATTTGATGCCGGAACCAATATTCCGTTTTTTTTGCATGGACATACATTGGTGACGGACGGCAAAGCCGAGCTAATGGAAACTTAAACACAAAAATGTGACGCGCCTGATGGTGAACCGACCTGCAAGACGGACGCCCGTTGCTGGAGGTAACAACAACACAACTTTAAATAATATTAAAATGCGAAAAAATAAGGTGTTACGGACGAGGCACAGTAGTAGCACAAAGTCGAAACAAAGTAGGTCGCGTACGACGTAACTCGAGGACTCCCTGTACAATAAATTCTCACCAAGAACTATTTATAACTAATTTAATCACTAGTTAATCTGTTGACCGGTGGTTGTAATGCTAAATGCTATCTTGGTTGATAGTTCAATAATGCTAAACAAGTCAATGCACTGCCACTCACCATAATCCAAACTTTTTTGCTTGGTCCCGGCAGAAGCTGACTGTTTCGTTTACCCTGCACCGGTGCCGCATTATAACATTGGAAATATACCGTCAGAAAAGCTCAGCTTGCGTTGGGTCTGACCGGCGACCGCAGCATTAGGCTAGTAGTGCTACATATCCCATGATTCTTAGACATGGAAACAGGAAGTAGTTCTAGTTCCGGTATGACGAAAACATGCCTGCTAGCGATTAGATGCAGATTTTTAGTTGGTTTATTATGTGAATTGCTATGACAGCTGTGTGATTGATATACACATGGCCCAAACAATTGGATTGAGACCGGGATGGGACCTGCGTAAAAGTGAGACAAAACCACTCGGGCTGGGACTGTCCCGATTAACCAGGACATCTGGTCACCCTAACTTTACTGTACAGTCTATACAGCTCGCTAGCTAAAAACAAACAAACAAACACCCTTGCTATCCTCAGTCTTAAAGCTTCCACTCACTGCTTTCATGTCTTTATCCACTTATTTCTCCCATTTTATTATGCTATAAGAGACAGTGAGTGTTGTCAGTGACCACAGGCTTTAAATATCCACATGACAGTCAGCTCTAATAAAACACATCTTCATAAACTCTCCCTGAGTGCACTTGTCTGCATCGCCGTGAGATATGGGTGTGACTTTGAGCCATGCTGGATATCCTGGCGAGTGTGTTTGTTCACCATGGCAGCTACTTGTCTATTCCATGCTGAGTGGCGTCAAGGGTGACAACTCTTCGATATGGCTGTTCATTAGAGAAGCCATCGCAATGAAACGATAGACAGCAAAGGAGAGGAAGTTACAAATTCCAAACACACCTTGGGAACATGAATACAGTGTTAGCTTATGATTATTTAATGAACATCCTCCTCATCTCTATGCCGACCACAAAGGAGACGGTCACGCATTTACTCTTTTGAGTTTATTGCTTCCATTTTTTTGTGGTTGTTTCTATTGAACTATTTTTCTTGGCTTTTACTTGACATCGTTACGTCTCAAACTAAGAATTCTGAGCCGGAGGAATAACAGAATAGCTCACCTGCATTTACTAATTTGGTGAAGTCAAAAACAAGTGCTTGGCCATAGCTGAGCACTGCCCTGAATTGTTCAGTGTTTGGATTGATGAAGTGTCTTTTAGGCAAATGTAATTAGATTGTTTTTAAAACACATTAACTCATTCACTGCCATCGACGGCTATCGACGTCAAAAATTCATTTGAACTATTTCTATTAGTTTAACATTTTTCCCACTTTGGTTAACCAGAGTATGAATACCCAGATTTTTTTTAAAAATTGTATTAGAACAGATATACAATTTGTGATTAATCGGGAGTTAACTAGTGCAGTAATGCGATTAATTACGATTAAAAATTGTAATCGCCTGACGCCCCTAACTTTTAATAATCTTTTCTTTAAAAAATAATAAAAAAAGATTATTTTTTTTTAAATCAAGAAAAGATTAATCAGTTCTGAATGTACAAAAATCTAATTCTCGGCTTTCATACTCTTAACAAATATATATATATATATATATATATATATATATATATATATATATATATATATTTTTTTTTTAACTAATAGAAATAGTTCAAATACATTTTTGACGTCTATTGCTGTCAATGGCAGTGAATGAGTTAAGATCACAGCTTGTCCATTTTGCTTCTGCTTGACTGCCTTTCTGCGGCTACATGAAACATTAATTGCACACACAGGAAGAATGCAAATTGAACATTATTGTACTACATGTTAAAAGGTAGAACTTTTGATTTTTCACATTAAATCTCACTAGATTGTGCCGATCAAATGTCAGTGAGTACATATTTTGGCGGTATCTGTACATTTCCAATTTAAAGATTGCTTTGCAGGCACGATTAGTATTTATTCGGAATAAGCAACAATGTGATTGCATCACATTTTGAATATCATTTTGGCATTCCCACTATGTTCATTAACGTATCAAACAAGCTATACTGAATGAAATTTGCTTCCTGAAAGGCATCCTTGACTATGTGCTTTGCATACTGATCTTTTGGATTGCGCCGAATCATTGAAATTCACCGCTAGAAAGACAGAAATTTAATCAAATAACTCAAGCAGTTATTAATGTTATTGTAAATACAAATTGTGTTGTTGCTCTCACTGATTATAGTTCAATGTTGACTTGAGGCCCCTCAGGGGAGAAAACGGTTTTGTTTTAATACCCACTCAGTGGTTGAGAGGCTGAGGGGTCGTAAAAGCTTGCAGGGTGGTTCCTCGGCTTCTATCAGCCCCCAAGAGAAGCTATTGCTGATTGTTACAGCTCCACTACCCTTGGAAAAACATTACTCAAAGTCATGGTGTGGTGTGCCGCTCCCCGGGATGCTAATGAGTAAGCCTGCGAGGAAAACTGCCTCATGGCTGCGTGTTGGCCAGGATATTTACAGACGGGCATAAGCCTCGTGTTTACATTTCCTGATGGTTCCTTTTACTTTGTGCATCACTGTGCGCCTAATTCATAAGACCCGAATTCAACTAAGAATTCGGACCACAGACGGTTTTAGTTTACAAGTGTACCAAAATATGTGTACGGTACCCATTTGTTTGTTTGTGATAGGCACATTGCATTCTGGTTGGCTGACAATAAGCCACAGATCTATGCAACCCGGGGAATCGAAAGAACGTACCAACTGTGACAAACAAAACAATATAAAATTGTTAAAATAACCGTTGGACATGTCATGCTGGTACCGAACTCATGTGACAATGAAATTCCAGATCTATTCTTTTATTTCTACAATACAAGTTTGCTGAAAATAGCACACATGACAAGGCATGTCATGTCAATTGGCATTTTCAGCAAAATAAAAATAACGACTGCAGAGATAATTGAGAGAAAGAGCTAGAAAAGAGAGAGGCAGGCTGGGCGGATTTAATGTCAAGGTGCCTAGCTCCTTGAAAAATAAAAATGCATCCATACATCCATTTCCCTTTTGGCTTATCCTCATTAGGGTCGTTTGTGAGCTGGAGCTGGAATGTGGGAGGAAGCACCCAGAGAAGAACCCACGCAAACACGGGGAGAACATCAAAACCCCACACAGGAAATGGAAGCTCAAATGTCAGAATTGTTTGGCAGATCACTCCTCCACTGCACTGCTAAATAATAAAGTAAAATAATCGTTCTCAATAATGGAAGGATTATTATAAGTTAAACATTTCATATTGCACTAAATTATTTCAATTCAGTCTATAGTTTAGTCTCAGATATTAAGTGTGATGGTTTGATTCATTTTTTCCAATATTTCATTTTTTTTCAGTGCAGCAGCAGGATAAAAGACTGTCAAGTGTAGTCAAAGTTCAAGCAAAATCAGAGTTTCCCGTTCAAGACTGGCTAGATGAAGCCAACTGCACGGAGGAGGGTGTATGAAAACAGCATGAACAAACATTGCGGGCAAAAAAATAAAACCCTGTGTTAAAGTCATAAAAGCCTTAGTGAAATTAGGAGCCATAAATGAGCCAAAGTTGATGACTGAGAATCATGTCCTATAGCGGCATGGAGCTGCTTATTTCCTTTTGCTGACATGTTATTGAGTGCGAGAGGCTTGTGGGCTGTGGCTGCTCTTCGGCTCTCGGGGGTTAACGCACGTTCAGTGCACAAGGCCGCTCACCTCATCTATATTTAATGTGCCATGATAGAACCATCAGGGTTTTATGACCCGGAGATTGCCTTCACGTGTGTTAAAAGAGACCTTGGCAAATGGGCTTGTCCTTGTCACTGCATGAATGTGAACACGTATGCACGCACCTACACACGTACAGACACACACGCGTGCATGCAAACAAAATACAATTGCATGCTCACATACAAGTCACGATGCTTTCAACATGCTGTAAAGAAGGCAAACACGCAGTACTAATGAGCATCATTTGGATGGTTAAACATCAGGTAAATAATTTAGATATGATACGTAATGCATGCCTGCATACCTGCATACTTAAACACCATGCTATGGGGTGACTAAAGAATTCTGTCTGGTTTTGCTGTATTTTAGGATATCTGTATGTTATCAATATCAGTCTGGCTATTATGTTCTTACAGGCTTTTTGGCCAATGTGTGTGAATGTATTTGGTAATTGACACAAGCAAGATAGCGAGTGAAATTGGTCAACAGTGTCTTTTCACTCGGCCATCCTGCTATTGATTTGTCTCATGTGAATTACATACTGATATGATAGCTTTATAAGGTAGACAGTTGCACAGATTATAGATGGCAACAAGTGGCCACATTAACATGGACATCAATCAATATTTACCCAATTAAGGCTCTGAATAGACACTGAAGCTGGATTTTCTGCAATGATGGAGACTAAAAGATCGGCCCACTTTTTTTGAAGAGACAGAAAAGGATGGGGAACATTGACGTAAACAACATTTTCTGATGATCTAAACAAGAACGAGGTCATATTTAAACTAGGATATAGTTAGATTAGGACACAGAGATTGCTAAAGCCACCCACACACCGAGCGATGCAGCAGAACATGACTAAAGTGGACCAAGCGATTGAGCACCGCACCTCTACTGACTTGCTACAACGGAAAACCTCTCTCAGGCTTTGAGGCTCCACTTACTGTATACTGCACCGTATTATTCTTTATTGAACCACAAAAACGTGGTTTTATGATTGGCAAAAACAAAGCGGATTGGCCACAAAGAAGAGAAAACGGACGACCATAAGGTGAGGGAGTGGACATTTTGGGAGGCTGCTGGCAAAAATCGATCGCACCGTTCACTGACTGCAGCTGTGCATTTTATGTTGTACTTTTATACTGTATATGAATGCAGCCACTGGCTGTCTGAATCTTGCTTACGGGACTCATTATGAGCTGACGTTCAAAAGAAATGTAGCCAATGAAGGCACATTCCCCATGAAGCAGACCCTCCTGTAAGATTTGTGTCAAATGTCACAAATATTTTCATTGCAAGTACTACAATTTACTTTTAAGATGACTTTTTAGCTTATGGTATTATTTTTTTTTTTGGGCGTCTGATTTCATAGAAACCTGCCCTCATTCTGTCAACCAGAGCAGCAAGTTCTGCATGATGGGAACTTTTAGTTTTCACACGGAGTTCTTCCTAAGTGGTGGAATACTTTGTAATTTAACCTTGCCTGCAAGCAGAAATATTGCGATATTTGTGAGTTCACAAACCTCCGAGAATCCATCTTTTTTCCTTTTTTGAAACAAGAACAGCAAGAGGAGCTTCGTGCATTTTTAGCTGGTAAAGACGAGGTTTTTTGACATTCGTTGCTATGATTAGTCAAAACAAAAGTTTGTTAGGCGTGCACAAGTTGCGGCTGCATCGCCCAATCAGCTTGAAGTATTGTACTGAATGTTCACATTGGAGCAGTCGCAGAATGAAAACTGTGAGCGATTCACATTATTAATCTTAATCTGGCTCTTGCCAGGTTAGGAATAATTCCCTCACTTTGCTTTCACTGTATATTGCAGGATGAAAACAAAGTTCAAAATCCTGCTTAAGCTTGGCTTTTTTTTCTTTCTTTGACTGGTATTCCGTCATTTATCAAAGGTCTGAATTCAGATATGTATAATAACTGAAATCAATTAAGGTGATATACTAACTTTATTTAGCACATCTATTCATGTGTTTGGGCAAGTGCTCTGATTAGCAACAAGTTGACATCAAGCTCTGAAAGCCATTATGGAGTAGTTAAATCCACAAGTCAAACCCCTAATATCAATCGATCATTCGATCCATCAATCAATCAATATTTATACAGCAATTTCATACATAAAAATGCAATTCACAGTGTTTCACATGAATTTAAATACAATTTCTAAAAATGTTAACACACACATAAACATAAAATGATGAAACAATGACCCAAGGACCTGAGGCCCTGCATAAAGTAGAGTATATATATCAAACATACGGCCCGTGGGCCGGATTAGGCCCACAAAGGTGTTTAATCCGGCCCGCGAGACGATTTTGTAAAGTAAAGTTTTTGTTTTTTTTAAATGTCGTACCAAATAATCAGCCGGCCAATATCAAAACATATAAATTCGTAATTTCACAAGCAGTCCTCAAATGAGCAATGCAACTTGAACACGGAATTGTCCTGGATGTCATTATTTTACACACAACTTAAAGTTACAGTTTGTTTAAAAAACTTTTTTTTTTTACATCATATACCGACATACGCATGTTAAATATGACACAAAATCAATAACTGGTAACACAAATACATATGACAAGGATTAACGTCTTTCATTAACTGCGCAACACAATGCTTTCTGGGAACAATATATATCCAAAGGTAGATTTAACACATCTGGAACTCATACAAGCAAAGTGTTGCCCCGTTCCATTTGCATTAATGTTATTTTTTGGAACAATATGTTTATAGTTGAGCTCCGTAATTTAGGGCTGGCCCACAAATAGCGAAAATCTGCATATAATGGGCGGCATTTGTTTTTAAGTTATATACCATTATTTTACCGATCCGGCCCACTTGGTAACATATTTTCCTCCATGCGGCCCCTGATCTTATATGAGTTTGACACCCCTTAGTAGATGTTGAGGACGGAATGCTACAAGAAGCGCTGTGCACGGGCAGTGATGAATTATTTATGTTTCACCACAATATATGATTAAGCTTGAACTGCTGTATGAGTAAATGTTTGACTAACCTTTGCCCATTTTTTTTTGCTTCTTACCATTGCCTCAGTCGTCATGTTACCATCAGATCTTAGTACACAAGCCGTGTCCACTCCAGGTCCACTCCATTCAAGTGTGCGCCACTAAACCTGATATGAGCTCCCCAAGGACAACTTAAGGAGGCTTTTTGACGTGAAGAGAATGGCGAAAACGTGCCAGACGTACGAACAACCATGTTACGAGCTATCGATATGGGAATTTGAAAGGACATTCAGAAAATGGCCTCCTAGCTCATCTGCTTTAATTCAGCTGATCCGATGCTAATTAATATGCATAGAGAAATAACATGGTCCCAGTTGCATTAAGGTTAGAACAAATATATGGAGTTTGGCTTGTGTTCCATACGCTTTTGTCCGTAAGCCTGATCAAAAATACTACAAGCAAACAAGCAGAAGTCTGCAAGTAAGACTTCATAAAGCCGTTGTCAATTAATGCAATTTGAAACTGCACTATGCAAACTTAAAGTTCATCCAATACGGACTGACGCGAAGTGGAAAAGTGCGCTGTGGTCTGACGAGTCCACATTTTAAATTGTTTTTTGGAAATCATGGAAATCATGTGTCGTCTGTGCCAAAGACTAAAAGGACTATTCGGAAAAAGACAGCGTCTGTGATGGTATGCGGGTGTGCACATGGCATGGGTGACTTGCACTTCTGTGTGGACATCATTAATGCTGAAAGGTTGACATGTTTTGGGACAACATATCTTTTTCAGGGACATCCCTGCTTATTTCAGCAGGACAATGCCAAGCTACATTCTGCATGTGTTACAACAGTGTGGCTGAGTGTCAGTGTGAGTTCTCGACTTGCCTGCCAGCAGTCCAGACCTGTCTCTCATTGAAAATGTATGGCACATTATCACAGCACACGGCAAACTCCAAACATGTGCACAATTAGACCGCGCTTTGTGCTAGAATTGAGCTGGGCAGTGTCCTCAACCGCGTAACGAGTGTTGTTAAGAAGAAAGGTGATGCAATACAGTGGTAAACATGACCCAGTCCCAGGTTCAAAAGGAGTGAAATTTTGCAAACAAAAAATCAGTTTGAGCATTAAATATTTTGTCTATGTAGCGTATTCAATTGAATATATAGATTTGCAAAACATTGTGTTTTTTGTTGTTGTTTTTTTTGTTTTACATTTTTACATTTTACGTCCCACCGTCACTAGATTTGAGGTTTGTATCTATCTCACAACTTTCAGTAGGACAGTTTTCTATTACCTTTAACATTTTAACATCTGCTTTTGAACATTTGCGGACACACCACGAAAGACATGAGACATATGCCAATAAAAAAACACATCAGTACATGACACTCCACTCTTAGATCTTCATAAAAGTTGTCATTATACCATATTCATAGAGGCGTTGCTCTTTTTCTAGTCAGGGATCCAATTTAGCCTTGACAGTGAGCACCATACACAATTACTATTACTGCAGAATGGTAAATGGTGAATGGACTGAATTTACAGTAGCTTACTGCTTTCTTCGCCATATGGTGCTCAAAGCACTTTACAATGTGTCAAACTACATGCAATTACACAACTAGATTACGGTCAACAAAACTGCACCAAAATTCCGTTTTTGGTTTTTGCTGCCAACATTTAATTTCAATATGCTCAACTGACAGCAAAATGTTGTGTGGATCACTCAAATGATGCTATAGAACATCATTGACCAAAACATTAATATTAATGTCTGTAATGGGATCAAATGCAAGATTAAAAAAAAACTATTGCCGTGATAATAATTCACTTGCGAATGAAATTATGAGAGAGGTTTTAATTTAACATTTAGTGTGGTTGTAGATGCAGCCTGACATCCTACCAAAAACTGCTTACAGTAGTAATAGCTAAATATTGTAAAAAAAACCTCCCTTAGACCAATGCATACTTAGCATTTTAATTGGTAGTGCAGGCAAATTAAATATCTGGATAGTGTACTGCATATTGATAAAAACTGAAGCGATGGCTTTTTGTAAAAATAATCTCAGGTAAAGTGAACACCATAACATTGTGAACACTCTCAAAGTGTCATTTTGGTTACAATACATCGAATCACCCTCTGTCAAGAACTCAGGTGTAAACTATACAATCTCAATCTGAAGGTTTAAAATGAACACAGCGCTGCTCGAGTCACCTTTTGTACTTTGCAAACGAGGGTACATGAGAAACTAATTACAGCTATTTGTTTTCAGACTGCTGAGTGGAGGAAACAAATACAAATGTGCTCACATTTGATCCCTTGTGAAGTGTACAACCAGAAAGATACACTTCACATAGACTTACACAGTATGTGACACAATTCATAATATAATTTCTCAGGTTGTATTAAGTCTGTTCTGGAATTCTGGCCTCTAGTTTGTTTACAGTGAATCTTCCCACAGTCCAAAAGACATCTGCACCCCCACGACCCTTGTGAGGAATAAGCGGTTTGGAAAATGGATGAATGGATGAATAATGGAAACTTGAACACAGCTTGGTAGGCTGCTGGTTAGCAGTTAACACCAAGCCGGATTCTTACAACTCTCAAAGAGGTCTACGACCATGATACCAGACCACTCTGAGAGCCAAGAGCAGAGTGTATACCCCTATTATCAGTTGGAGTGACTCTAAGTCGTTTCCTCTTTACGCGTGAGGCGTATTTTATTTAGCAACTTTGTAAAATAGCTTATCTAACATCATCAGTTTAATTCCTAACTCGTTTGCTGGGAAGCTGCGTCAATAGCCAGGTCATTCCGATTGAAATCATTCCGGCTGAAGATCTCTGGTCAACTGTTTACATGTGATATGATCTTTTCTGATCTGGGGTGGCATGGCTCGGTGGTAGAGTGGTCGTCTCCATTCATGAGGTTGTGGGTTCAACCCTCACCCCTTGCGACCATGTCGAAGTGTCCTTGAGCAAGACACGTGCTGAACCCCGATTTACTCCCAGTGGACCTGGCAGCAGACGACCACTGGTGTGTGAATGGGTGAATGTGAGGCTGTATAAAAAAAAAAAAACGGTCCAGTCCAGTCCATCTGTCGTTTACATAAGCTACTAAATTAATCAGATCAGTCATTTTACATGCACAGATCTATGTAAAAATCACATAATTTATAAATACGGATTTCATTTGTCTATTAATCACAGTAATAGTGATTGTTTTAATGCTTTTAGTAAAGCAACAGCTTTAATAATCTGCCATCGAAGACGCGTTCTGGTAGGAAGCTACCATTGTCAAGTGTGCAAACGATGACATCACTGTGCATTTGCACCAAGACAGAGCATGTGCACACCGGACTCAATGAATAATAACCATAATACATATATTTGTGTGGACTTGAGACTATTTGTTAATTTTCACTGAACAAAAGGGACAGGAGTCCACGAGTTGCTTCGTTGTTGTTGTTTCATTGTGTACACAATGACAAATAAAGTTCTATTCTATTCATGTACAAATTCCTTTACTTTTTTATTTAAAAAATGTGCTGTTGCTGTCACCCACATTCAACATAAAACTGTTATGCCACCTCAAGGCAGAAAAAAATACCTCAACACAAATCCAATACTTTTTTCCTTTGACCTTTAATAATAATAATAATAATAATTATAATAATAATAATAATAATAATAATAATAATAATAATAATAATAATAGTAATAATAAATGTTATTTGTAACACACTTTACATCTCCCAGAGATCTCAAAGTGCTACAATAATAAAACATTTAAAAGAATAAAACCAAAGTAAAAGTCACAGAGACGAATAAAACAAGTTTATAAATTAAAATGTATTTGAAAAAGAAAGGTTTTAAGTCCATTTTTAAAACTATCAGTGGTCTGAGCCCTGAGGTTGTCTAGAAGGGCATTCCACGGGCGTGGAGCAGCAGAGCAGAAAGCCTGGTCCTCCATTGTGCGGGTCTTGGTCCTGGGTGGGAGGAGACGGTTGGTATTTGAGGAGCAAAGGGATAGTTTAGGATAATTGGGGCAAGAAGCCCTGACAGATGGGAAGGGGGGGGGGGGGCATTGCCATGAATACATTTCTGAGTGAGGAGAGAGAGAGACCTTATATTCAATTCGCGCTGAGATGGGAAGCCAGTGTAGTGAGCGTAGGATGGGGGGGATATGTTCATGTTTCCGCACTCTCATCAGGATCATAGCGGCACTGTTTTGAAGGTGCTGCAGCTTCTGGACGAATTTGCTGGGGATCCCATTGAACAGTGCGTTCCAGTAATCCAGTCTCGAGGAGACAAAGGCGTGGACAAGTTTCTCGGTGTCAGGAAAGGAGAGAGAAGGTCGGAGTTTTGAAATATTTCTCAGGTGGTGAAAGGCAGTCTTGGAGAGGTGTTTGATGTGGGCCTCAAAAGTAAGCTGAAGGTCATTGTACTAGTGTAGGCCTTTACTCATTCACTCCCAGCCATTTTCACTGAAGCAACCCCCTTCGCTCCCGGCTGCTTTACTGGATTTTGACTGATTTTGCAAGGTCCACAGAATACTGGGTTCTAGTGCTTTAAAAACCTACCAAAAGAAAGATTAGAGAAAAAAAGTATCCTTCCATCTGTTTCCGTTTTGCAGCAATTAGCATTAGAATATAGCTATGTTTCATCATTATTCGCAAGCGTTTTTAAAACAGTGGGGGAAAGAGCTTTTTTGCTACATGACCCTGGTTGATCTCTTATACTCTGCTGCCACCTGCTGGCCGTTTTTGTAATAACTATCATTGCTTCAAGCATTCTCGTCAGTTCAGAGGCTGCATCAAAGCCTTCTGTATGCTCTAGCATAAAAAACAACAACAACAACAACAACGTATAAATATGTCTTTGGGAGCATGGTAATATTTAAAATAGAACGTGTTTATACGTTTTTGGGAGCAAATTAGTTAATTTCAAATTAATGCTACTCTAATGTAAATTAGTAATTTTTATTGTGCAGACCTCAAAAGTCTAAATCAAAACTTAGGATTGTATTGTGAAAACAAACAAATAATACTGACACTATACACATTTATACTATTAACCTTTTTAGGTCATTCCTCTCGGCTGACGTACAGCGTAGCATACCATCATTCATTTTCAGTTCTGGTTCTGTTTAGCGAGTAGATTTTCTCTCTGGTGCTCAGACACTTATTAATTTGCCTGCTATTTTGTTATTCAACATGGTATGTTCTCCGCTTCAACATGGTTCCAGCCAGACATCTGTGAAAAGTGGACTTAGTTGATCACCCCACACACTTAATTCCTGTGTTAAACGCATTAGCTGTGTCAGTCTTAGGTTAGGTTAGCAATTAGCATGGCTTTTCCGTCTTTCCTCATCGCCCCTTCATGAGAATGATACTTGTCAGAACATAAGTGTAGCAAATTCGCTATAAATCTAGAGCCACAGCAGTAGCCAACCAAAGCTCATTTCTACTTGTAGGTAGCTGGAGCGGCGCAAGTAGCACCAAGCTACATCGCCATCGACCTCCAACTGTCGTGTTGCTCCACTTTAACGCAAGCGCGTCCCCCAGCGAAGCTTTTTGGGACCGTCTAGGTGATTGAATCTTGATTCAATGTGTCTTGATGTGGCGCAAAATGCTAATTTTGCCTCACAAATTGCGATGCCAAACTTATTGACTTAGATTATGAGCCATGCGCTATACTGTAGACAGTAGAGAGATACTGTAGATGATGGCTGAAAATGTACCACCTGCAAGGCGCTGAGCCCCAAAAGGTTCATACATCTACATGCAGCATAAAAACATATTCTCTCAGCTCTTGAAAGACGGCATTCTAATGAAAAGCATTACAAAAACGAAGGGGGAAGCCAGGAGTCGTTCAAGTGTTCAATTTGTTGAACGATTAATTGATTCTTCCTTTTTCCTTGGAACAGCCGAGGGAAAATTGCTCCTGAGGATTTATAGACCCATTGAGATGAATGTGTAAGGGAGTCGATTTACATTTTAAATTGAAACATTACCTCTCCTTCCCCAGGTTCAACCAGCTGTTTACGAGTCACTATAAACACAGATGCAGTAAAGATGTCAGCCCGGTGTAAATATTACAGTCTCACTCCTACTCACTCTTGCCAGGCCGACACTCACACTTGACATCACATCAATGTGTCCAGGAGTTTCCAGTGCCTATCTTTCAAAAAATAGCCTTTCCCTCTTTTTCTGCTGTTTATGATAATAACGATATGTTGTCAGGTGCGGATGTAATGCCATTTTGCAAATGTCATAAATTTGCATCTAATCATTATATAAATAGATTAGGAATGCTTGATTAACTGTGAGAATATCTATAGAGGATGTGGCCATTGCATGATGAATAAGGACATTTATGAACTGATTCATTCAAAGGTCATACATAAGGAATTCAAAACAAAGTGGCACAATTTCAAATATTCAAATTAGAAGTCTAAACAACGAATGAAGTGTGAGCAACGTCAAATGTTTTTAAAAGAGAAGGTCAATGCAAATGTCAGTGGAGCGTAAATGCAGACCAAATGAGGTACATTAAATTTTTTTTGCGTCAGAAGTGATTCATATCACTGTGTTGTGGTCATCATGTGAGTGTATGTGCGTAGCTTAAAGACAATATAGGAAAACATCAGTCCATTGATCTATATCAATGCGCACAACGGCAAACAAACCGATGTGATTCATCACTGTCAAGAGCCTGTTCTGCAGTTCAGTTAGTAAGCGATGGGATATATTTTTTTTTATTTGTGAAACTCACATAATCATAATTATGTTCATGTAGAAGCTGTACCTAACTTCCTCATGATTTGGGAATAATAAAAAAAAACGTTCAGTATAGCAATGGGCACAAGATTATGACCACTTGCACATTCTGATGAGATTCAACCCTAGAGCTGTTTCACAAAGTAATAGAAAACGCTCCCAGTATCATGCTGGACAGTATTCCACCAATACGGCCTCAAGAATAAACATGAGATTGATACCTTGACAGTGACAATTAAAATTCTGAATTGTTATCTTTGTAATGGGATTTTCGATATATTGGTTGAATTGGATGCCTTGACCAAGTGTTTGTATGGCTAATTATTGTTTTGGACTGTGAGGCAGCACGGGGTGTAAGCACACCAATGCCAACATATGTTTACAGTATATGCCAACTCGGGAAATACAGAATAGTGTTTAAATGTAATTGTATTATCTATATTTTTAGCTCTAGGATGGGGGCCTATACAATAAGAAGTAGTGCACATGCAATAAATATATTACATTTATATTTATTTATGTATAAATTAATTATTTTATGTATGTATGTATTTAGTTTGTTCATTAATAGGCTGCAGCCTTGCAGTTTAGGGAGTATGATGGCCTGCCACTTTTGGACCCGGTAGCAATAATTTCCAATTGTGTACAATATTGTAAAATTTGGACCTGATGAACAAATTAAAGAAGGCTCAAGTCTTTACTTTGGATCAAAAAAATGTGCACTGATTTTAAAAATGACGGATATGACACACACATGCACACGCGCGCACACGCACGACAGGCAATTACAGTTTCAATGCAGTCCATTGAAGCCAATCAACCTGCGCCATCGTAACACTCCATTATAACAGATCTTTGATTGCGTTTGAGGTCAATACAAGCGTGTTGCTCACTAAAACATCATGCAAACGCTCTCCACAGGTACCAAAGGCAATGCACAACGTGCCCAGGGTGCACAGTGACGTTCACATCCGTGCAAACGGTGTTTCACCCATGCACACGTATGCCGCTCACCCCGCGGTGGCACTTGTAGTCACACAGTCAAATGGCACTCAGACACGCACGCCGCTGCATTGAAACAACCGTGTTGAAAATTGTACATAAACATAAACTTACCCGCCGAGACACGCGAGACGCCAAAACAGCTGAGAACGAGCAGAAAAAAACGCTCCATCTTTCTCGCTCGGACGACGTGCGGTCCCGTTTACTCCTCCGGCCGGGGAGGTTGCGTTAACCGCCCGGCTGGCATGTCGGCATGTCCCTCCGAGTGAGAGGCTCGTCTGCACGGGAAAAAAGGGCACGGAGCAGTCCCGGTAGCCGCGTCTTCATTCAACACGCCCGACTGTGCCCGAGCCACCGCCAGCCCGCGAGCACGAGCATCGCTTGCTTAGTGAGCTTCGCTCTGTCTTCTTCCTCCGTGTACCTCCAAAAGAATCCCCGACCTGCACTTGACGATGATGATGGTGCGTGCTGATGCTGGAGGTGGTGGCTGCTGCTGCAGAGTGAAACGTGCTGGTGTTGTATATGAGAGCCGCCTGTCTACACGCCAGCTACATTATACACCACTCGAACGCACAAGTGATTTCCAAGGAAATCAAAGAAGGCTAAATCCGTAGTTTGCATTCAGCAGCAATACGAGTCCACTCCAATTTGATAAACACAATTGTAAAGATTCTGGATAGACATTTCCACCAGAAGCATTTTACTGAGACTGATGCTCTCTCTCATCCTCCTGCTCTACAATCTCTGAAACATCACTGCCCACTCACATATTAAATATGCATACAGTTGCCCACGCAGACCGTCTCTGCAGCCCGGCTTTGGAGAGGTTTTTCCTACTTTCAAATCAAACATGTGCCCCTTTACTACTCTGTAAATACACCCGTGCACACAATTTCACCAGCTCACATACTTTCAAGGGGCCTCCGGTTTGTTGGAAAAGTTGACATACTGTACCTGAACTTCAGATTGATCCCCTGCAGCAAGAAGAGTGTGTGTGTGTCTGTGTGTAGGTGTGTGGAGGGGGCAGTCGATAGTCTGTACCCGAGCTGGCTCTCCAAGAAGTGTTTTTCACATGCTGCCTCGCACCTCGATTCATAGCCTGCTGCCTGTGACGTGCTACAGGGAACACAGTTATTGTGCTGTTCTTGCTCTCCTTCACACTTTGTGTGAACATATACGTGTGTGCGTGTGTGTCACAGAGACAGATTTACCTCTGGTCCAGGGTCAGTAGACATAGAAATGGGCTCCACCTCCCCATGACCCTGCACTCGATAAACTCTAATGGATCGATAAAATAATTGAAGCACAAGACATTGGAAGCTTTGAGGTTGAAGATTATTCGTTTTGTTGCACTGACTTTTCAAAAGTAATGTTTTAACATTCTTAACTGTCATGCAAGTGTAAAACTATCTTATGTTATAAGACATTAAACCAGTCAGGGTTCTGTTTTTGTGACCGGTTCAAATCCGGCGCAGCACACAGTGTAAATCTGTGCAGAGACATTTTACAAAAAGGTCTATTTGTGCTGTTGTGGGCGTGTACACAGCTGACTCTGTTGGCTCGTAACCTTTAAATGTAGACACAATTGAGACAACTCTGTGTGGAAAAGGACACACCAATCCGTCAGTAGAACCCTCAGTCTTAACTTTAATGACAATAATATTAGGGGTGTAGCTGGCATTAGGACCCAGAAGCAGACACAGATGTCAAAGTAGGAAAAGCAAACTTTATTAAACAAAGTAATAATAAACAAACAAAGTAGCAAGCAAACAGATGACGGCGCGGTAGCAGCTGAGCTCCCAACACATTAAAGGGATACTTGACTCATTGAGCCATTTTCAGCAGTGAAACGTTTTGTCCAGAATTCATTTGATAAATTCATTATTTTTCATATTTTTCATAAACGATTTGTCCCACTTACTGTCAACTGATGATGACATAACCTGTGCTGAGGAAGTAGGTAACGACCAATCATGGCTCACCTGTTTTCTGGGCTTGGTCAGTAAACTGAGCCATGATTGGTCGTTACCTACTTCCTCAGCACAGATGATGTCATCATCAGTCGACAGCAAGTAGAAACATTAGTTTTTAAAGGTATTCATTGTACATGAAAAATAAGGAAGTTACCACATTAATTATAGACAACATATTAACTTTTTCCTGCTGAAAATGTCTGAATGAGTCAAGTATCCCTTAAAGGCAAAAAAAAAAAAAAATAACAAAGGGGAAATCAGTCCAAACATAAAGCAAACCCAGGAAAAAGCTTCTAAAAAAAAAGAGCAGCAAAGTAATGAACAGAAAATCACTAGTCAAAGATGAACAATCTGGAGAGGATTGCACGTCGGAATGCAGCGAGGAACAGGAATCGAAGGGTGTGGCTGGATGCAGGCTGCCATTTATCCTCAACTATCCAATGCTACTGGACCGAACTGATTAAGAAGAGAACAAATCAACGTTGTGATCAACAAAGACGAAGATGAACTTTTTGTATCAATTAACAACTTGATAATTACACAACTAGATATTTGATTAATTAACATTTTGATTATCTGCGTCCTATTGTATTCTGGGGACGGGAATGAATAAGCTTCGGCTTCATCCCGTCAGTCTTTTCGGCTGTAATTGTATGTGAAAATTGAATGTTGTAAATTGTCTCAATCATTGTCCGAAAGGAAAAATTAACAAATAAAAGCAAAACAAAACTAATACAAACTACGAGCAAAGTCAAAGACAACTAAGAAAAATCTTAAATACTTTCAATAAGAAACAAAACTTGTAATATTTGCAATCTTAGCAAAAGTGTACAACCAGTTGGCTACCGTGGAAGTAACGAGACATTTTGGTGAGGAGTGGAAATCATGCTGCATTCGAGGATGGTCGGAAGTCAGAATTATCCGAGTTGGTTCTTCCCAGTTCCGACCTGAAAGCGTTCGAGGCGAAATTAAACAACCACAAAAAAGGAAAAGAAAAAGTAAATAACTAAAATGGCGGATGGTGATAAATAGTTGGCCCTCAAAACTAATTTTGATCAAAATAGGTTTTTGGTGAACTAACGAATACACACACACTCGCACGCACACACCCCCGCACACACGCACGCACATACACATACACATACTCACCCCTTACAAAAAAAAAAAGCAATGATGATGACATTACGGAATGAACAATACTGAGCTCTTAAAAAAAAAAAAAAAGGGAAAAAAACCAACTAATTTTGACCTCCAGCAAACTTGCCTTCTCGCAATTTTGCTTCATTTCTTGATTTTTTAAAATCTTATTTCATAAGCATTCCATACAGTTAAGTAGTTCACCGCATAATTTAATGCAGGGATGTAGCGGCACGTACGTTGAGTTATGTGGAGTTTTGTCGAATATTTATGAATGAAGAAAGCTATCTAGTTTTATACTCGAGTAAATTGTGTTTTACCATTCACGTTCTGTGTGAGTGACGTCGCATTGTAGTCCGTCGGTGACGTACTTCTGTTTTTTTCTTACTTCGCAAGTGCTATTTCCAAATTTAAGGGGATGTTCCCGTACACACTTCCTGAAAACAAACAGAGAGAGGCGAACACAGGAAGCAGAACTTCAAAGATTTCAAAATAAGAGGGAACCAAAAACGACACAAGTAAAAGGCAATTTTAATGCAGGGCAAAAGAGCACAATCTAATCATTAAAATGTGTACAAACTATAGCAGTCCAATTTAGTGCTCCTTAGATATTGTAAAATACTGACAATATTTATTGGATTTGGTGAAATTTAAGTAGCATCTCTATTACTGGCTTGACACTGGGTAATGAGAGCCACGGAGTGAAGGTGAGGCCAAACATTATGTGTGTCCTTCTGTTCTCCAAAGACAATTATCTCCGTTTTATTTCCGCTTAATTAGAGACAATGTTGCTGCATCCAGTCGTTCATTTTTTCGATGCAGTGACAGAGTCATTCATTGGATCCATAAACACCTGCTGTAAGAGATGTACATAACATTTGTGTGCCTCCTGTATAATTACGGCACGCTATATTATTCATAGCTGTTGTCGCTCGCAAAGAAAAGAATGATCGCAACGTGTTTTATTCGTAAAGCGTAGTGAAATGTCAGTTGCATAATGTAAATATCAAAAGGTAAAAGGTTTTTTTTTACCGTTCAATTTTTATGTCTATAGTTTTAAGCAGGATCAATAACACTCAGACTTTTGGGAGGTTTCACGTGTGATATTGTCGCATCCTGAAAGTAAAAGAAAGATACTGTTGTCTTTATGAGGTTTATTGCAAACGCTCAACAGGTTACTGTCGGCTGTAACCTGCAATAAATACAGCACAGTGCACACGTAGCTCTTTTATCTTTTATCACTGCATTCGTTCATCACATGTACCCACACGCAACTTCCTTCTACCAGCACATTAATACCAACATTAACAACACATCATTAACTGGCTAACATTTAAGTGACCCATAACTGTCCCTGCTTATGTACGTAACTCGGTCTGGTACATTCTGGTTTATTTTGTGCACCTGGCTTAGAAATGGTGTGTACAGTAAAAATATTTCAATTTTTTTCCTTTAAAATTTGACAGACCTCAGAGAAGAGTACTGTTTACAAGCCTGACAATTTTGAGGCGTGTCCGCTGAATAGCCTGGAAACACGTTCTTCTCGGCTAGTACATTCTCACAGTATGTGTTCAAATGTAAAGTATGTGTCAGCCACAATTTGAAGTATGTGTGCCACTGTGTTTATTTTATTTTATTTGACTTTTCCTGTAGTGTTTCGGTCACGTGGAGCCACACACCAACACAACAACAAAGAGATGCGCTGACATTAAACGACCACACTGTCAGTCCGCAGCGTCCGGAAGCATGTTAGCCCGCGCTAGCTATCCACCAGCTAGCGTAAGAAACAGTTAACATTTCTTGAAGTGTCACTTTTGTGTGGACCCACGCATAGCGCACAGCACTGGTCCGCGAACCAGCAAGCAAGCTAGCCTGCTAGGTAGCTGTTCTCTTAGGGTGACCAGACGTCCCGTTATGACCGGCACAGTCCTGTTTTTGAGCCTTGGGTCCCGTAGCGTCCCCGTTTTTTTTTGCAATATGTGTATGTCAATCACACAGTTGTCACAATAATCCCATTTAAAGGGAATTTAATTGTTAAATTCCTTCCTGTTTACTTCCAAATTTATGTTTGCGTTGGCATTCACATCCACATCTGACCGCAAGTAGAACTACTTCCTGCTTTCGCATCTAAGAATCATGGGAAATGTAATCCTACTAGCCACTACGCTGAGCTTTCTAGCGGTATACTTCTAATGTTACAACTTCCAATGTGTGACTGGTGCGAGGTAAACACCACAGGCAATCTTCCAATACATGTTGGGACTGAGCAAAAAATGTAGGATAATGGTGAGTGCATTGACTTGTTTGGCAACAGCAATTAGCATTAACGAAAGACCCCACCCTGGCACATCGCCCCTCTTTTGCAAACACCCCACATGAACTCGGCTGATCCGTAGACTCTGTGATTGCGATGTGAAACCGAACAATAGCTAATGTGGACGTGACCTAAAGTTTGCACTGTTACTTGACACAGGGCAGCAACTAACTAACCCTACCTAACCATCACCCTATTGAGTGTCTGTGTAACGTGTCAACAAAAGGGTTGGATAAGATAGATAGATAGATAGTTAATTAGTTAGTTAGTTTCTGGCAGTTCATATGGAGGTGAGCAACCTATTCAAGAGTGTGTTTTTTTTCATTGATGTTGGTTTGGAGTGGAAGTGTTGATAGTGAGTATATGATGCAGAGGCCAGTCATCTAAGTTCCTGTTTTAGCTTGATAGGATTGGCACAGTTGCAAAGGCAGTGGAGATAAATGCTTACAGAGATGTGACAGCAGGGGAAAAGCCTGCAAATATTGAGAGAAAATCAAGTACCAGACTTTTTAGATCGCCCATGGGATATATGAAAAAGAAGACCCTCTATGCCAGTCTTTCATCTTGGGTCCAACAATTTTGATTGGCACACACAGTTGACGCTTTAGTGGCTTCAAAAGGGGCGGGTCTGCTTCTGCATGTGCTCTTAGATGATTTAGTTCCTATTCATAAACCCATAACAGCTCCACGGAGTTATTTTCCTTATTTTGTGCAAGGACATGCTCCTGCTTGAAAATGAGTGAAATTCTGAAATTGAAGTAGCTCTTTTGACTCAAAGCAAAGATGAACCTCTCAAAAGAGTGATAGATGAATATTAGCAGCCCAGCTTCCTCTCGCAATTATGAAAAGCTGGAAGGGCAACGTATACAGCTACAGATATTTGGCTGCATTACATGTTGCCGTGATCTAATTTAATCTTTATTTAGCCAGATAAGGCAATTGAGAACAGATTCTTGTTTGCAATGCTGACCCGGAAATTCAGACAAATATATTGTGTGCATTACAAGAGGGTCCATGTATAAACATCAGAGGTAAGGTATATGTTCTATAAGCTGGTGGTACCAATCTGTTTGTTTGAGTTTAAGAATAATAATAAGTGAGTTTGAGGTTTTAGCAAATTTGCATACTGGATCATTGTGTTTTTTTTGTTTTGTTTTGGCCAGGGTTATAAAAATGATATGCTCTCACTGCATATGTTGACACTTGTCAATAACATTTGCCTATTTTAAAAAGATGCAAATTTAAGGAAACAACTAGAATGCTCTCCTTTTGGGATGCTCTAACAGCTAACGTGTAGCGTAATATTGAAAAGGAGTTAGTCCAATTATCAGGCCATCATTCCTGAGACATGTCCTTCAATAGTTTACACCACTTGACCTGTGCAGGGTTGCACAGAGCGGTAATGTGATAATGTGCAAGATGACCGTGGATATCACCAATCAGATGTGGAGGCCAGAAGGCAGTAAATCATCAGTGGTGGCGCACTTGACCTGAGCAAGGAGACGTTACCCAGCTCACCCTAAGTCAAGGGAACCACCATGCTCATCTTCTCCAGCCCTGTTTGCGTGTCATATTCCAACCTCCCGCTCAATGTTTTTCGAGCCTGAGGAGTTACAGTCCAATTGATCCGCTTCCATCCTGTCCAATCACTCAACACAGCACCATCATTTTCTTCACTTCATTTTAGACGTCTTTATGTGTTGCTTTCTTCCCTGGTTTATCTCTTCTGACATCTTGGAAACGCTAGCATCTATTTATTTCCTTTTCCCCATTCTCTGTCTTGCAATCTTTAGAGAATGCCCGTGTGATGCGATCTTACAGTCATTAAGCCCTTGCCTTGACGAGACAATGAGATTTAGAGCAAGTTTTCAGGTCATGGCTCCTCCGCCTGTTCTTTGCAGGCAGGCGGCCAGTCCAGCCGAATAATGAGCGCCATGAATCAATGCGTGAATGAGACAGGCACTGGATTCAGCACCACGGTCAGCACTTCTGCCTTTAACTAACCTTGCTGGTGCGAGTCTCTCGACTAAGAGGGCCATAAAACTATAGTGTGGGCTGTTTGTGTTGAAACGAGTGCCACAGGCGCCTTGCTCTCATGTTAGCCACAGTCAAGTGATTGGATTTGGTGAAATAGTTACACTTGCAAGGGGAATAGCGCTTCCCCTTGGTGCAGAAGTCAATTTAATTGGCTGTGTTTTGCATCACAGCGCACAATAGGCTTTGCTGGTTTTTCTTTTCTTTTCGTTTATTTTTTGGGGGGGGGGGGGGTTTCTTACTTTTTGACTTCTACTTTTAAACAACACTATCTGACTTTCTATAATGAGGAGAGTTAATGCTTACATATGACCTACTTGGGTTTAAGCACAAACGCAATAGTGATCCCAGGTGAGGCCTAGCATTGTTCTTTAATTGTACACGGAATTCTTCTGGGATTAATGACGCATCCCTTAATGGATGATTAGATGAGCAGAAAAGTAGCTGAGGTCGGATATGTTGCACTCATCAACAATTTGAGGTCTAAGGAGCAGATTTGTGCACTTGCATCTCAGCAATTTTCTTTTTTTGACAGTGTGGATGATGTTACATTCCAGAATCCCAGGAAATTTCTCAGATCATTCAAGACCAGCGCTGGAGTAATGAATATTCACAAAGCCAGGAGAGTCGCAAGGCTGTCAGACATGAGGAGGAGGGAGAAAATGGGCGGACAAGGCTGTCATACAGGATGTCGAGGTAAACACTAAGCACCATTTGTGGGCGGGTGCATACATGTGGGCTTTCAAAGAATAAGCAAAAATGAATTACAAAAAAAACATGATTAACAATGTACATCTTATAAAGTAAAATCAACGACAGCAAGATGGCAGTCTTTCTCCAAGGTTAAGAAATAATTTGGAAAGTTTGAATCTTGTGTAATTTTAGTAGCTCACTTGATAAATCTCTCTCTCTCTTTTTGTATTCTGTGAATAGATGACTGAAAATAAAGTTCAGTTCATTTAGTCTAAAGTTCGGTTGGTTTGAGTTAAGCACATTGTGTGCATGTGTGTTGGAGCGTGCAGAAGAGAAGGCGAGGGATTTTCTGTCAAATGATTTCATGCACCCTGGATTGGCTGGCAACCAGTTCAGGGTGTACCCCGCCTACTGCCCAAAGTCAGCTGGGATAGGCTCCAGTGCCCCCCTTGTGACCCTTGTGAGGAAGACGCGAGAAAGAAAATGGATGGATGGTTTCATGCACCCCAACACAGTTATACACTCGTCTTTTTATAATGCTATGTATTTTTTCGTTTTAAAGTTCATCTGCCTCCCCTGCCCCGCACCCCATGTTTCATGTTTCTTTCCGTTCCTCATCCTCTTCCACATGACCTTTGAATTAAAGTCTTTTTGTTCTTCTTTTCACCCAGTACACCCATGTGTCACTTTTTAAAAATTAAATCTCTGTTGTTGTCTTTTATCTTTTTTCCTGAATTCTTGGTTGGTCTTCCGCCCTTCTGAGAACATTTATTTTGCCTGCCTGCACCTCGTCCATCTGTCCATCCATCCATCCATCTTGCGTAGGCACAAAAATGAGGATACTCAGTTTTTCTGCTTCAGTGCAGCTGTTCTGTCTATGAATGTAACTCCTACCTAAATCAGAACTGGATGACATTGCAGATGACAAAACACACAACTTTGTTCAAAGGAGATAACATATGATTGAACTATGTTTTTGTTCACTACTATAAAAAACTATTTTAAAAAAAACGTAATAATTTTTTGGAGTATTCCTGCTCATTGAACGGCAGAATAAAGAATACCTGCCCATAAAAATGGACTATAAAGTCTTGATGCTGAGGAGAGCAAGGTGTAGCAAGAAAAGGAGAATCACATGGCAATGTCATTATAACAGAACACCAAACATTCACGGGGCAAGCAGGCGGAAAGCAGGAAGTGCTGGCTCGTGATCGGTGTTGAAAGGCTGAGGTAGTTACTAAGAGAAAGACTAAGCAAGAAGGTCAGAGGAGGCATCAGGGTCAACAATGGGCGATCAATCCTCGGAGGAGTGCTTGAGAATCTTGCATGAGCATGTGGAGAACAATTTGGCAATAAGTCAGCAAGCCTGATTAATAGGCTTGAATAGTACTTTGTTGCTTGATTGCTGATCTGCAGCACCGGTTTGTCCAGGTGACCAGACTGACTCATAAGTTGGGAGTCGCTAAGTGGCAGAGTGGAGTAGTGGTGGGGTGAGTGGAAAAACACCGGGAGAGCACAGAAGTGAACAATGGAGCAGAACTGTCACATGATTCATAGAACGTGAGCCAACATAAAAGTGTTAAATTTGTATTATTGTTGACTATTGAAATTAATACTACCAAGTTCACACCAGACCTGCTCTCTCTCTCTCTCTCTCTCTCTCTCTCTCTCTCTCTCTCTCTCTCTCTCTCTCTCTCTCTCTCTCTCTCACTCTCTCTCTGCTTGTCACGGCTGAGTCAGGTTAGTAAATTGAGTGTACTGTCCCAAAGCTGAGCAGATTCCCCAAACCTCCATCTCAGTCTGGCAACGGCCTCATCATCATCATCATCCTTTTCAGCTGTCACTCTGTGTCTCTCTCTCAATTAAACGGACCACTAAGCACCGCTGTTCATATCCAAGGAAAGCGTTTCGGTGAAGCAAGGAATTTCAAAATGGGAAGAAATGTACTGTTGGCATGCTGTGTATGTTTGCGTTAGCCAGGTGGTGATTTTTGTCCCTGCATATTTTACAGATGTATGAGTTTGAGTGTGCTCATGAGAATAACCCCTTTGTTTTTGCTGATGCGTCTGCATGATGCTTTTTAAGGCAGAGAGGCCTCAGGAGATTTAGCAGTGCACTGATGCTCACATCAACGTATGACTGCAATGCCCACCTTGGATGTAACATTTTCCTTTCACACAGCTCCTCTTCTTAACACATCCACTGAACTTGAGATGTTTGTTGTTGCATGGCAGTACTCATCATTGTAGTAGTGTAGGTGTTTTTGCACCTTCATCACAGTGTGTCATGATTCTAAAAAAACAAACAGATTCTCTATTGTTGTAAAGTACACTGGCTTGTTGTCAGTTCGGGTCCTGTTGGATTTCAGCGCAGCGTTTGATACAGTAGATCATAATACACAGTGAATGGAACAGGATGGAAAATTGGATGGTTCAGGTTCAACTTGGAGAAAATTAGTTATTTTGTGGCCATTGGAAGTTTTGAATCTTATCGAATGGTCATGACGTAGGACCCCTCAAGGGTCAGTCCTTCCTTGAACCCCCTTTTTTCAGCATGCATATCGTTGCTGTCGAGCGGAATCCTCGTACTGTCAAAATGATATGTTTTCAGGAATTTAAACAAACAAACAAACAAACAAACAAAAAACAAAAACTAGCTTGCTTGAGTTTCCATTCACCGCTTTGTTCAAGTTTTAAATACCTTATAGTGCAATCATTTAACATCGCATACAGTACTCATCTCAACACAACACTATCCAAAAATACATTTAATTGTAAAATTAAAAGTAAATCACTAATTTACTACACTATTCATCAGTCATTAGGTAAATGTCCTCAGTCTTGCTGAGCACCCATCATGCAAAAAAACTTCTTGTTTTTATCAAACTTTATCAATCAAATTTTAATTATATAGCACCTTTAATACATTAAATGCAGCTCAAGGTGCTAAACAATTAAAACATCATAATACAATAAATAGAACCCCCCTCCCCCAGACACACACAAGAAAACAAAACATGGCGGGGCACAGAGAAACCATGCTAAAAACTCAAAGACAAAAAATAAAAACAGTTTAAGTCTAAAAGAAAACACAATTAAAGACAAAAACAAAGCTAAAAGACAATATGAAAAAAGGAACTAGGAACTAAGAAAATAAATAAAAGGGGTTAAAAAGATCATTTAAATGCCAAACTAAAGAGGCGTGTCTTGAGCTTTCTCTTAATACGTCACAAAAGCAAACATCTGTCCTACATCATATTCACAAACTCCTGATTTGTGAATATTTACTGATGTAAGTTACTAATGTTGACTCGTCTGCTGCTGTAAAGCTGAGGAAAGTTGAAGACCGCCTTCCACCCCCAATCCCACCCATATACTGTATGCGCAGCGGTCGTGCGGATGTTTTTAAAAATATATTGAAGATGATAATAATAAAAAATTGTTAAATAGCACATGCACCTGTCTACGAAAATCGAGCCCTTGTTATAAGCAATAGGTTTTTATCTGGTTAAATAAAAGTATTATATTATATAAGCTGCAATGAATGTCCAATTAAGGAAAACTGTGATGAATAAGTTATCACTACAAGGCTGTTGCTGACAGGTGACAAACAATTAAATATACTGCGTCAATTGTTACCGTTGGTATCATGGAGTGTCTATTATTCATTTACCAAGAATATTTCCCATTATTCCTTCAAAAAGAAGCCTAGCGCTCTATGTTAATGTAATTAGGAGTTAGGGGAGGTATGTCCTCACATTCACGTTGCTGCCTTTTATGTTTTGGAAAGAAATAATTTCATCTGCAAGGCTATTAAAACATTTGATGGCTGTTTTTCTCATGGCGTTGTTATGCTATGTTGATAATTTACTATGCTACCATAAAATTAGTTTTGTGTTACAGTAATAGATTGTCAGTGCATCAGTCTAATGATAATGAAACAATAATGACTGTCGAATGAAAAGTCATATTAAAAAACATGACCTGCATAGCTGTTAAATGGCAACAAAATGCACTGCGGAAGAGAAAAAGAATAGACCATAACTTGAGTCATGAATGTCCTCATGTCGTAAAAAGATGCCATTTATCATGAATACTGATTTTATCACTTTTAATTAACAATAAATTCACATTTTAGCACAAGAATGGAGTGACATGAAATTCTCATGTCTCTTTCTCATCTGCGCTTTTTCACTGGGATGTTGCTAATTTGCATTTGCAATGTTATCTGTCGAAATAGACTATTTTCTTATTCTGGCACTTAATTAAAATAAACAACACACACAAAATAAACATATGACGTCGTGCTGCTTCGCCACAAGGTCAATCGCTTATGCTGCACTTAGCACAAAAGCACGCGCCTGATGTATTGTTCTTTTCTTTTGTTCATCTTGTTGCACCTCACTGTGGCTGCCAGGATATTTCTCCTGGCCATGATTCAGCATGTTAGGTCTGCTGTGCACTGATACCACCATCGAGCACTGCACAGCCACACACGTGCAATCATCCTGATTAATTATCTTTATATTTAAAGCTGTATGACGTGTGGAAAATATGAGTGAGTAAGAAAGCATTTTGATTAATATGCTGCTGACGTTCTGTAGACTAAAAAAAAATCCTGTGAAAAGGAGCAGACTTTTTTCACCCCCAAAGGATGGCAGCAGTTCATTTCCAGACAGACCCACAGATAGTGATAGATTCCCTCAGACGGCGGGCGACAGTGAAAAACGAGAGGATGGAAATTGTTCCATAGGTGACATATACTGATGACTTGAGTCGCGGAGAAAAAGGATGAACGAAAATAAGTGCAGGGTGAAGAAAAAGTTGATGAATCGAGGAAAAGTGGGTGTGTACATGTATTTCTCAAAAACATTAATGATGGAGGGCATTAAAAGGGACCCCCCCCCCACCCCTTTCTGTAACATAATATTCAAGCTCCAATATGAGGCATGCAGTAACGCAATATTAAAATAAATAAATAAATACATAAATTATGGGATACAATGTGTGTGCAGTAATGATGGATATAGTTGCATAAATAAGTGTTTGAGTGCAGGGTAGCAGGAAGGTGATGGAGTTATGTGCTCAAAAACCAGTTTAATTAGAAAAATAACAAAACGACAAACAGGTACTTTAAGGCTATTCAAAAAAACACAACATCCAAAACAAAACACTAAGTAGCAAACAACTATTCAAGACAGCAACACATGACATGACATCAGCAATGAACTGACAAAGGACTGAAAGAATGTCAGCAATTATGATCTCTACTATGTGTTACTTGGTAATATACAATTTGGTTTCAACCAGGAATATTTTAATAATTAAGGAGAAAGTTGGTTTGTTTCGACTGATAGAGTCGGGTTGAAATATTTAGCCCTCAGCCTAATGACAAGCTCATTAGCAATCAAGGAAAAAACAAAGACTGCTTTTAACCGTCTGGTGTTCATTTCCCTTCAATACAAGCCATGAAGCATTCATAGTAGAAATATGATGTACAACTGGCAAGCAATCAATCTTGGGTGTATTTTAACCTACTCTTGGGGCCTAAAAGGGAGAATGCTGAAACAGTGTGCCAGCCTATTGCAGGCTGTCAACATCATTGTTGAAATATACTGCTCTGCATGCTGACTTGTGGATGAATGATGTGGAATGGAATGGAAAATGGAATTTGTCGGGCGCAGGGGGTTATTCCTGCCTCAACTCCTTTTATTTTCCTGACTCAGGAGCTGAAACAGGCTGCTGATAGCCTGCTAGAGTGACGCTGCAGCAAGAAAAACAATGAGAGGTCAAATTGCAGTGAAGAATGGCAAACATAAAAGATCTTAAAGCAACACGCGTTACGTAAAAAGTTACCTACACATCCATTTTCGAGTCATATTCTCATTTGGGCAGGGAGTGAGATGAGGTATTTTGTGTATGTGTACGGTGCGTATGTGTGTGTTAGATGCCTACTTGTCAATCATGATAGCATTCCTCTGTCTCAAGAGTGGCTGAGTTGCAAAAGGTGATCAATGAAAATCTTATAGGCTGTGTCTTACTTAAGATCATTCTAAAAAGTAAATCAGCACAAAAATAAAGACCATAAAATGTATCCATCCCTCTGTTTTCTTTACCGCTTGCCCTCATTAGTGTCACGGGAGAGACGCCACTGTCTTTGGGTGAGAGACGAAAGACACATTGAACTGGTCACCAGCCAACTGCAGGACACATTTAGATAAACAACCGTTCATACGGGGTATGATGCAATTACTTGTGTTGTCATCTTACATTTATTAGAATTTTTTTCCACTACTATAAAAGTGGCATTTCCTTTTAAGATGTATCTCTCCAATAAAAGACCATTCGTCCTGATCTAGTTCAAAGTGGAATGGTTCGATTCGATTTGGTTTGATTAACTTGCATCTTTTCCATTTTTTTTTTTTAACTATGGCACTTAAGGCAAGTCAACCTTAAACATTTCTTGACAATAAAATGTCATATGTGTCCTCACTATTATAAACATGATATTCTGACTAATATTACATTTGTGGAATATGAGTTATGAAGCAAACTCCAGCTGTTTATCCATCTCAGGGGGCGGCCATTTTGCCACTTGCTGTATACTGAAGATGACATCACAGTTGCTCAGGACTCAGGCAACGACCAATCACAGCTCACCTGTTTTCTGAAGCTGAGCTGAGATTGTTTTTTTTACCAGACACCTGAGCAACTGTGATGTCATTTTCACTCGACAGCAAGTAGCAAAATGGCCGCCTTAGGATGTTGATTAAAACTGCCCGGATTTTGCTGCTTACCTTGTATTCCACTAAAACAATATCAACCAGAATACCATATTTATTGGGGCTGCATAGAACATATTGAACACATTTTGGGGTTGTTGACTTCCCCTGTGTTTGTCATCTGTGTGCCGGGCGATTGGCTGGCAAACAGTTGAGGGTGTACCTAGTTTACTGCCTAAAGCCAGCTGGAATAGGCTCCAGCGCCCCCCGCGACCCTTGTGAGGACAAGCGGTTAAGAAAATAGATGGATGGATGAATGGATGGCTGGATGGACTTCCCCTTTAAGAGCGCTACAACAGAATAGTGTCACCGGAATGCTGTCATGTAAACGCATCCTTTAATGTCTTTGCCAAGGTAAGCAATGCTAACTTAAAACAACCAAACCTGTACATCAATTTCTCATCTGCCTCACTATCTGCTTCGGTTGACGGTCTTGCTGATCCCATGAGGCCATCAAGCCCATACCACAGGCCTACATGGACCAATTTGGATAGCGTGGATCAGTCGTTTCATTGACGCAGCGAACCTAATGAACTTAAGATCAGCGAGATGAGTGCAAAGAAGGAAGCCCTTAGCACTAATGAATAGACACTTCCAAATGAAAGTGCTGCTTTTGTTCATAGTATGCACACTCAGGCGGTCAGACAGATGAGGTGAAGTGTCCCTTTCAGCTACAGTTTTGTGTTTAAATCGACAGCAGAAAATGATCTCTCCCTTTTGGCAGATGTTTCCTTCTTTATGTCAGCACTTGAGCTCTCATTTTATTCATTGCCTTCTTAATTTGCGCTACTGTAACTCTCTTCTCTTTGCATGCTAAATATACCTCTACGCGTTGGTGCAGCGCCAGCTTGGAAAGTCATCCAATACGAGAGGAGATTTTGTCAACTTGTGGATGACATAATTCTTTGTAGAATCGTTCATCATTTTTATTCCACTCAGATTTCTCCTAATAGTGTCATTAAATTAATAGAATTAACTGAGGAGAAACAGTGATTAGCTGAGTCTTCAGTCTCCCAAGTGGCCTTGAGGAGCATTATTTAAAGTACAGTTTCAATGTTATACCGGAGCATATTAATCATTCACATAACCCCTATCACCCCCACATCCTGCCCCACCTCATGCCAGATTGTAGCTCTAAATATAACCCTCCTGTTCTTTCTCTCTCTCCTTCAGCGAACGCCCTTACACATATGGAATAACATTGTCAGACTTTATCATGCGTTCTGTCTCACCGAGTTCCCAGGAGATAATTCACTTGTACTGACGGTTGAGATAAGAGCATTCAACGGGGCATGGTTATGACACTTGATTTAACAATCATGATTTGCAGTAAACAGCATATTAATCATAACACCTTGACAATATTGGCTCGTTTCCATTTAGAGGAGGAGAAAAAAAAAATTAAGAGTAAATTATGTATGAGCGCATGCGAAATGCCAGGCCAAACCTAATCCTGCACGGATGGGGAAAAGTGAACCCGCTCTGTGGAACACATGCAGAAGACGTCAAGATGGAGTGTTCTGAATATTAATACTTGTACCATATTTTTGGAGCACAAGTCACACTTAAAATCTTTATTTTTGTTACATTTTTTTGTAATGCCTTATGTGTCAATGGATGTCAGCTTTTCCGTCCGTCTTTAATCAAATTCCTTCGTATTACGTTTGCATTCTCATCCACATCTAATCTCTATCAGACATCTATGTTTTCACCATACCGGAACTAGAACTACTTCCTGCTTCTGTGTCAAAGAATCATGGGAAATGTAGTCCGACTACTAGCCTATCGCAAGCTGAGCGTTTTTGCTACGTGTTTCCAATGTTACAATGTGGAACCGGCGCGAGGTACACGGCACACTCAGCTTCCAAATTTTTGCCACGACCGAGCAAAAAAGGTTGAATAATGATGAGTGCATTGTTGTTTACAGCTGTTCAACTGTCAACCAGCGGTCACCAGATTGGCTAGCGATGCTCAAACTTGTAGATGCACGGTTAACAAGAGCAAGTGAGACACAGACGCATTAGCCAATATTTTATGTCCAGTCAGAACCTAGCATAATAGCGCTAAAGTTGACAAATAAACATGCGGTACAATTAGAATAAACTATTTAACATAGAATGCTTGACAAAGATAATGCACCTTATCATCTGGTCTTATGTATGAAAATGTTCATTAATATTGCACCTACTAACACGGTATGCCTAATGGACCACAAAACATGGAACTTAAATTTCACAGATTTTAATCTTTGCTTTGCTCAAGTTCTTGTTAAGATCTCTATATGGGCTGTTTGATACCCTTCAATCAGAAAACCGATCCCATAGGATCCGAACCGGCATATTAAGTTTCTCTCCTCAGGCGACCTCACTGCTTCTAAAACCTGCATTCACAACAGACGTAGTGTCCTTCATCACCCTCTCACCCATCCACCATCAATGGATGTTTCCACCTTTGTCACCAGCCATTGCATTTCTTATACAAAGTACCATATAATGTATGATAAATGTCAACTGCATTGGAAACACGTATATACAGTATAAGTAGTCACAGGAAAAGTAACTTTACTGTTTAGATTTAACCACTGGATTTTTGTATTATTTTGTATTGGATGCATGTTGATGTTACATTTCCTCAAGAAATTGACTGAAACTGTAAATTATTCTCACCATCGGTCCCAGTCTTTAAATCCATAAAGTATCAATTTTCTGCCAACCTTTCAGTGGATAAGATTGTGTCTTGCTCCAGGAAACACAAACTGCACATCCGTGAACTCAGTGTTCTGGAAACACGGACGATTTCGTACACTCCAAAACTGAACCCAGATGTCAGCTCTGATACTTGGTTGAAGTTGATGCGATTGGCCCATACAAATGCAAAAGAAAGACGGATCATCTGTTTAGTTTTTTTCTTCTTCTAAAAGTGCCTGCCAACTTCAAAACACGTTCAACTGACTCTTTCACAGATGGATTTGTGGAAGAATCCATCTGCTCTGTCAGGCTAAAAAAAGCTTATCAGGGTGCCAAAATAACAGCCATTAAGCTGACAAATCTTTGCAATTCTTTGTATATTCTGGCAACAATTATAACAAATGCATATCCTGAAAAGTACTTTTTTGGAACTGCCTTCCCGTTCCAGCATCTGCCAATGTCTTCTGGCAACTTTGTACTCATTAGCAAGCAGACTGGTGTAAGAGTTACTCCATCTGGTACTCCAAAGCAACACCCAAAAAACTGCACTCATCATAGCATAATTCATACAAAATACCCCATTGTATAAACATCCACACAAACTATGCAGATTTAAATAACATTAACCCAAATGGCTTGGTGCAAATGGTTGTTTCCCACTGTTTATATCCCTAACGCTAAATTAAAAAAGAGCGGTTTTATATTTACAAACATGAGGGCTGCGCCGGTTTTCTCATCACACTCTCAGCAGGAAAGAACAATTGTTTGAAGATGAGTGTTTAGCTTTCAACTAAATACCTTGCAGGCAGAGATAAATGTTTTGACAAACTTTCATTTTTCATTGCAAAGTTTTGATAAAAAGCATACAAATCGAGACCATCTGTTCAAAACAGGGAAAGCAGGTTTTAGTGAGCCTGAGGTGTCTGTCAGAATTTTCACTTCATCGACTCAATACAGCCTGGCTGAAGGAATGAAAAACAACCACATTTTGACATTCAAATATCTGTATGTTAGTCTGAAGATTTTGGTATATATGGAAAGTGGTTGTCCAGAAACACCGGTCCAAAAAAAAAAATACCGTTAAGTTTTGAATAAAACATTGTGACTGTTGGCAAGAGAAACCATTTTGTTTGGTGAACTCTGCTACATTGCCCTTGACCTCAAAGTCACACACATAGGCACCCCTGAAGTCTAATGCAGGGATAGGGAACCCTGGTCCTCGAGAGCTACTGCCCTGCCTGTTTTCCATGCCTCTCTCCTCAAACACAGCTGACTCAACCCATCAGCTAATCAGCAAGCTCTGTAGATGCCTGATAACAATCTTGTTCATCAATCAGGTGTGTTGATGGAGGGAGACATGGAAAACAGGCAGGACAGCGGCTCTCGAGGACCCGGGTTCCCTACCACTGGTCTAATGCAATCATAATAATCTTTCCTACATACGCTAGAGAGATTCAGTCTCCTTTCAGCATTGGACCAGAAACGTCACGATCAAGGCATGCATGACGTCAACACACGCTTTATTTAGTTCCGCTTCACTTCCAAGTGACGACTCTCAATTTCTCTCCCATCGCACATGCACTTCCACGCTCTGCGCTGACGCTCCACTCTCCTCATCCTCAACTCCACCAGCCGTCTATCTAGCTGCACCAACACACACTGTCCAACAATGCCAACATTCCTGCAGAACAAAACGGGGCTGTGAAAAACGACAGGCACAAAAAACAGAAGCGCCACACGACCAGTTCAATAGCGCTGACTTTATCCCCATCAAAGTCAGTGCTGGTACAAGCATCTACAATGATTCAGAGGGACTGTCCCACACTGTTGTCATCATTTATGAATGACATATGATAACATCCACCAAAACATGATCTACGCCACAAGTTATACCTGATTTTTGTGAGTCTAAAATCCACTCGCTTTTGTCACGCATCTACCAAATTTACAAACACGCTAAACGAGACGTGTCTACGAAAACAGAGCCCTTGGTTACCGTATGTAACTTCCTGAAAGCTATCAAATGCAGAGAGACTGAACAAAAGCTTTTTTTTACTGACCTGATTAAAGAGGCATTGTGTGAGTCAGCTATTATAATGTTTTATTAGTGGTATTTAAGAGTGAAAAGTATCACAAACAGTAGACTTTTTTTTCACCATGTGAGGAGCTTTTCCCCTTCATACATGCTGGGGGTGGCTCGTTTTTTTTCTGAAGGGGGTGGGGGGGGGGTATGGTGAGTTAGGGCTGTCAAAATTTGTTAAATTTAAGTTTTGTAAAGCATTAAAAAAATGATCTCAGTTAACTCCATTTTATTTACTTCCGTCTTCCGTCTTTAAACATGGCTCTGTGCAGCCAAATTTGAAGGAATCACTGGCTTGAAGATGAATAAACACGGACTATACGTAGTTTTATTTAATTTTGTTTGATGCTTGTGGGGAATTCTAAAGTAATATGCAAACTTTCCAAAGTCAAATTTAAATAACATTTTAGTTGTTTGTCTTTGGCGTATATAAGTTTTGAGAATTGTTTCTATGAGAAGAATTTAAGTATGATGCCTGTAAAGCTGAGTCTGTTTTGATCATTTGATCATTTTAACAGGAAAAACGTTGTATTCAAGGATAATTTAAAAAAGCTATTAGAATTGTCTTTAGACCTAAATATACTTTCTTTAAGATGATTTTACATGAATTCCAAGATTTTACTCAAGTAAACATCAGTTACAAACATTGTAGGAAATAGTTTAAAAAATTAGATTATTTGTGATTAATTACGGAACATTATGTGATTATTTAGTAATTTTTTTTTTAAATAATAATAGTTTGACAGCCCTAGTATGTTCACATTTAAAGTATGTTTTATTTTTCAAATAGATTTCAACAATATTCACAAGTGTCGGGGAAACTCAGACAGCCTCAGACTTCAATGAATCACACCTCTTTGGTGGTTGCGCACACATCTTTAAGTTATGGAAGGTGGATGTCTAAGAAGTCTGGATGGGAGAATGCACATAGATTAGATGAATAGTTAAAAAAAAAATGTGGCCCATACTGCGCCACGTGTGCTCAAACTTATCATCGCCATCATGTAACTACATCATGGATCAATGTGCATGTGATACTATATGATTATCTTAAAGATAGGTAAAATAATCTAAAACGGTTGCACTAATCCACAAGAAAGTTCGTTTTGCTTAGAATTTAACGTCTAATAAAGATTGAAATGCAAAAAATTATTTTATGAAATAATATGGTTAGATTAGACAGTCAGAACAAAAACCCAAGCGTAAAAGAAGACAGAGGAGAATTTGTACATGCTCTCTAAGCATCAGCACAATAGCAGGATTACCATCACGTTCTCTGGAGGATTTTATAGAGGGGGGCGGTGCAAACTTCATCCATCTGTGGTAAAAACGAGACTACACAACTCGGATTTGTGTGAGGGGAAATTTTTAAATCTAGCTCTGAAAAGAACGGTGAGGCAACAATGTACTCTACTGTTAGAATATCAGACTATGATTGATATTTGAATGTATGTGTTGCACAGGGTCAAAACAATTAAAATGTTCAATAGTAATTGTGGTTTTAGTTTGCAGTGGTGTGGAACTGTAATGAGAGATCATAATAGATTGCACCGACACACTTTATGTTGTGGCGCATGCAATTAAATAAGCTGTTAATTAACGTTGCTTCCTGCCTGTCCTGCACCAATTGGCGGTATAAGTTAATTACTTCCTGGTGAACTCAATGCAGCAAAAAGCAGACAAATATCCTCTTATGGTTGGCTAGACTCTAAAACAGAGTATCGGACTTGGAGCAACTCTGTCTGAGATCGATCCTCATTGTCTCCGTACAAATTGCTGTAATTTCCTCATTTGTGGGATTTAACAAAACACTGTAATTAATGAGCTGGATTTTTATTTTTACTATTTCACCTGAAGACCTCGTCTTTCCTTTCTTTTGTTTAGTGATATGAAGATGTCTTAGTTGTGGATGCATATGTGAATATTCAGGGCCAACTAGTGGATGCAACTCAGAATGCTTCCATTTGAAAGGGCAGCCTATTACACCTTAACTATTGGTGATGAATTGTATGGCTATTTCAACTGGAGACCCGAGCATAACCTCACATTGACAACAGATAAACATGATGAAACATTCACATCGCAGCTTGTGCATGGAACCAGTCTACAGTGGGAATTAGTAGATGCACCAGTCACATATGTATATTATTTGATGAACTTAGTATTATACTTGCTATTGTTTAGCTCAAGGGCACTTTGGCAATGCTTATTTGTGACTCCGTGCTGACTTATTCCATAACCATGTGAACAGATGGAGGCTTGATAGGTGGTTCCTTTTTGAAGGCAATGATAAATGCTTCTCACAAAGCTTATCGTCATCATATAAATATAATTGCAGCTTTGTTCTTGGGCTAACTGCCTGATGTTATTACTTCCTACAACATGTTTCATCTTTCTGCATCTTTCTGCATCTCTTGCATTATACCAGCCCTGCTCCAATGCCTGAAGTATTTCTCTGGTAAAGGCTGAAGATATAGACCAACTAACTAAAAGGTTCAGTGGTTTCACCAGCTTTTATATAATTGGCATCCAGAGAACATTATAGCGTGGCGACACATTGCCAGTAAGCGATTGATGGGAATTTTTATTCTGTAACAGATGGAAGTCACTTATTGTGTTGACCATTTTTTTTAAAAGCAGTGTTTTCTTATGGTGCATCCCCAACCTCATTGCAATTGGATTTGTATAAAATATTGTGAGAATTTTTTTTTTTTGTGCAATGCAACGTGCTGCAGATGAGTCTTTTTATCCAATTTTCTCCAGTCTATAATATTTACGTCTACATCTACACATCATCAGACATTACGTCTTTGCATGAATAATGCATTTTTCTGGATTGTTCCTGGCTGAATAAAAGTACAATAAAATCTGAGCATTAGCGTGTAAAACATGACTATGTGTTCACAAGGCTGCAATATGATGTGTTTAACGTACCTCACAGGATCATCTCTCACTGAGATCTTCTTTAATGCTTGACACCTCATCGGGTTCCAAATATGGTAACCATGGCAGCAATTTTATGAACCAACGAACTGGTGGACATTTACATGGAATGAAGCACCCCTGTTGCAAGACAATATGTAGACATCCTCTGTGCTTTCCAACATGTTCCATGACCAATAATTGATGGCTGAACCAAGGTGATCACTTTTGAGTTCACTTTTGACAAACGGACGCACCAGCGTACATGAAAACAACGTGCATGTTTATGCCCATTTTGATTGTGAAAAAATCAAAACACACTTAAATGGCAGAAACAGGACGATAGTATGGATGTTCAAAACCACATTTCCGCCCTTTAAAAAAATAAATTATTTTGATTTGATTTTGTTAATGAAAATCTTGTTTAAATATATTTTCAGTTATTTCCCTTGTTTTCATTAACTGTGATAACCCGTTTCCAATCCAGGGTGTGGCATGCCTCTCACCACAGTAAGCTGGGATAGCCTCTAGCTCACCTATGACCCTAATAAGAACACATTTAAGAGAAATAGTTTTTTTTTCTTCTGAAGGACAAAAATCTTTTAGCACAACACGTATGTTTTTAAAGATACAAAGCTGCAGCTGCTTGTTATGAAGAGTGGCTGTTAAATGTCACAATTTAAAGTCTGAGTAGCCTTATTACCCTTGAGGATTGTCAGTATTTTCACAAAACTATTTAAAGTCATTCGCATTCCAGTGGATCATAAAAACGTCACCTTCATCACCGCGGAGTTGAGAGAAGAGCCAAATGTACGGGATCAAATGGAGCTGGCTGGCAGCCCAAACCTTCTGTCAGCTAATGTTTATGTGGCCTCAACATTGGCTGCACTTGCAGCACCCCATTACCTTGCTGAGCTTTCTCCTCATTCACTCTCACCCAGCTTGTAATCGCTGGCAGCTTCAGCTCAGGAGGTCTAACTGGAGCTGACATGGGATCACTGCAATCTGAAAAGACAGCAACAAAATCACAGTGAATGTTTATTTTGCGAAGTCATAATTTGGGGCATTGGCTGGTCAAACATTAGCTACACCTAGAAACTACAAAAAGGGACGACATAAATGTTGTGTAGCAAGTATCGCTCCACGAAAAGAGTGCAATTAATTAGTTGTGAACCCAGAGGATCATTTGTCACATGAGGTGCGGATTAGGACCCAAGCCCAGACAAGACACAGATGTTGGGAAACATATACAAAAATACAAAGTGACAACAGAGAAATGTATATTTATTTGTAATTGTAATTTAGTTACTACCGTCCCTTGTGATGATGATGTTGTCAGTTGCTATGCAATTGCTATGGTCTTGTATTTGTCACTCTTAGTTTGTCTAGTCCCTCTTATATACGCCTTTATTCTGCCAATTGCAGAATTGCGCATTAGCCTAGTGAGAGTTACTAAAGGACACTTTTGTCAGTACGTCTTAGCTGAGGTTTCCCTCAGCACGTCGAGGTTTCCTATTCGTACACTTCCATACAGCCCGCTCAAGGTTCTTAGTCAAGGTTTTGTCATTCAACGAGGCCATGTGAATCCAGCCGTGCTCTCTGTTATTACTTTGTATTTTTCTATATAAACTAGACTTTCTGCCTTTTGCAGATGATGTAGTGCTTTCGGCTTCTTCAAATCGTGATCTCCAACTCTCACTGGAGCGGTTTGCAGCCGAGTGTGAAGCGATTGGGATGAAAATCAGCACCTCCAAATGGCATGCCTTCTCCGGGTCAGGGATGAGATCCTGCCCCAAGTGGAGGAGTTCAAGTATCTTGGGGTCTTGTTCACGAGTGGGGGTAGGTTGGAGCGGGAGATTGACAGGCGGATCGGTGCAGCGTCTGCAGTGATGCGCACTCTGTATCAGTCTGTTGTTTTGAAGAAGGAGCTGAGCCAAAAGGCGAAGTTCTTAATTTACTGGTCGATCTACGTTCCTACCCTCACATATGATGCCTCCTGGACGCTGGAGAGGTGTTCCGGGCATGTGCCACCGGCAGGAGGTCCCGGGGACGACCCAGGACACGCTAGGGGGGACTATGTCTCTCGGCTGGCCTGGGAACGCCTTTGGATCCCGCCAGAGGAGCTGGTTGAAGTGGCTGGGGAGAGGGAAATCTGGGCTTTCCTTCTAAAGCTGCTGCCCCCACAACGATGTTTTGTCTAGTTTTGGGTCCTAATTCCGCACCTCACCTGACACATTTTTTCTGCCTCATCCTCGGCTACCACTTGTCAAATGAAAAAGAATAATGATAATTTAATGACTTCATATATGCAATCTATATCGTTAAAGGTTCACCATGCTGGCGGGTTGTCTAGGCCACCAGCCTGGCAGCTAATAGCCGGGCGCTAACAGACGCTGCTTGGCCTGTCGCTTCTAGTGATGGCAGTGCTGCGAGAGAGAGAGAGAGAGGGTAAAGTGTAGACCGTCTGTCTTTGGGGTCATATGGGAAAATGCCTGTGTCCTGTATCATGAAGGGTTAAGTCTTGTACCGTCCGATATCCCTTAGAGTTGTATCACAGGCTGCGCTAACCAGAGTCATATATTAATACCTCTCAGATAGTGTCAATTAAAATGGAAAATTCTCCAAAGTGTCAAACTGCCACAGTATAGCGGCAACAACTGCTGAGAAGGACTTACTCTGTGTCAATTTTTTTCCCCTTAAGTATTGGTGGCTGGTATCTGCAGTCTCCATGAGTACCCGATATCAGCACAATCCCTAACCTCAACATTAACCCTTATTTATTGTAAGGGGGCATGGTGGCCTTGTCATTACCACATCTGCCTCACAGATCTGTGTTTGGGGGTTAGAATCTGAGCTCTGCCCTTCACCTGTGGAGTTTTTAATGTTCATCAGGTGTGAATGTGAGTGTGAATAAGTGTTTGTGCCCTATAGTTGGCTGGCGAACCAGTTCAGGGTGTAACCGCCTCTCGCCCAAAATAAGCGGTGATAGGCTCCCTATAGTGCAGATAAGCAGCATTGGGCGTTGAAGATGAGATGAGACAGGCTTTTTGATGAAGCTCTGTATTGGCTGTGATTAGATGGGAACCTTAACGATGGAACAAAAAAGAGAAATAATCCGTTACAGAGTCCAACTGTCGTCATCACATAATTTTCATTAATGAGACACTAGCATGAAAGTGTGCGAATAAGATTTTGATATTGAAGTTGGAATGAGGAAATAAATCCTCTGTGTTTCATTTCATTTCTCCCTCTTGCCAGAGTTATTAATGTCTGAGCTTTAATTGCGTTGTGAACCGTGCAGATTCAATGCGCTTATTCTGCAAAGGATTCTTTTTTTTTTTTACAAGCATCAAGAAGCTTTCAGCGTGCCCAGTGAAATTATGTTAGCAGCACATAATGTTTTCCGTTTTTGCTCAGGGTGCTTCATTTTTCCTTAGTGCAAATGCTTGATTGACTGTTAGTCTATTTCATTTTTGCGAAGTCTGTTTAAAAAAAACAAAAAAGTGGAATTAATAACAAAGCCTTGTTAGGTTTGGCTGCTCTGAAATTATTGTCCATCTTAATATTTATCCCTGCTTCGGTTGAGCGTGATGATATGTTGCCAGAGGCCGAACAGTGACATTGTGAGTTGTAACATTGATTTTTACAACAGACCTTGCTGAAAATCATCTCATAAGGCACTTTGGCTGTCATGTCTTTTCCCTCAATATTATGTGCTGTTGTTTGGTTTGTTCATGTGTGACAGTCATGTCATGTGAGATGTGTTCTCATCAATTACAGGAACAGATGGCAATCATAAAGATAACAATATCCAAATCACCGCTTCTGAAAATGTAGAGTCTCTGACAGCTCTGCCAATTGCTTTAACACACAGCACCAAACCCTATCATCATCACCATTCCTCGATCGATGAGGAGTCCATTCACTGCTCCAATTGACAGAGAGACTCGTGGGCTTCCTGCAGCTCACACTGTCCTCCATTCCCACTATTGTTGGCCTAGGAAGAAAGCAGCAGCAACTATGAATGTCTTCGTCCAACATGCAATGCAATCCAACAGTTTATTATTATTTTTTATTTTATTAAAAAAAATAAATTATTTTTATTTTTTTTATTTTTTACTTTTGGACTATTCAAGGCTCTGGGTGAGACAAATCAGCGGGTTATTTTCGGGCTAAGCGTTGGTAAAGTGTCAGCTGGACGCTCTTGGAGGCTATAAAACGTTTCATTCTGTTAATTGTTTTGTTGAGTATCTGCACAAAAGCCAGCGTTTCCTTCCTATTTGCTGGTTTGGAGAAAAAAGATACTTGTTCCTATTCGGAGCACGTGCACATCAGAGATGGCTCATCTTCATGGTCACATCAAAATGGAGGTTTTATGGTCATCATCTGCCAAAATGTACCATGGACATTTTAATTGTCTTGCCTTATTTTTGCATTATGTACTGCAGGGGTGGCCACGTTCGGTCCTCGAGAGCCCCTGTCCAGCCTGTTTTCTATGTCTCCCTCCTGCAGCACAGCTGAATCTAATGATCAGCTCATCAGCAGGCTTTGCAGAAGCATGATAACGATCCTGATCATGAATCAGGTGTGTTCGTGAAGAGAAACATGGAAACCAGGCTGGATAGTTGCTCTTGAGGACCGAACTTGGCCACCCCTGATGTACAATTCTTCGTGGATTGGATTGATGTTCCACTATTCTACACCACAGCAAATTTTTACCATTACATTAAAAAAAACATATCCATTCTCTTTTGTCAAATGAATACTTTTCCGCCCCCCCCCCCAAAAAAAAAGAGCATTACCGTGTTTGAAAAAGCAAAACTAGACTGTGCTAGTGCACCTAAATGTAAACGCTATCCTCTTTTACATCAATTAATTTGAGAGCAATTATTTACTATGACTACATGCCGCCATTATTTTTTATGCCAGACATTTGCAACATTACATTCATTGCTGGATGTTCATCCTTTTGGAGAAATTATATCAAGTTAATTTGTCCGAGGACGAAGTGAGAATGTACAAGTGTTTTGCCTCCTGTGTTACATGTGGAGGTGTTTCTGCAGGGCAGAAAAATACTTGAAGGACCTTGGACTGTTTTGTACAGATGGAGGGTGACTTCCACTTTGAGATTAGGCGTCCTTGCATCCCCAAAACATGCACATTAGTTACTGACACAAAAGCTTAAATTGTGAGAAAAAGGACCAGCAGTCAATTGCACGGCAGAAAACCAATCAAAAACACATTCCCACCGAGTGGGAACTAGATCCATGCACTTTTTCGTTCAACCAGTTTTTTTTATTTTTTTATTTATGTAATAGTCTACAGTATCTGAAATTACTGTTTTTGTGTTACCTATCAAAATACAATTGTGATTAACAGATCGGATCGGACTTCAAAGGTGAGTTTGCAGTTTTTAGCTCAACTGATCGAACGTGATTCTAAATCATGGCTATTATTGTTTTTTTTTTCTTCTTTCTTTTTATTTTTTTCTAATCATGGCTATTATAATGACATCATTGGCATGCAATTAATAAAATGCGTAGTAGTCGCATTTAATGAATAAATTAATGAATGAACGCCTTTATTGTCATTGTACAACAGGTTTACAACGGAATTTGGAGCGCTGCTCCGTTTGGTGCAAGGTAAAAACAACGAAAATAAGTAAAAGTAACAAAATGTGAGTAATAAATAAAGCAGAATCAAAATAGCAGTGTAGCAATACTAAGCCATTAGCACTGTAAACAAGCAAAAGTTTGCCATGGCTACTTTTTTTTTGTTGCTTTTTGGGCGAATTAAAAATCAAAAACATTTCATAAACATAGAGTGCATGTCAAACAGAAATGTTGCTTTTGACCGCGCTCAGCTGCCTGATGTCCTTTCGCTCTGCTTCCCTTTGCTTGTCTTTCTCATTGCACTGCATTGTTTTGCATTAGAGGTGGATATACCAAAATAAGCAAGCCCAAGCTAACAAGTCAGTAAGAGGCTGTAGGCATATGCCGCTGACTGAAGTGTGCCCCACAGTACGCGGCAAGTGACTGACACCTTATCGGTCATACCTCGCACAATGGTTTCTTAAACCAAGAAGAAGAAAAAAAACCTGAAAAGTCCCTCTTTAAAGTCAATGTTTAATTTTGTAAAACACCAATACACCAAACACACTTTGCATGTCACGAATCAATCTATGATTGTCCTCATTCCAACATGCTTGCGTGAAGCGCCCTTTGCTGTGCAATTCTTGCCTGTCATTGGGTTATCCATTTAAAATGTTATGCGCTCTACAGACACACCTCAAACACATGGAAACATTCTGACACCAGTCATTTGTGTTATATGGAGTAATGTAATACCTGTCACCTAACAACATGTAGGCTAGTGTGTGGGTGCCATCTCACGTGTGGTGTGGACTTTTTTTGAAGTGAGAGGGTCAGAGTGTCTCCACAGGGCTGCTGCTGCAGATGGCTCATTAAAAAAAGTGTTTGATAGAATCCTCTATATAATTCTCATTCGACTGCCATCCCTCCATCATTCTGTCAACACTCCACCACCTGTTCACAAATGTTCCGACACCAGGAAGAGCAAGCGTAATCATACAGTTGTGGTGTAAATAGAAAATGAAAGCAAGTAAAAAATAAAAAAATAAAGATATTTTGAAATATGAATGTCAGTAGCTAAATGTCCTGAGCTAACAGCACTAAATAGGCTTATGTTGGAAAATTAAAGATTTATTGGACAAAATTCAAACATTTTCAAATCAATTTCGCAAAGCTTCGCAAGACAAGATGCACATTTTCCTTTGTGCTTTACACTTTGGAGGTTTCTTTTTTATGTCATGTCCAAATATGCTCTCCATTTGATGTATTTTTGATGAAGTTTACTTGAAAATGTACGTTGCTGTATCATATCATGTAGCATATTCCAAGGCCTTGTACACACGCAAGGATTTTCCTGCTCCGATCTCATCACAGAAGGCTACACATACAAATTAAGATTCTGTTGCACCACCTGTCTATAATCCAGTCATCCGAGGCAGAACTCCCACGTGAATTCACCAACATGAAGACTAACTAAGACACTTCCGGTTACGCGCCAAAGAGGACCGGAGATGATCAGCAATGTCAAAGACTCTTGTGTCAATGTCAAAGAGCGCCTCTTGTGCTCTAAATTAAGAAGGAATGAGAGCAGCTGTTTTCTCGCCCTCAATGGCACAAATGACCATTTCTAATTAAACTTATTTCTTTTTACACATCTTTTAAATACAAACCCAAATCCCAAAAAGTTGGGACACTATACAAATTGTGAATAAAAACTCAATGCAATTATGTGGAAGTGCCAAATTTCAATATTTTGTTCAGAATAGAACATAAATGACAGGTCAAAAGTTTAAACTGAGAAAATTTATAATTTTAAGGGGAAAATATGTTGATTGTAAATTTCATGGTGCCAACAAAAAAAAAAAGAAGGGTGGGACAGGTAGCAATAAGAGTCTGGAAAAGTCAATTGCACTTAAAAAAAAAAAACTGGAAGACCAGTTACCACTAATGAGGTCCATTGGCAACTTGATTGGAGTATAAAAAGAGCTTCTCGGAGTGGCAGTGTCTCAGAAGCGAAAATGGGGAGAGAATCACCAATTCCTCCAATTTTGCTCAAAAAGATAGTGAAGAAATATCAGAAAGCGGAAAATTGCAAAAAGGTTGAAGTAATCATCATCTACAGTGCATAACATCATCCAAAGATTCAGAGAATCTGGAACAATCTCTGTGTGTAAGGGTCAAGGCCGAGAAATCATACTGGATGCCCGTGATCTTTGGGCCCTTAAATGGCACTGCACCGCAAACAGGAATGCTTACTGTAAGGGAAATCACAGAAATGGCTCAGCAATACTTCCAGAAACACATTGTGGGTGAACACAATGCAGTCCATTTCTTTCACTTATAGAGCACATTTGGCGCATTCATAAAGAGGAACGCGAAACAAAGAAAGCCCAGGACAGTTGAACAGTTAAGAGAGACGCGTGTTAGACAAGAATGGGACAGCATTCCTATTTCTAAACTTGTCTCCTCGATCCCCAGACGTTTGCAGACTGTTGTAAGAAGAAGAGGGGATGCCTCACAGTGGTGAAAATGGCCTTGTCACAACTTTTTTGAGATGTGTTGACACCATGGAATTTAAAATCAACATAGTTTCCCCTTAAAATGAAACATTTTCTCAGTTTAAACTTTTGACCTGTTCTCTATGTTCTATTCTGAATAAAACCACATAATTGCATTCAGTTTGTATAGTGTCCCAACTTTTTGGGACTTGGGTTTGTAAATAGGATCATTAAAATGACTACTAATTGAGTACTTATTCGATTACAAAATGATTTTTTTTGGAACACCCTGCTCTTCAAAGCCTCACACAATGCAGCCTTTGTACCAACTTTTTATTTTGGGTTCGCTACATTGGAAAATTGTGTGTGTGTGTGGGGGGGGCGGGTACAACATTTTGACCATTTCCCTTGCACGGTACAAACAAATGTTGATCTTAAGTGCATTTGAGCTCAAATGTTTAGTCTATCCCACAAAAAAAATTCTCTGATGAAACTATCAAAACTAAATTGCAGTGGTGCAATTTATTAAATGCATAACAGTATACAGTGTATACAAAAATAGCTTGAGCAAACAGTAGGCCATTAACAGAAACCATTAGGCATTAACATATTGCTTGGCACTGTAAAACCTTTTAAAGATGCCTAAGGGTTAGTAGGGCCACTAAAATGCTCCAACTTTTAATTCCTCCATAAATAGTTCATTAATTCAATTGAACAGTGCCACAGATGTTTTCTGGCCAAACTATTTACAACATTAAATTATGAAGTTCTAGTTTCTCCTAATTGAGATGTTCCTATATGATCCAACTGGCGGAGGCACACAAGTACTTTGGAACGTTTTAATGGATTGCTGAAAGGCGGCCGCAATCTATTCCAGAATAGCGACATGGACGCTTAATGACGAGGACAAAGAGGTCATTCTCTTACCTTAAGTACAGTGGCAGTGCAGTAATTTATCGATTCACTGTCATTTTATGACTTCAACGGTATATTTGTCTTCTATCGTTCCCATATGCAATTACTAAAATGGAGGCAGTTAAAGGTGTATGCACAGAGGTGACCTACCTGCCGCATTAATAAATCAATCTATTACATGAACGTGGCACATTGTGCTTCTATTGCCTCCCAACAGTTGAGCTATGACTTTATTTAACAACACTTTGCTCATTCCATGGTGAGCATCTGTGGAGTTTATTTGACATTTTTGATGACTCTCCATGCATAGTTGCTACTTGCGTGCGTGTGCTGCTTCCAGTCTCTAACCAGGTCGTTGCATAAAGCTCTGCGCTGACAACATAAAATCCCTGCTCGCGAATAGTGGTGCTGATTAAATGGCTCTGATTGAAATGGGTCCCCTGAGATGGGCTTGACCGGCAAAGAGCCAGCAGGGCCACGCTGCCTCATTGCTTCTATAACAATCACCATATTTTAAAACTCTGCCCTCCACACTTAGACGTGTCCCTCACTACCTCTGAGGTGGTGCGTTTATGTCACAACCATTCAGCCTCGTTACAAGTTATGGTTAAGAGTTGCAGCAAAGAGCAATCTGTTAAATTCAAACTTTTAAACTGGAAGCAATTCTCATTTTGTAAAAGTTGCCGTCCAACTTCTGAACTTGAACATTTGGACCTGATCTGTTGCTTGGGCCATTAAATGTTGGATGTACATGGACTAATAAGTTCTTGTCATTTTGTCTTTTTGATCTAAGATTTTTGCATTCCTACTTGTCTTTCTTCTGCCTTAGCTTAACAAACATGAACCTCAAATAAGTTGGATAATATTACTAAAAAAAATAGACATAAAGTTACACAAATCCACTAAATATCTCATGTACAGTACATACATGGTGGCATCCATCTATCCATGCATTTATCATCCATTCATTTATCCATTCACCCATCCATTTATCATCTATCCATCCATCTGTCTGTACATCCATCCATCATCATCCACCCATCCATTTATCATCTATCCATCCATCTGTCTGTACATCCATCCATCATCATCCACCCATCCATTTATCCTCCATCCATCCAAATTCTATATCTGTTCAAGAACATTACAGTTGTAATAAATTCTTACTTTCCCATCACCAGAATAACAGGCCCAACATTTAGAAGATGAACAACATTGGGACAATTTCAAGAATTTAATCAAAAAGATGATTTGGATTGTTTTCTTTTAGTGTCGAGGAACTTGAGATTGTCATGATTATTTAATTTATGGTTAGGTTTCATAGGTTGATATTAAAGCCTCAAATAGCCAAGGTGCGGATATTGAGCCCCCACTCACAAGACGCTGTTGCAATGAGCACCAGCTGGATCACTAGCAGTCTCCTTCCCCTCCGCTCACTGACAGTCCTCCAAGTGCAGCCAGATGGAGGGAAACAGCATTGATTGCATCGAAACTGCACTCTCGTTCGGTGCGTGTAATGTGTCTCAAAGTGGGGAGATGGACTCAGGTGACAGCTCACATTGGTTTGCTTTCTTTGTCTAATGAAAGGTTCATGTTCTGTGCTTTTGGATTACCTCATTCATCACCGGAAGCCCAACAGTGAGAAAGAGCAATAGAGGTAGGGAGCCTCTGGGACTTGCTGCTATCCCCTGGAAACCAGAAACCTAATAATAGGACATGGATGAGAATGTGAGGTGTGTGTTTGAAGGATGAGGCGTAAGTTTACAAGTTGGGTCAAAGGCCAGTATATCTATGCCAGGGGTCTGCAAATTGCAGCTCTGGGGCCACTCGTGGCTCTTTTGTCCCTCTCCTGTGGTTCCCTGTGGATCTCATTTTTTGTAAACATGTTTATTTTTTGTTTTTTACATAAAGTATCCTTTAAATGAATGAATTATTAAATACAAAATAATTACATATTCAAAAACTGAATACTAAATAACAAAAAATAAAAGGTAGATGAAAACATTTTAAGAAATTACCTAAAAATGTCCAAAACGTGACCATAAACGATGCAAAAAGGAAAAGCTGAAAATTATCATGAAATATCTTTAAAATTGTCAAAAAAGTCTGAAATTATTATTATTTTTTTAAAGGCAGAAAATAAAATGTTCAAAAAGTAACTGTAAAATGTCCCAAAACAAAAGAAGAAATCCCCCAAATTACAGTAACATTTCAATAAAATTGCAAAAAATGTCACAGAATTTATTGAAAAAGGCAGAAAAGAAAACGTTGAAAAAGTAACCATAAAATACCCAAATACAAAAGAAAAAAGGCAAAAAAAATTACATAAAATGTCTTTGGAATTGCCCAAAAAAATAATTTGAAAAAAAAAAGTCAAAAAAATATATTTGAAAAAAAAAAGGCAGAAAAGAAAATGCTCAAAAAGTAACTATAAAATGTCCCAAAACAAAATAAATTCCCAAAATTACGGTACCATAAAATGTCCACAAATTGCCCAAAATGTCAGAATTGATAGCAAAAAAAGAAAGGAAAAAAAAACTAAAATAGCATAACATAAAAAAAAAAAAAAAAAAAAGGAAGATAATACATATGTCTATAAAATTGCCAAAAATGTCAGAAATGACAGAAAGGCAGAAAAGTCGAAAAATGTATGAAAAATTACCCCAAAAAATAAAATAAACCCAAAAACAGAAGACGAAAGGTAGACGAAAATAAATCTCAAAGTATTGGATGTTTTTCGGGGGGGGGGGGGGGGGGGGCGCTTTAAATGGCTCTTTTGATAGTAAAGGTTGTTGACCCCTGATCTATGCCATCATCATGCCATTTTTCTACAAAATGCAATTTCACTGTTTATAAGATTTCAGTTTTTGCGTGGATTGCAAAATACGGTAATCTAAATATCTGTTTTCCAGTCCTGTATTGGAAGTAGGCTGCTTGGATTTTAAGTGAAGATATTGAGAATGAACCTACAGGTCCCTGAGGGATTTTGGTGGCAGCTCCATCATAACACTAATGAACCCTGACTTGACTGACCTCTGTGGGCTCCAGAGAGAGTTGGCGGCCGCACACAGTGCAACCAATTACCTACAATGGAGACACACAAGATTAGAGAAGGGCAGCGGCAGAGTATCTGATTAGTGGCATACTATTGTGGTGAGTTGGTGGGTTTAAGGCTGAAAATGGAAACCAACTGTGGCCAGTTACACAGCCAACATGACAGAGGTTAAAATATGACATGACATTAATAATAGTGCTGTCAGTTTGTACTAAAACTTTATAAATATATTAGTTGAAAGAAACACATCCATAATATTGTTGTGAAAGGTATTACTTTGGTGAGGAGGACATCTGCAATCAATCATCATTTAGTTCTTTTCAGGCTTGTCCTTGGATTGTTAAACCTGCACAATCCAATACAGGAGATGGATCAAAAATGTTGCCCTTACAAAAGTAATAATGCTCGTTTTTAATTGCAACTGGGTTCATCCCATTGAGGCGGGGTGGCTCATCTGTAAAAGACTTGCAGTGCAAAATTGTTCTCCACCACTACAGACTTCTTCTTCTTTTTTTTTCTTTTTTTTTTTTAAATACCTCTCTGACAAAATCTGCATAATTATCAGCACAGGCCGAACTCTTGAATATAGATCTGGTCTTGTATTGGATCTAATGAAATTATGCAGATGGCTGTGTTGTGTAAGATGGGCCATTAGAAACTAATTTATGGATTACCGCTCACACTTTTTGAAACTTAATGACATGACTGTAACAGCCTCATACACTACGATGAAATATTTTATCACACAATATTGACCCCCCCCATACACATTATGCTCTCATACACAATCACGTTTTAGTAGTGTGTGTTTCAGCCCAACATACAGTATTTGCTCTGATACACAGTATATAATGTACATTTATTTTAATAATAAAATGTATTTACATATATTGTGCTAAAAATGCAGCAGAATTTGTATTTTATGTGACTGTTTGAACCAAGATTTTTTTCTACAGCAAGTCCTCCATTACTGACTGCACTACCATTTTATTGTTGTTCCAATAAATTCCTATTAGGGTGTGAATTGCATAGTGCCTGGCGATTCGATCCGTATCACGATTCATAGGTCACGATTCGATTTGATGCGATTAATCCTGATACGAGTCTATAAATCGATTTTTGCGTGTTTTTTTTTAACTCAAATTTATAAAATACTAATCACTAAATTTGTACATGTACACTGCAAGATTTGTATGAAAATGTATTTATTTACCTGAAACAGGTTTATAAGCTATTGTATTTAACAAACAGGTTGCAGTCTGTTTCATGTTTGAACAGCATTAAAAGAAAATATTAAGGCTTAATGTTGCTTAAAGTGTGAACCCTAACCCTAAGTAAGACATTTTGTTGAATATTTCCATCAAAAAGTGATGTTTAAATTCGATTCGGCCGCATATTGAATCGATTCGAGAATTGCGCACTGTAATATCGCGATATATTGCCCAATCGTTTTTTTTAACACCCCTAATTCCTATGTATTGACAGACTTTTAGATCCCTATACATACGCATACATTCATCTCATTTTCCAACTTTGATCATTTTGCAAACTCAATAAAAAATTCTCTCGAACCCTCCACATCCTGGCCACCACCTCTTCCAACTCTTCCCCTCAGGTAGGCACAACCGAGCCATGAATAGTAAGACGAGCAGACATTCAAAATAGCTGCACAATATTACTGTACTGACCATTGTAGCTTCACCTCTCTGCATACAGCATTTGTATAACTGTCGGTGATCAATATATTCGACAGCACCAGACACTGTAAAGTGCTCAAGAATGTTTTGTATCACAACATATTCAAAGTGATATCAACCGTCACTTTAAATGGGTGCATAGCTGTCATCGGTTGGTACTACTGCACAAATGGTACCCTTACAATACAGATGATTTCTATTGAATAAGCTTGGGTTTTCGTTGTGCTCAGGAAACTACAAGGATCACGTTTGGTAAGAGTTCTGTATTCAGATTTTAACAATGATGAGACACTGTTTGGTTCTCCACCTGTGGGTTTTTTTCAATCTCTCTCTCAGCGGAGACTCCTTATCCTCCTCCACGACCCTCTCTGGGGATGCCATCACACCCACCATCTCTCACGGTTACCTCAGCTCTCCTTCTCATCACCGTAGAAACCCATCTAACTGTTCCCAGCAGGCGCTGATCGGCAGCACGATTCAGCCATTAACACAGTATTATCACCTCTTCTAATGGAGTCATTTAGCTTCTTCACATTTCTTTGAATGCTAATTAGCTTCTGCACTGATGAGGTTGAATAACCAACAAGTTCAGGATTGAAGCGCTTCATTTTGAAGAGGGTCTTTTTACAGCACCGTAGAAGCCAATCAATTTTTAAATGTTAACTTCAAAGAGTACATTTATTTATTTTTTCATATCTTTAATGATGGATTTGTCATTTTCTTTTATTGTGTTATTGTCCAGTTAGTAAAAATGTTCCTTTGCAGAAATTAATCTTGCGCTTTTTCTGCTAAAACAGAAATGTTTTGCAAATCAACTAACATGATCCCTACAGTATTCACCGTATTTGTGTGAGAGTTCTCTACACACTCCTCTGCCTAGAACATAATTAGATCGTGCCCACGGTGATACCATGGCAGGGGCTTCAACCGAAGCAGGAATGTTTGTAACGTATATTAAAGAGGTGTGTTTTAATTTCACCAATGCTGTGAGGCACTTTGGACCGCTTCCCATATGATGCTAAGAAACGTATGCCTCCAAGAATCTTCCAGAACAATTTAGCCAACCATCCTCCATACATTTTATTTTGCTTAACACACTGAGCTGGAGGACAAACCTTCCTTGCTTGATTTTATCGCTTACTGAACAACGTGAAAAATAAAGAGTCAAGCGTCTTCCATCTGGGACACATTATTAGCAATTTGGAAAAAGCATCCTTTGAGGGACAGTCTTTCTTTATCTAACCTTTAAAGTGTTGTTTTAGCTCCCTTAAAGGCCATATACCTCCTTATGGGAGATCTTGTCCAGCCTGCAGCAAATTAGTCTCAGTGAGACAAAAAGGCCACACTGTATCAGAGAGCGTTTGACTTAAAATTCTATATTTATCATAATGTTACACTAACTCTTTTGGCCGTACTTCCACTACCAGTGATTGTTTTATGGCAAGGCAAGGCTGTTTTTATTTCTATAGCACATTTCATACACAAGGTAACTCAACGTGACTCTATGCGCAGATAATTCAGTTCAGTTCAAGTCAGTTCCATTTGATGTAGTGTCTATTCAAGTAATTTCAAGGTAGGAGTTATTTCAAGTTATTTATTATTGGGGTGGCACGGCGCAGTGGTAGAGTGGTCGTCTCCAATCCGTGAGGTTGTGGGTTCGATCCTCAGCCCTGGTGATCATGTTGAAGTGTCCTTGAGCAAGACACTGAACCCCAATTTGCTCCCAATGGAACCTGGCAGTCTACAACTGCTGTGTGAATGTGAGGCATTGGGCACTGTATGGTGCAGTTAAAGCGCTATATGAAAAGCAGTCCATTTACCATTTCAAAGCCATTTCCATATGAAGCAGAAGTAGGTCCACACTTCTTCTACCTTAAATGAGACATCCATCCATCCATGAATCCATACATCCATGCATCTTCTACACTGTGTGCATGTGCTACTAGACCCTATCCCAGCTGACTTTGGGCAAGAGGCAGGGTATGTTCTGGACCAGTCGCCAGTAGGGGTGGGAATCTTTGAATGTCTCACGATTCGATTACGATTTTTGGGCCTGCGATTCGATTCAGAAGCGATTTCCGATTAAGGGAGTTTTTTTTTATTTATAAAAATGATTTGATTGACAATCTATAGATGTGCAAGGAATTGTAATGATCTACTCCAGTCTGACTCGCTAATGCTAATTAGCGCGCTACTCGCTGCACTTTTATCACTCAAAAGAACGGCTCCACGCTGAAAAAAAACAGACTTTTATTGGAATAACTTGATTGTGACTTTTTCCTTCGACTCTCTAATGTAGCAGTGTATTAGACCGCGTGGAACCACACTGCCCCTCAGTGGCCAAACCGGGTACAACATGAACAGCGGTCAAAATAAAGGCACACACAGACAAAGCCAAGGCAGTATAAAATAATTTAAATAAAATCGATTTTGGGACATTTAAAATCGATTCTGAATCGTACTAAATGAGAATCGTGATTTTTATGAGAATCGATTTCTTGGCACACCCCTAGTCGCCAGCCAATCACCATAAAGGACACATTATGCCCCACCCTCCCCAATTTGAACCATTTCCCAGTTGGTGTAATAGCAGCCAGTCAGCCAATAAGAGTCAAGTAACCAGAAGAAGGTACCCTACTTTCCAAGTCACATGTCATTGTGTTTTTGGGTAAGACATTTCACACGCATTGCCTCCAGTGCCACTCACACTGGTGTATGGATGGTGCGAATGTTTGGTGGTGGTCGGAGGGGCCGTAGGCGCACACTAGCAGCCAGGCTTCCGTCAGTCTGCTCCATGGCAGCTGTGGCTACTTAAGTAGCTTACCGCCACCAGAGTTTCATATTAAGAGCTATCTAATCTTTAACATGAAGTAACTTGTGAAATTTTACACGTTTTTTAAAATTGTAAAATACAACTTGACCCCAATCTCCACAAATATTTATTACTGCTAAATTTTGACGTGGACATGTCTGCTGCGTCGCGACTGGAATTCCCCCAGTACAGGCTTTCCAAGTAAGGGTCGGTCATTAATTGAGCGTTAAAAAAATTAGTGGCGTTAAAGGAACTTTAAATAAACTCAAAATGAATGCCCTAATTTTGACACCCCTAATTCAAACACATAAGGAAGAAAATGCACCTGTGAGAGATGGCAAGCAAACAAAGATGCAAAACAGCTGTCTGCAGTAAATCACAAAAGGATGAAAGGTAAAAGAAAAGCAAATAGAATGGACAGAATAATAGATCAGGATGCTAGACACAAATACTTGACATCAGACAGTGTCATTTAGACACATAGTGACTTGAGCAATCTCTCGAGTTGGTGTGAGCTCCTCTATACAAGTTCATATTGTGGTCAAACAGCAATTAGCATACATTGCTATGCCTGTAATCCATTGGGGGCCTTTATCTGCACACTCCAAAAGACTGCAACATAGCCAACACTATCGTCTAGTGTAACATTTAGGCCTCATTGGGACGCTTAAAGCAAAATACTTTTTAGTTTGTGGCTTCGTGAAAGACAGAAACTCACAGGCAATAACAATAGATCAAATACAAGAGTTACAATATAGTAATGCTTACATAGATGTTAATTTAGCATGTTTTTTTGTGGTTGTAATTTACACTGGTGAAGAACTGAACTGCATCATTGTGAAAACCCCTTGGGGACGTGGTCGAACACATTTTCCAGGTCCCCAAAGCACATACAGGGATCTGTTTTCGTTCCAAGTCTGGCGAAAAACGCAGTCTACCTGTGCGCATGGGTGGAGTTTTCTTTGTCTTGGTATTTTCATAGACTTGGCGCTGGAAGAACTGACTTGACCCTATCCAGCCTGTTTTCCATGTTTCTCTCCACCAACGCACCTGATTCATGATCAGGATCGTTATCAGGCTTCTGCAAAGGTTGCTGATGAGCTGATCATTGGATTCAGCTGTGTTGAACCGGACTTGAGCACCTCTGATCTAACTATTATCATGATCTTCATCTATATGAAGTCACTGATTTAATACAATTATCAACAATGATTTCACAAGATAGGAAACATAAACAGTCCGACTTTATAATAATCTCTGCAAACGTTTACATTTTCAAATGGTCACTTCAACAACATTCCTAGGAAATCACAATGTCCCGTCACGACTGCGATATTTCACAGAGTTGGGGGGTCCACCCGTCCATGTGGGGCCATTTTTAAGTTTAAACCTCTTTTTGAGGGTCAAGACTTGGTTTTAGAGTTTAGGTTCAAATTGGGTTATGGTTGAGGTTAGGGTAAGAAATATGGGTAGGCAATCATTTTTGATGGTTGGGGTTAGGGGAAGGGGCTAGGAAATGCATTATGTCAATGAGATGGGACCACAAAGATAGTAAAACAAACCTGTGTGTGTGTGTGCACGCGCGTGCGTGCGTGCGTGCAATGATTCATTTCATGCCAGCTTTGGTCGCTTATTTGTCCTGCCTGCAGGCTAAGTGGAGATCAACAGCACCCCCTGTCCAGCATCTGGAGTAACACAAGTGGGACATCGCCTAATTGTTGGGAAGCTGCCTTTGAGTGTGCTTGTGTTTTATTACCCTCAAACACCTTTGCACCACTCTATATGTTAATTAGAGAGGAATTCATGCCAACATGGTAATAAAAACATACTGGATGAAATTACTCTTGGGAAGTTAATCTTTGCTCACCTCACCTCCCAGCTCTAGCCTCGTCACACATCTCTCCTGAGGTCAGTAAAACTGCATGTAGTGGTTGTTGCCAATAAAAACACCTAAAAATAGAAGGTTGTGATGTGAGGAAAATTCCGTTTACAAATTTCATACTCAATTCACCATTCCAAAAATGAAATTGATCAGTTTGCTTTTTTTAAACAATTTAAACAATTCACATGCACATCTGTACTTATGACCACATCACCCTCTGAAAATAAACGATTGCATAAATATTTTGGATTTTATGAAGATTAACGCCTTCCTCACTAAAGCTTAATGAGGGAAATCTTATGTCCATAAAAACCAAAATATTGAGACAATTGTTTAGATATTTTTGATGAGATTGATGAGGACATAGATAGAAATGCACATACATTAAATGTTGGTAATGATTGACGATTTAAAGCCGTTTTCCGACATTAAGCAACGTGAAGCTGTTTTAGACGTAAATTCAGCCTTTTAAACGGTCCCCGAAGTATACAAATCTTTATTCCCTTTAAATAAAGGCTCATTTAACGTGTGTAAAATGTGTTTTCTCCTGGAAGTCTAACAAAACCTGGCACTCATGAACTGTCATTAAAAAAACAAAAACATTCATAGACAAACAAGACTGTCCATCAGGCAGAAACACACTTCGTTTGGTTGACATTAGCACAAAACATAAAGAAGTTAATGAAATTTCATTCATTGAACTTGTTCAGGTCCATCACTGAGGGAAAGGGTTTGTTCGCCTGTAAAACCACCTAAAAATAGAAGGTTGGGATGTGGGGAGAGGTTTTACAAAGTCACTGTGACAGTGCTAAGAGAGACTGCATACTCATGAATTTTCCATTCTTGCGTGATGGCATCAAAACTTGTCGAGGCCTTTTGCTTTAACATGTTGTCAGTCAGTTCAGATTGCTTATCTGTCCAGGGTCAAAGGGTTGCCATCATACAAGCTAGTATTTATTATATAGCAAAATAATTTATTCATTGCATTCTTAAGTTGAGATCATAAAGGTGAACGTGAATTAACAAAAAAAAAAAAAAAATAGCATCATAAGTAGTGAATTTTCACACAATAATAAAAAAAAGAGATAGATAATTGACTCGTGCGTTTATAAATTGCTGCAGCTCGTAGTTGATCTCGGGACGCGAGCTGATGGTCTGCCAGTCCCTACCTCTCGGCTACCCCCGGGATGCTCTTGGCATGATTGAGGGGAGGGGCATTCGTATTGCGCCGCTAGAGGTGAAATTCTTGGACCGGCGCAAGACGGGCCAGGGTGAAAGCATTTGCAAAGACTTTTGTCATTAATCAAGAGCGAAAGTCAGATCAGATACTGTAGTAGTTCCAACCATAAACAATGGTGAGTTGAGATTCAGCAGCGTTATTCTCATGATCCACCGGGCAGCGTCCGTGAAACCACCAAGTCTTTGGTTTCCGGGGGGAGTATTGTTGCAAAACTGAAACTTAAAGGAATTGACGGAAGGGTACCACCAAGAGCGGAGCCTGTGGCTTAATTTGACTCAACACAGGAAACCTCACCCGGCCCGGACAGCTCTTTCTCGATTCCGTGGGTGGAGCAATTTGTCTGGTTGATTCTGATAATGAACGAGACTCCAGCAGCATGCTAACGAGATTGGCTACGGCTGGTGCGGGGATGCCCCCCACCCTGACCGCCTCGGAACCCGTCCTCAGGCGCCGGATACACAAGTCTCCCTTTGTCGCCACATGGCGGGGTGTTTAAAGTTTTTGTGTCCGCAGAAAGTGTCCGGATACAGAGGCAAATTGCAAGCAGGGATGAACATCCCAAGAGAAATCAAGTTGTTTACGCTTACATCCCTCGTGTGCTTTAATCCGAAATACAAGATACGCGGCCGAGGAAAATCTGCTGTGAGCTTGTTAGTGCGAAGACAGGAAGTGTGCTCCTTTTGGGCCTTATCAGCATTTCTCTCACATTTGCTTGGAGGAAAGACATGCCAGTAAAGACCAGAGCTCATCCTTGATTCCCTGCTTACGGCACGGTTTGTAGTGCCGCTGATTAATAATTTCTTTGGGTGTGCAGGTTTCCCAAAGGAGGCTTTTCTGCTTGGCCACGCTATGTGCATTAACGCTCATGAATGCGAGAAGAGCTATGTATTGGTCTGCACGACTTATTAATACATCATACTGCCATTAAATATGAAATGCATGACTCTACCATGTATAGAAGGTAGCGTTTAATCCAGTTGAAAAAAATTCATACATTGTATTTGAATAATATATTTGTATACAAGTTTGACCACTTTGTGAACAATTGCATGAGCAAACAATCCAACGGTTTACGAATAACAAGTAAACAAGTAATTTAGTGATTTCATTATCTACATTTAGAGAATCTGGATAACTCAAAAGGCTGAAAACCAACGTTGAAAGCCCATGACCCCCAATGTGTTAAAGCTATTGCCATGTGGGTTCAGAAAGACTTCAGGAAAACAAAGACAGTTAACGGGTATAAAGAAAGCAAGGTAAGCCTCCGTCGCGTTCCTAAAGGGACGATCAAAACTCTTGAATGTGTCTGGTGAATTACGAGAGCACAGCGTGGGGGAGCGTGACTCTTCACATTGCATGTTGTTTCTTTTGGAACGTTACGAGGCTTACTTCGCTTTTTTTATATCCATTTTGCACTGCCAGCCGCCATTCTACGTCACTACGCACTGAATTCTTGCGACATAAACAACAATGGCGGTATCCGTACAAATAATGTCTCTACAAAATGTATTAAACTGGAAATGATTTTTAAATCAATTAAATGATTTTTATATGTTAGTAACAACCAAATAAATCAAGAAGAGCAAACCTGTCATTACAATCAGGGTTCCTTTTAAATCATTGACATCATGTCCTCCAGGCCAAAGAGGAAAAGGATCATTCATATAACCAGCACAAATTTCAAAAGTCATCACCTGTTATTGTACAGTATTGAGGTGTGTTAGTGCCAATGGCATGGGTAACTTTCCAATCTGTGAAGGTACCAATAATGTTAAAAGGTACATATAGGTTTTGAAGCAAAATATGCCACCATCCAAGTTGCATCTTTTTCAGCTTAATTCTGCAAGGCAATGCTAAGCCGCTAACCTTGCTCTGCAAGATGATTTCTCGCGGTATTTGTGAGTTCACAAACTCCAGAGAATACATCTTGTACCGAGCCTGCTGATTTTCACCGATCCGAATGGCACAAGATGTCGAATTGTCCAATCAGCTCGAAGTATTGTACAGCATGTCCCGCCTTTCCCGAGCAAACGACCGCAGAGCAGTCCCAGATTGATATTGAGGAGAACTCCCTTGAGTTAGTCACAATATCAATCTGGCTATTATTGTCAGGTTACGAAGCCGCGTGTGTTACAACAGCATGGCCTCATAATGACTCGCAAAATACAACAACAGAGACTCCAGTCTGCTGAGCAAATCAAGTGTAAATCAAGCAAGAATTGGCAAGAATTCAACCGACAAAGTTTCACCAAAAGCTTGTTGAGTGTTGTTAAAAGGAAAGTTGATGTAGCACAGTGTTAATTAAAAATGCCCGTTATATGTGTTGCAGACGATGCGTGAATATTAAAAACAAAACAAAAGTTAATTATTTTGAACATTAAACATCTTTTCTTTGTAGTGTATTTAATTGCATATATGTTCAAAAGATTATGGAAACCATTGTATCCTGGTTCATTTGCATTTTATGCAACGTTCCAATTTCATTGGAATTGGAGTTTGTAATCACTCTGACTGTGAAATTGCTTCATCAGTTTCAACTTGATTGCAACTTGTGATCCTACATCCATCCAGTCATGCACATTGAACATTTGGTTTATATCAGATAAGAGTAGAAAGCTCTCCCAATATAATAGACTACAACTGCCATAGTAAACATCTTGTTGAATCTGCTTTCCACTCAACTAACTGATTGGCTGGACCTACAGGTATAGTTCATCTGCATTTAATTGACTCCACAATATATTGTTATACAGTTGTTTTTAATGTTGCTATATCGTCAGTATCTAACCTTTCAGATGTCTCTTGCAAATGAATGATCAGCTCCACTTGTCTCCGACTTTAACTTAGTGAAGGCCAGGAGTCCCAGTAATTGAATCCATGTGACGTGTACTTCTGACAGTGCCACTCAAAAGCATCAATATCTTTGTAAAGGCAGAATTGTTTTGGAGTTTTGTGTACATTAGATGTACCGATGTTTTGACTGATGGCTGAATGTGGAAGGAAAATCTTTGCTGTGAAGTTGATCATAAATTGTCATGCAAATTAAGAACATTAAAATTTGAATTTCTCTGAGTAGAGCTACATAGTTTATCGTCTGAGTGACCTGTGATTCAACCCTGTTAATAACTTTTAACCCTGGGGGATATTTTAAGCACCAGAATTATTTTCAAACTGACACTCTTTAAACGGCTCCTTCATCATTCCCATGCATGTTCAACCCCCCTCAAGGTGATCAACTTCAAGGGATGGTCAGACCTCATCAGCCACAGCGCTCTCAAGTAACTACCTGTATATGTGTCGGCCTCTCATCTCGACAAGCAAATGTGCTTTATCAGCTGTCTGCATCGCATTATTCATCGGATGAGTGGAAATGAGTGACCCAGATAGTATAACTCCGTCTTTGTTCAGTGAGTGCCCCGACCGAGCCTTTAGCTGAGTATTGGGTGGGAGATACAGTACAAAAAGGAAAGGTGGTAAAAATGTGATAAAAAGTACTGTGCAATCCCTCCCAAATCAACTCTGAGATAAGCATATTGACTCATTCATCCATCCAGAAATGTTTGTTTGTTTTTCACACTTGTCCTCATTTGGGTCACAAGTGAGTTTTAACTTTAGCTAACATTTACATCTACGGACAACATAGATGGTTTTGAATTGTGGGAGACAACCTGAACCTATATACAAACTCCACTCAGAGCTGAGATTCAAACCCAGAACCTCAGAAATGTGAGGCAGACAAGCATGACAAGATGGTCATGCTTAAAAGGTATTGGTCCTTTTACAAATGATAATCAATATATGGTATAGGATGCGGTGTGTACTTACATAATACAAATGTGGAGCGCCCCTTTCTGTGGCTTGAATTTAAAAGCTAATGGTGAAAATCACCACTAGAGGGCTTATATATGTAATGTGAGGGTTCAGTTGTGTTTGATGGAACACTATAAGATGAGCGAGCAGGATGAGAGCAGTGTTTTTTCTTTACTTTTCACACGGCAGCTACAACACTTACTGACAAACTATCATATCAAAATGCATAAATTGAAATTAATGTTGGATAAAATTGCATAGGTTATGGATGGCCACATAATTTGTGGGTCTGGTAAGCCATTTTCAGAGATTCAAACATTTCATTTGTTACTTTAAAGGTGAATTGCACAGTTTGTAACTTTTATTTTTACTCATGACTGCCACCTCTGGCCTGAAGCGGAACTGCAGCTTCTGTGTGAAGCTCCTGCATCTATCCCTATTATCTTGTATGCTAGCTAACACAACACGACATGCCCGCGGGGACGAGGATGACGTAAGCCTCCCCAAGCAGAAGTGCTCGCCCCGAACACTACACACTGAAGGTAAGATCCGCTGATAGGCGCAGCTAAAAAGTCAGGGTTTTTTGTATTCATTTGGGCCTTGGTGGAGCATGCATGATGTAGAAAAATCTTTAAAAAATAACATTTTAAACTTAGCCCTTTAGTGTCCCTTACCTTAAAGGGATAGTGTGTAGATTTTTTTTTTTTTTGCCATCTCGTGGTGAACTAATATAATGTAATAACCTAAATTTATAGTGACGCAAGCTGACCACCAATTATTACGGTTGTTAAATTTGTCTCATTCTGATATCTATAGCAAGAAGATAGCCGCGAAACATGTTAGTCTCCTGTAAGAAGCGGTGTGACCTATGTAATATAATAAGCGATTAATAGACCTACAAATTAATTACATTACATATATTTTTTTAATGTACGTTGATGTGATATAATATCTATATTTTTTAGCATATTATAGAAATTAATGGTGTTATTTTATTAAGTGAATGAACATTTAAAATTTAAAAAAAAATTCTACACATTGCTGCATTTTTGTCATTCAACATTCTTGGGAGTTTTAAAGCTCTTTACGTGGATATTCATCTCCCTCAGAATATGAATCATTCAGTTGCATGCACATGATAAAACGGTTAATTGACCATTTTATTGGGTGTGTAAGAGTTACCGTAATAATCTACTGTTATACTAGCTGTAAACTGTACATAAATACTAACAAAGGCCAGTGAGAACATTTATGTTGTTGTGCGTGCTGTTAGAAGTAATTATGATCAGATTTTTAGGAGCAATTAACACCACCAAATAGTTTGACCTGTGTAATTATTACAGTAATGACTACGATAGTTTTATAAAGCATTTCAAAGCACAACATCCATTTGGGGGTTGCTTCTACGCATAGTGCTACCATCTAACCTGTTTAGTGTGCAAGCACAGCGACTTCCTGAATTAATGGCCTCCATCACTTTTCATCATAGGCTACAACACAATTTAGTCTGCAGCAATCCTGCTGAGCCCGTCAAATATAATTGCACTCTTAATCTCATCTCTTCAACATGAATTACTTCCAGAAGAGAGAAAATTCTGCTTTTGCGGTTATTTGTGTTGCCACGTTTAAGTAAAGATCACACTGATGAATATTTCTAGTCAAGACAAACCACGCGTGTACGCACAATCTGATGAAACACAGCAACATGATTTGCATGGGCCTTTTCGTTGGTTCTCAGGTTCAAAGGTGATTCCATAGAATTGTGTTGGCTTAGCTGCTGACTACTGTCATTAGAGGTATTGATCAATTTCTGGCCTATAAATGTATCAGGAAGTCAGGTTGCATTGTTTTGGTAGTTTACATGACAATAATGAGAAATATTGCACCGTGGCGTGTAATAGAAAACACCAAACGTGCTAAATTATTCTATATCAGCTCAAACTTGGGTGCTCCTTATAAACGCCCAAACGTGAAGTGAAAGAGAATAACATCAATTTGCCCAATTTCAATTATTGGCCTGGGACAACCAACTACCTTGTCAGTGTATTATTTTAACTGCAATTAATTGTTTTCGTTGCTATTGTCTCTTATTTGTGTGCAGCTGATGTCAGTGAGGTTGAAATGACACAGTATTCCAAAACATTATTCCCCCATTCCCCAACATCCCTACATACGTGTCCCTTACTTTTCAATGAACTTTTTTAATTTGTTTCTCAATCATACTTTTATTTATATTAGCCCAGATTTTCAGAAGGCATCCCATGAACTCCACTTAGCCTCTTTGTTTACATTTGCCTTTTTATCTATGTGGCAAAACAAACTTATATTTCAACTAAAGATACACTATGAATAATTTAGTGCCATCTAGTGGTGAACTAATAGAATGCAACAATTTTTAAGCACGCACATTACGGTTCCTCAGACAGACCACATTTTGCAAGCATACCACCAATTAATGGCAATTATTCTTTGGAGGGAGTGAGCCAGAACCTGCCACGCCAGAGCTAGTGTGAGCGGCAACCATGAGTGGCTAGCAAGAATCGGCTAACAAGAGCTCTTGTAATATAATTATTGATTACTCGACCTATGATTATATTAAAGAAATATATGTTGATGTGATAAAACATATTTTTTTGTTTTTTTAAAATGAAGGATTAGTGCTAAATAATACCCACTGTGTCTCTTACTCACTCAAACCCCAAAAAAGTATAAATAATTTTTTTAATACTTTGTCCTGCACTCCCCAAAATGTATTTATATGTTTTTTTTAATGTGTTTTTTAATGTTAGAGCATACCGAAGGCTTTGATACCGCTTATGACATGAAGAGGTCGCTTAGAGCAATGGTAAATATTACAAAAAACGGCCAGCAGGTGGCAGCAGAGTATAAGAGATCAACTGGGCCATGGTGCAACAAGCTCTTTTTCACAGTGTTTTCAACAGGTTTGTGAATAATGATGAAACAGCTATATTTTAATGCTAATGGATAATCTTTCTTTTGGTAGGTTCCATGCAATAGAACACAATATTTTGTGGACCTTGCAAAATCCAGTAAAACAGCTGGGAGTGAAGGGGGTTGCTTCAGTGAAAATGGTTGGGAGTTAAGTATAATAGCCCTATTCTCTTGGTTTGATATTTTTCATAATTTTTCAAGTTTGTGGTAACCTTTTTGTGTTTTATTTTCATTGTTCCATATGGTTAATCTATCAAAACTAGGTCAATACCACAGTATTAGGCAAAAAGTCTCTCACAGAGTTGTACATCTGCTGTCATTTAGATTGCTTCATTCCGTATGGCCTGATCAACTTGCAGCCTATTCAATTGAGACACATGTGCCGCGTAATCAGCTACTTGAACAGTTGCTGAGAAAGTGAGATGATGTGCCTCTCCAGTGTGTTTGTTTTGATCGTAATCCTCGCTCCTCATGCTCCTCACATGTAACCTTTCCCCTGGCCCCACCCAAAGCCACGTACATTTTCTTTGGGGACAAAAGGCCTGTCCATGAATCCTGCTGACTGTGTGGCAGCAGTCCGGTCCCAGGGCTGCGCCACACTGAGCTCCCTTGGGGCCCACGTCCTGAAGCCTCCAGCATCAAAGAGTTCCTGGGTCAAGGGGCCGAGTAGAACCTGATTTAACCCTCCCGTACCCTTTGCATCACAATGTGTGGGTATGTTCCCGCTCTTTAGCCCTCACTTTCCCTATGATATGCGTATATCAGTGATGCCCCCACCCCTCCCCAACAACCTCATTTGTCCCTCCCACTGCTGCCTGACATACACTTCACATTCGAAGCAGCTTCACTCCCCATTCGGAATTCATCTGCGCTTCAATATTTGACCTTGACATGATGACCCAGATAAAAAGTGGTATGACTATTCATGAATTTGAACCTGAACAATAGTTGAACAAACCATTATCCTTGAGGTCTGATTTCAAAACTAGCTATCCATGTATATGTAATAATGAGGAGAAAAAAACGTTGACATGGTTTCACAGTCATAATGGCCCTCTGTGGGAAACCATATCTATAAAATGACTTCTGACACCCCTGGCCTACACCTTATGGTATTTCTTATTTTAAGCTAAATTCATTCAAAACCAGCAATACAATCATTTTAACAAGTAATATTGCCTTATTAAAGATGTGAAAGAAAATAATAGATTTTCATGACTTCAGTTACTTTATAAAGATGTTCTCATTTTTTCTATTAACTTTTCTATGATACACAGCATGAAAATGCTCAATAGAAAAATAGTTTCACTGAATTTGGCCAAAGTGTATTCAACAAAGTAGTTAGGCATAGGGATATTCGATACAACTTATTTTCCAACATCAATACCGATACTACTAGTACTTTTGATACATAAAATCCCACACCAAAAAAACCCCAATGAAAGATAATATCAAATAAAGACCTACACTATATATCCCACTATCCACTATATATCCCCCAACTACCATTTTTTCCCCTAAAATTGCATGAAATTAATGTCAATTTTCTATTCTTCTTATTTCTAGTTGCTGATTGTAAAACGACCACAAGAGGGTGGCCAATATTGATATTGGTCACGAGTACCGACACTTTGAAATAAGGCCATGGACTCGTTTGGTCCTCCTTCAGCACCTGCTTCATTTTTCCAGTCACCCACTTCTTTTTCATCCCCATGGGAGACTGGCTTTTTATTTTCATTTTCTACCTGATTCTTTTTCTTTTTTTTAAAAAGTGTTTTTCTTGATCACAAAAGTCTATCTCAGAGGGCTTCTGGAATGTAAGTAACCCCCACGATGAAAGAGATGGAGGGACTGCTGTATTGTACCACATATGAGGAGGTGGTCGCAATTTAAAAAAATAATGTTAAAAAAATCATGTTTAAAAAAAAAAAAAAAACTTGCTGACTAAAAATTAAGAAATAAATAAAAAGGTTTGATCTGAATAACTATTACATAAAAAAAATGTAAGCATTGACATTTTGCCAAAATGTAGAAAATAAGTCCGCATTCAACAAATATTCAGTTTAACTCAAAATCCATCCAGGGTAACACTCATTTTGGGATCAATTATATACCTGCTTTCTAAGCTGTATGCTTTATACAGAGTATAAAGTAAACAGTAAAGTATACAGATGTATACTTTATATATGTTCTTATTTTTAGACTACAATAGTCAGAATGCGTACAGCCACAAAATCAGATTTTCACCTCCAGAGCAATTTGTCGGCATTTTCAGATTTTTTAAATTCTGTCAAGAACATTACAGCGGGACCCTGATTATATATCTACAAGAGCGAACACAGTATTATGCAGTGCAGTTCTACATCACTGCAAACTAAACATATTGTTGAATTTGTATTCTACCACTCTGAGGGTATCAATCAAGACTAAGCATCTTTTTAAGAGTAGAATTTAGAATACAGCTCTTAAACTAAATTTTGTATGTAGCACTAAACACGGTTGCTTATTGAAATTCAAGCCAAAGGATTTTCACGAGTTCCGCTCGCAGTGAAGGAGCAGAAGGCAATTGTTCCAAGAGGAGGTTGGACTTGGCTAACTTAAATGGGAGGTGGGGACGCAGAGGGCAAAGGGCACAATCTTACATGAGTTTCCTCTTTCAGGGATGCCCAATAAAGTTGTGAAAGGAAAAGAAAATGAATGGCGGGGATGGGGTCACTGGGCGAGACACAATTGTGGCTGAGAAGGGAGGAAATCTAATCAGTTTGGAGATGCTAATTTTATGGAACACCAATTAAGGAGAGCTTTTATGACACATTTCAGGAGAAAGCAAAACACCGCAGTCGTCCCCCTGTTGGTTGAGGATCTATTGTTAATGCCGCCCCCCCTCATACACACACTTATCCTCAACCTCAGCAGCATTGAGGCCAGCCTCTAATGGGATGGCACCTCCTTTCTGCCTGTCCTCGCCCACATTGGGGAAATGAGGCTGTGTCTGTTTGTTGTTCTGGATGGTTGTGTGTCCCGTTTATCACCGTCACTGCGCAGAAACACATAGAAAGAGGAGAACTGAGGGGGGCTTTGCCGTCCAATCTGTCCTGCTTTGGGCTTTATGACCACGGGCCTCACGTGGCGAGTAGCCCACCCTAGACTCATACATCTCCATCGCTGCCTTTCGGGCACGACGGCCTTTGTATCGGCTCACTCCGGCTGCCAAGATGTGTGTCTGCACCACTAATGGGGACCAGTGTAGCGCTCCTAACTAGACAATGACAGCAGAGCCAAGATGGCCAATGTTTAACCAGCGAGTGGCCCACTCATGCCCCTGCTTGGCCCCGTAGCCCCCTGTGCTTTTGTAGGCTCAGGGTTAATCTTTTAAAGGCCGGAGCTGGGACATATCTCCTCCTACCTACAGCACCTAAAATATACTACCACACAGTCACTAGAGTTGTACTTTTATGGGAGCTTTTGTTTGCGCTCTGTGTACAGTCAAAGCACTTAATGGCTCGACGAACCCTAAAGCCCCCTTAGGAATTTAAAGGGGAAGTCGACCTTAAACATTTCTTGACAATATTATGTTATATGTGACCTCACTAGTCTAAACATGACATTCTGATTAATATTACATTTGTGGAATATGAGTTATGCAGCAAAATCCGGCCATTTCTACCCATCTCAGGGGGCAGAACCATTTTGCCACTTGCTGAAGATGACATCACAGTTGCTCAGGTTTCAGGTAGCAACCCAATCACAGCTCAGCTTCAGAAAACAGGTGAGCTGTGATTGGTCGTTGCTTGAACCCTGAGCAACATTGATGCCATCTTCAGTCGACAACAAGTTACAAAATGGCTGCCCCCTGAGATGGATAAAAAGGGCTGGATTTTGCTGCTTACAACTTTTTAAGCCCTAAGCTATTTTTCAGGCTTTTGCTCGAAAATTACATACCCAAAATAAAAAGAGGATGTCTCTGCAACCACAAGGTCTATTTGAATAATTATTGTGTCATAATAAAGGGAACACTTGTGTGTTTTGTATGAAGTAGCACAGTGGGAGAGTCGATCAGTTATTTCACTGTATGATGCAATACCGATTTCTATATTTGATAATCAAATTAGTTGCCGTTTGAGCTGTGTTTGGGGCATGTAAATGGCTTATATATATTCTTGTAGCCCGGTTCTGCAGTTGAATTTGATGTGCGACATCATTATATTCTTTCATGATTAGTGCATTGTTTCACACAATTTCTTCTTCACAATGTCTTCTTCAAATTAAAGGGTTAACTCATATTCCGCCAACACAATATTAACCAGAATACCATATTTAGACCAGTGGGGCTGCATAGAACATAAAGTAAAAAAAAAAAAGTTAAAACAAAGTTTTTGGGGTTGACTTCAACACTTTAACCATCAGAATACGTTACTTGGTTAACAGAGAAAAGTGGAAGTGTTGAAAAGTGCTATTTCTTAATTAGTGAACAAACAGCTGAAAAGGCGGGTATTAATCTGATGGCCTGCAGTGTCCTTTTCTTATTCACATCTATGCTGGTTTTCTGTTTGCTCTCTCCTCCATCTGTGCCCCACTTTCATGCACACGGGAGAAATGCTGCGCTTGGATGTTTCTTTCATTGCTTCTTGTCTGTATCAAGTATTTACGGGCCCTCATAAACATGTATTGATATTTAATGCTGCACTCAGCAGGACAGGGTCTGTTTTGCAGAGCTTGAAGGCCTGCGTTTCTCCAAGATAGAAAAAGTGAGACAAAGAATATCAATGACAAAGGTGCGAGAACAAACTAAATGGCCCGGAGAGGCCACACAGCTGTATGGTTTTTGCCTCTGTGGAGCATCTGTGGAACAGACTGTGAGCTTTGACTCCATCTGACCTGTAGAGATGACAGCATAGTGCATCAATTTGACTGTACACTAGCCAGCTGCTACGTTAAATTGACCAAATAAACTAAAGGAATCAAATACAAGAGCTGGAACAAAATGTTTTCTTTACAAGATACTAAGAAATATATGTATATATAATATGCATCTTACTGTGCAGCTGTTTAACTTTCTTGGAAAGACACTGCATTGCGTTAAATTAAAGCTAAATGTAGCAGCAATTGTTACCTTTAGTTCAATTAGCTACATACTATATACATGACAATAAAAGTAATTGATATATTAGTTGTTGGTGATCCAATACGTGTGTAATCATCAGGTGTCTATAAAGTGTTGTAAAAGTGAGAAATGTATTTAAGTGTATGGGGTAATTTGATGAGTGTGATTATTTTTTTTTTTTATGTGAGAGACTGGTTAGCACGTTCGCCTCCCAGTGCAGAGGACGTGAGATCGGGTGGAGTTTGCAAGTTCTCCCCGTGCCTGCGTGGGTTTTCTCCGGGCACTTCAGTTTCCTCCCACATTCCAAAGACATCTATGGCAGTTTCATTGAACACTCCAAATTGTCCATAGGTGTGATTGTGAGTGTGGATGGTTATTCGTCTCTGTGTGCCCTGCTTTTGCCTGGCAACCAGTTCAGGGTGTGCCCCGCCTACTGCCTGAAGCCAGCTGGGATAGGCTCCAGCACCCCTCGCGACCCTTGTGAGGACAAGCGGTTAAGAAAATGGATGGATGGAAGTTTTTTCCCTGTCTCTTGTCTGCTAAAGGGTTAACATTTTCCCCTTGACAGAGGTAAATGTTATTTTTGGCCCGTACGACACCTGACTGGTGTCATTCATCCAATGAACTTTGCTTCTCACCTTGTTGCTGGTAACAGAATGTTGTCTACTTGTAGAAGAGAGACACAGCAATCATTACAGGAAAATAAGAATAATTATTTTGATTCTACATTCCTTATACAACAATTAGCATTTCCATCATAGATTTTCCGTCACAGAAGCCAGATAAGGTGACAATTCTTCAAGCCCAATTTTATTTTTATTTTTTTGACACAATTTCTCGCGTGTGATGAATGATGACAGTGTTGGTTCCTGTAGGTGTGCATTGGAATTGACATGCTGGAAACCAATCAGATCCCATCACTTTTTTATTCTTTAATGGAAACACATCTGGTCATTCTATTGGTAACTAACTAACACATGAAGAACATGAATCGTAAAAGTTTGCAGAAAATTTATATTATGTTAACTACTCATTAGTGTGGAAAGCCTAACTGTAGCTACAGGAGAGTCATGTTAACACCTTGAGTTTACAGGTTTGTTCGTAAATTAAAAATAACTTATCGCTGGTATCGGGCCAAAACCTTATACTTTTCAGGAGATCCCAAAAATGGCAGATTTGTTCAACCATTAACATTGCATCATCAAAGACAGAAAGCCATTTTCAACACTTTAGATTGGTCAATAATTTGTAAAAATGACACACGTGCAAACTGACCAAATATATAGATTTTTGAAAAAATATGAATGAATTTGCAAAATATTGATTTATGAAGTTTAGGCCTGATGCCAGTGTTATATTTGCCAAATCAAAAATATATAAAGTACATTATTATTGATTAGCTAATGTATTTGAACACCAACTCATTTAAAATGTATGCCTGAGTTGTCCCAAATTGTTGTGATAGGAAAAATATGTTTTAATGTTTCTCCATTCATCCATCCACATTCATCCATCCATCCATCTTTAACTTGAATTAAACTGTTACATAAAATTGAAAAATAGTAATAATCACATTTAAGATTAAGATGTCAAACACATAATAGCCATTGATTTACAATCCTGAGCTCAAATATAGATGTCAAGAAGTGAATTGAGTTAGAAATTGCTCATTCCTAACCTCAGTAAAATTGAAATAATCTGTCACTTAGTAATGCTGGATGGTCTCTTGTGACATGGTCTAATTTGTCAAGCACTGTAATCTAATCATTTTGTTCATATGTGGAAGAAAATAAGATATTTCAGCTGTATGTAGTCCTTGAGGAGAATTTGCAAACATATTTTATTCCTTTTTGTCATTAAAAAATTAAGAATAAGAAAGTTAGACAGTTAGATTAATCTTGTTCATGAAGCAACACTGAACTGTGCCATAAATAATAATTACTTTGAAGATCAATAATTTAGTGTAAATGAAAATATAAGAAAAGCTAAAGACTCAGCCATCAAATCTATGGTTTGCTTCAACTGGATGATAATGCATCACAGATTTCCTCATCAGCATTCAGAGCCACCCATGTGCAATTTAAGGTTTAATGTATGCCAGTAATCACCCATCTGAGTCCACAGTGACTTGTGGAGTGAATGAATGAATAAAAAACGGCAGAATTTTGAAACAGAGCTTAAGAAATGATTGTTAAAAAAAGAAAAAAAGAAAAATACATTACATTTAAATGGTAATTGAAGAAGCATATTAAATACTTCATCTATAGTTACTCCAATGAAACACAGTCTAATAGGGTGCACATTTTTGGAGTGTTCTTAATTAACAATTGAGCTACTTTGCAGTTATTTCTTTGAGTAAAGTGAAAAACTGAAAGAAATCAATTATGTGTCTCTAACTAGCTTAATGCCTTCCTAAAGGGGAATACTCAACGAAAACAGACACAGTTGATTCAGTGGTCTGTGCAGGCTTTGTCGAAGCCAAACGTGGGCACATGCACGCACATACACACACATGGACGGACCATTGATCAACTCGTCAATCAAGCGCCAATGAGGATGGCCAGTGGCCACCAACACTCAGGTTATTGTGTGTGTTGACCCCAGGGTCAGCGTTAAGTAGCTGAGGACTAAGAAACACACAAAAGGACAGCATCATGTACTTTCCACATACAGTTGCGTTGCCGCCGGCACCCTTCTGAATAGACACATGGCAGGCCTATCCACAGATGGGACAGAGACAAGGAGGGGGCTGTGGGGGGGCCTGCGTTTCTAGTGTGTGTTTGTTGCCATGGTGAGGGCGCACACGCGGAGGTAACAGACTGAAACAATGGTGCTGATGAAAGCAACAGTCGTGCCTGGGCTTTGGGGATGAAGATTACTGGGTGAGCATGTCCCCACTTCTATCAGCCCCGATAACGCAGAGACAAGGGGGGAATGGAGGGGTGGGGGCAGAAGTGGCAGAAGTTTGCAGACTGCCGACACAATGCCGCCCACATGCCTCAGTGAGTGGCCAACTGTTCAAAAGTGTGACATGCACGCTGCCAAAGAAATACAATGTGTCTGTGTGTGTCAACTGGTCTGTTTGTTTTGTATTGATCAATATTAGAGACTCAATTTTGATATATGTATATATATATATATATATATATATATATATTTATTTATTTATTTATGCTCTTTAATTGGATAATCAAGCTATTTTGCATGGGTGAAATTTTATATAGGCAAACCACTAAACGTTAACTTCACATCCCCTGCAGAATGTGTGAAATATTGGCAATTTTTGGGGGGTTAATATTACTGATTATGTGAAAAACTTTTCATTTATTTTGGTATACAGTAGTGGTCAGATGAAGCCATTTGTGGTTACATACTGTATGTGTGTGTAGCCTTTTAAAATCATAATAACAAATGAAATCACCCAAATGGCCCAGATCAAAAGTTTACATAACCTTGAATGTTTGGCCTGATAATCACAGTTACACAGTAACTTTGAAAAAAGTAACTTTGGTACTTTACTGATTACTTGACATCAAAAGTGGCAACAAACGATCTCAATTAGATTACATGTTACTTTTTTAGTTACATTCAGCAACTGGCAATAATAACACAGACTCAACATAAAAACGACAACCGGTTTTGCCAGTCTATCTTGACAAATAACTTGCTTTTATTTAAAAGTAATAATAATAATAAAATAAAAACAATGGCAGCTTTCTTGGAGGGAAAATTATTGGATTCATCAGTTAAAGACCCTCGCTCTCTATGGACTAAATATTGACTTTGAGCTCAAATGCTTGTAATTCTCATATGCATTGTAATTTATATTTTATACATCCTAATAGTACATATTTTATTCTTGTATTTTATCTGGGTGTGCGATGCTATTTTGTGTGCGTGTGTGTGTGTGTGTACTGTTTCCTGGTGTTTGCGCCTCCTGCAGTCTTGGTGTGCGTTTGCCTTCCCCTCTTTTTTCAGTCTTTCTTGATTTCACATAAATAGGCTACTTTTTTTTTTAATGAACTATTTAACTTAACATATCTTTTCTTTAAAAAAAAAAAATATATAGTTTTTTGACCTGTCAATTAATTCCTGTAAGGCAAAACTACTAATGGCAAAACCTAATATTTATAATGCAGTTTGTTTATAAAACCAGACATTGCTTTTGAATTGTGGTTCAACAGAATTATTATTAATAAAATAAAAAAATAAAATAAAAAAAGACATGTTCAACCAAGGTGTGCCCTCAAATTAGCATCACAGGTGCCTTTAAACTTGTCAGCGGGCCCATTTAAAGGTTGACAAGTAGTCCCATTGTGCATGCATGCATACCACACTACACATGGACCAGAAGAAGCGAAAGAGAGTTTTCTCAGGAGATTAGAAATAAAATTGTTGACAAGCATGTTAAAGATAAAGGCTATAATACCATCTCCAATCAGTTTAATGTATACATTTAAGATCCACAGGAATGTAGCCAATCTCTATGGACTTGGCCACAGCAGGAAAATTCATGACAAATTGAAGAGATGGCTAATGAATAATAATAATAGTCTTGTTTAATTGTGAAACACAACCAAATACAAACAGCATTTAATCAACATCACACAAGAGGGAGTGATGTTGTATTCACCGATATTTCTGAAATTATATTATGAGGTTACTTGTCAATTACAGATTATTTATACTACGACTGCAAATAGTGATTTATTTTTGTAATAGATTACATTTACTATAACTTGATGTCATAAATGGATTATGATTCCTGGTTTGGTCTATATCCGCATGTCGGCGAGATGTTTAACGAGTTAGACACGAAAATGTATAGTTTGCACGAAAATGTAGATTTTGAGATTTCTCCACAAACCTCCTTGAGGTCTCTAGTTTAATTTCCCAGCAGCACAATGGTCAAATGTGTAATAGAAGTATATGAAAATAAGCAATTATACTCTGTTGAACCATTTTTCATTTCCTTTATATGACCAAAAACATTTGATTTGAGACATACCATCAATGCTGTTATCAATAAACTTATTTGTCACAGGCCACACCAAATTGCAAATAATATTTAAATTCACACACAATTATTTATTCAAATTTCCCACTGCAATATTTTGACCTCATTTAAACAAAGAAATACCACAAGGAGCAACAATAAAATAACCAAACTTTGGCTGATGCCTCAGAAGCTAAATTGTAAGATGAATGTGATCTTCAAAGTTGAGGCTGATTTCATCTGTTGAGAGGCCAAACTTCCAAAACTTTTAAAGAGTTCAAATATCAGAAAATGGCCTGCGATTGGAATCGACTTTCCACTAATATTTTAACAGTTCCTGAAAATTTCAGGTTCATATCTTCTTCCTAAAATACTGGTTGCTATGGACATTTGAAAGATGCAAGTAACCAAAACTTTAAACCCTTTTTTCTCAAAACTAGGGATTTCAACCTTCCAACATTAAAACTGCTGTAACTTTTGCGATACATTAATATCATTTTAAAGGGAATTAAGTGCAGAATTTCAATATATCAATATCTCAATTTTGATTTTTTTGGCACATGATGACTCTTTTGCCAGAGCCGGTCACATATACATACATGTCAGAAAATAGGGTGGAAACGTTGGTCATTGTTTTCCAAAGTAAAAACAGGTAGTTGCTAATGTCATATTTTGATTAAACATAAAGTTTGCTGTCATGAAGGACTATAGAAGTCAGGGAATATTTACTTTTGTCAAGCTGAAATAAGAGATTTTGAACCGTTTTTAGTTGAACAACGCCTCTAAACGACGATAGTTGTTGACTAAGTTGATGATTGATGAATCGCCATTTTGACACATCTGTATATGTACATACATATCTACACATATGGTGCATACATATACACATACAGTACATACTTTATATACCTTTCTGTAGTATATATATACAGTATATACAGAGTTTAGGGTGAGGCTACAGATAGAGTTTACTATATGGGTATGCTGATCTGACAGAACACCAGAACTTCACATGCTACTGAACACTGAACATAGAGGTGACTCTTGCACAGATGCCATTAAGCTGTAGACGCACGAATCGTGTGCCCCAAATCTATCCCTATCTGCTGTGTTGAAGAGTTGAAGGGAAGCTATTGTGCATGGTCAACACGACATCACAAAACCAGACAACACAGATGAACGAAACAGCTTTTCTCATCATTACATCACTACGGTATGTAATATTCATCCCGTTCCTCTAAAACTAGATATACTGTACATGCATTTCTAAATATTTTTACGAGTGTCATTTTCATTTAATTATTTATGTTGTAGCCATTCATATGCTTATTTATCAAATAATGAGATTCTTGTAGTATACATTTTGGACTTTTAAGCGGTTGTGTTGACAGAAACCATCATTAGCATCACCACAACCTGAAGGCCAACATCTGGATCTGGGCCCTACTCCTCCTGATGAGGGTCTGCACGGCAACCGGTTCTGCACTTTCTGCCCCTTTCACTATCTCGCCCTCAGGCCAGTATTTCCACCCTCTGTCTTCCCCCGGGGTAATTGTGGGGTAATTTATGAAGTTCTATCAGCATGGCCTAGCCAATGTATGGGCAGCCTGCTGACTGAGCCCATTCAAGCCAAGAAGAGAAGGCATGGACTCCTTTTATCCCGCTCATAATCGGCACTTCTCCACGGACCTTCTTCTGATTCCCCTCGCCCTGCAGCCCTCCACAGCAGGTGATCCTCCGTGGCTGCTTAAAGACGAAGGGGAAAGTTATTGGGCTCTTAAGTGACTCATAAACATCCTAGAGGATTTTCATAGCACCTTTGTGCTTTTTTGTTGTCGCTGAAATAATGCGATTGTTGCCGGCAGTGTCAATGAATAAATCACAGGACAGTTTGCTCCAACAGCGAGAGATAACAAAGGGCAGCACTCCCTGTTCGCTGAAACACTCGTCTTCCCGTTTGGACACGTTGTTTTACACATTTATATATCGTTTTTTCCAGACTTTGATACTTTTGTGACAACAAAGGAGATGTTTAGATTCTAGATGAATCCAGTCAAATCCTGCCCAAGGTGCCTTTTTCACTTTTAATATATTTTTCTCAAAGCCTTCATATTCAAGTTGACATTGCTTTAAAAAAAAAAAAAAAAATGGTGCTACACAAAAGCAGCTGGAGGCTCCAAGGGGAATGCTCTCAACCACATGCCCAGATTAAAGCCCATGTGTGCGTGTACAGAAGATGTAGCCACTGATCCAGTTGAACAATAGCCAGCAGAGAGTGAAGGAAGCCTTTTGGTCCACACCGCAGGTTTGTCTTTCAGCTTAGCACTTTATTGAGCCATGATAGGCCTTAATCTAGCCTGATCCTCTGTTGCTACAAGCATATGCCTGTGATAATGCCCTCATTTTCTGGTCACCTGAACACTTTCATTGGCGTGTACCCCATGCGGGAAAAGAAAGGGGGTCTCTAAACCTTAAGAACGTCTGTCACAGAGAACCTCCAATTGGGCGGAGGGTCCCAAAAGGTGCCGAACAGAGAAGAAAGTCAAACAGCCAAATGCAGGGTTAAAAATTGAAGGATTATGTGGAAACATGGAGGGTGGCTATGCATTCATTTGTAAAATGCAAAGCTCAGAGACCCTTGTGTCTCTCTGTGTGGCCCGTTGCCTCTGCAAACACATGAATAAGAAAAAGAAAGAGTAGGAGAAAGAGATTTGTTTGGCTCATGCATATATCTGTAGTTCAAGGGAGAGATTGATTATGTTTCCTTGATTCCGCTTGAGCCCCTAACAATGATCTATGCATATGTGGATAGCAACTGTTCAGTTTCTAACAAACTGTTGCTCTGTCTTTGTTTTGTTTGTTGTATCTCAATGTAAATGAAGATTCTCAAAAATCTAATCTCATGTACTATTACAGTTAGACTAAAATTTAATTAATCATACCTTTAAATTGGAAGTCAATACAACCATTTTTTGACAGTAATGTGTTCTATGCAGCCCCACTAGTCTAAACAAGGCGTTCTGATTAATATTGTGTTTGTAAAATATGAGCTAAGACGCAATATACACCCGTTTTTATCCATCTCAGGGGCCAGCCATTTTGTCACTTCTGTCGACTGAAAATGACATCACAGTTGCTCAAGGCTCAGACAACCAATCTTGGCTCAGATGGCAAACGTCACATGACCAAACTCTCAAAATAGGTGTGGCGTGATTGGTCATTAGGCTACTTGAGCCCTGAGCAGGCGCTGAGTCATTTTCAGTCGACAGCAAGTGGCAAAATGGCCGCTGTCTGAGATGGAATAAAACAGGTGGATTTTGCTGCTTAATTCAAATTCACAAACACAATATCAATCAGAATACCATGTTTAGACTAGTGTAACTGCAAAGATCATATTGTAAACGCCAAAGAATCGTTTTGCCTCGACTTCCCCTTTAAACACACATTGACTTTGCAGTTTGTAAAACACATTGAAAACTGTGCCGCAGAAGCAGCCATTAAAACGTCTGAAAAGGCCGCCGAAGAATGAAATCAGGGCCATTGTGTCCGACATAGTTAATTAGGATCTGACCCAATTAGTGAGGGGAAATCCAGCAGCCATGTTGGCGCGGAGCCTAACCATGGGAAATTCCATATGCTCCAAATAAACGGCCCATGTTGTCGCTCAAGGTTCCCCAATTATAATATCACTACATGTTGGCAGGGGCAAAGCAGTCTGTGGGGCCCCCTGATGGAGCTCTAGTGGGGGGTCCTCAGGGCCCCCTTGATTCCCATTCTGTGTTTGAGAAGCACACACAGAATAGTATATCTTACACTGCATCAGTTGAGACTATACGCACTGTGCAAGTCAATGAAGGCGCCCCTGACAAACACAATTATAGACTTTGAAAGTTTGTCGTCAGTTGTTTTTGGAACAAGCATGGCTGTATTGTGTCGCTTAATTAATTAACTCAACATGTATATTTTGAATGCTACTTTTTCTTGAGCTATGCTATAGAAGGCAATTGTGATTTTCAATTATGATTTAGGGAATATTAAATCAAATTTAAAAAGCATTTTTTTAACCTCATTTCAAGTTTTGCTGAGTTTGAACAGTTAAATCTAAACTCAAAATGTCTACAGAGGGATATTCAATATCAAGCTTGGTGCACTATATCAATATATTAGAAATAAAAAGTTTAAATCTGAAATGTGGTACTTTGGTGTCATACCACAAAATATTCCATTTAATATTGAAGATAAGCAGATTTGTAAAATGTGAGAGTGCAAGTGGCTTTATGGTTGAATTAGGGGAAGACAATGCCGTGCCCACTCTTTAGTATCTTTTTAACTACCTCCTCCCCGCTTGCAGGGCCCCCTTCTAGTGATAGTGATGCGATTTCGCAGACTGTTTGGAGAGCCAAGTCAAATTTATCTGACCTCTTTTGTCTTGGCTTCTGCTTGAATTGTATCTAGTCTGCCATTAACACTGCTCTTTACATGTTCAAGCACCTCATATGGTGCTTCATGCCTCTCCTAGTGTCGCATAGATACCGTATGTAAATAAGGCCTTCCAGGCATCATATATCTGTGGCTGTGGTGCAAGGAATTAAGAAGGTTGTCTACACTCTCACTTTTGCTTCACTTGCATCGAATGGTACACGTGTACTGTGTAAATAACAACACTGATAAATGCGGAGTGTTACACGTTTAATAATGAATCTTTATAAAAATGAACTATATTTGGTAACTTGGACCTGAGTCAAAACTGACATCTCACATATAATTTCACATTTAATCCATTGATACTGACAACTCATCAGTATCAAATATTTTATTTTAAAAAATTATTAAACTACAAAAAAAAAAAGTGTCACCCAGCCTTTTGACAAAGAAAGCTGGGCAAGAATGAAAAATTTATGATTACATATCGGAAAAGAAAACAACCAATACATGACTTTATATGACTTATGATTATTGTAACATGAACATTTTAGAATATCATTAGATAAAGCAATTAAAGTAAAGTATCACTATCATGCATTTATTTGGTTAAAACTAGAGATGGACGAGCACCAATAAAAGGTATTTGAAAGTATCGGTACTCGTGATGGTGACTGATACCAGGATCAGATGCCCTCTTGTGAAGAACAGGAAATTGCCATTCATTTCGTGTAATTTGAAGGAAAAAAATGCTATATTGGGATATTTAGGCCTTTCTTTAAAATGCTCTCAGTGTTTTTTGGGGGAAAGTACTAGCTGAGTACTCGTACTGGATTTGGTCTGGGAAAAAAAAGTTAACATCTCTAGTTAAAAACATGATAATACTTTGTACAAACACCCACAAAAGAGTTCACCCAGCCACTATAAAGCTATAATGACAATGCAATTGGAATGAAATATAATAAAAGAAAGTTATATAAAGTAATTTTGATGTAACAATATTCCAACCACAATTCTATTTTAAAAAGTTGCAAAAGGATTTTGTGATTTTCTGCAACATTTTCCTTTATGGATTTTAGTTCTGAATTGTTTTAAGTATTTGTGGCCTAAGGGTATGTAATAAGTTAATGTTTTTTTTTTAAATATAATGTCATCATCACACTTGAATGAAAGTTTTAACTATCTTTGTTAACTAACTCTTTAACACTTGTTTTTGGTTAATGTGTTGTGATTCATCTGGGATGCTGGGGGGAGATGGTTGGGCTAAATGTGAGTGTGGGAAGGTGCAATGGGGACTGCAGGACGCCATGTGTGTGTGTGTGTGTGTTGAGGGTGAACGTGTCCCTTCGGCAATTGGCTGTAGCTCTAAGTGTCTCATTATGCGACTTATTGTTCCTTTGTTGTGCTGGCTGTATAAATAGACCCCAGTGGGCCCAGAGGATGACAGTTTAGACAGACTGGTCATCAGACTGAAAAAAGGGAAGTGTGACTGTGGCTGCACTACGAGGAACACACACAGATCAAGAAAAACTGGGAAGCATCTGACAACATCCCAGATTTTTTTTTTCCTTTTTGTGCTGGTCTTGCTTCAACTAAGATGGATTCTGATGCTGGTTCCACCTGCAGCCGCTCGTCATCCCCAGACCTGGTTGTGGATGACTCCGTTGGGAACTTCTTCTCAAACAAGATGTTTCAGACATACTGCCATGAAAACCACTCCGGCAGGGAGCCCGACCAGAGCACGGCTGGTAAGACCAAAACTCAGCTCAACAAGGATGAGGTGCAAGACCTGAGACTGAAAGTAAACAGTCGGGAGAGGAAGCGGATGCACGATTTGAATCAGGCCATGGACGGCTTGAGAGAGGTCATGCCCTACGCTCACGGCCCATCTGTCCGCAAGTTGTCCAAAATCTCCACCTTGCTCCTTGCCCGAAACTACATCCTCATGCTGTCCAGCTCTTTGGAGGAGATGAAAAAGCTGGTGGGGGACGTTTACGGAGCCAATGCTGCCGTCCAGAGCCGCACTGCCCACCCATCCATCACCTCTGCAGCATCACCTGCCCATCTGCCGCTGCATCCTCTGGCCCAGTCCCTGCACTCCCTCACCCAGCATCATTCATCCACGACAGCAGCGTTGCCAGCGCCGCACTCGCCTCCGTCCACCAGCTTTCTGGGCTTTCACGCGCCAGGCCTTCTGAAGGACCCGCTCCACCTGACTAGCGCCTACAGGCATTTCCCTGGCATGCCTTGCCCATGCTCACTCTGCCAAGCGTTACCCGCAGCCACCTCTTCATTGCACGGCTTGGCAATGAACAAGTAACTGTGACTACTTCTGTTGGTATCAGCATGAGGGACTGTGCAAACTGCGGACCTGATAACCACAATTTGTATCTAATGTAAATACTTTTTTATAAAATGCAAACTGCTGCTATTTTTCCAACTTGTCTCTTCTGTATTGCTTTAAGAGAAATATTCGAACTGCACCAGGGATTCTATCAAGAGTTGCAAAGACTGTAATTTATCTGATGAAGAGCAATGATTGTCAACAAATTGATTTTGTGTGTCTTTTTGTACAGGATTACTATTTTCCTAAATTAAATTTGTTATGAACATAAAACTTGTGTGCTGGTATTATTATATTTTTACAAAATATTATATACTTTTTAATAGTAATGTTCGATAACACTTTTATTATTCAGGCCGATACCAATATGAGTACTGAACTCCAGAATAGTCACTGATATCGATACTAAGTAATGATACCACTAGTACTTTTGATACCAAACACACACACACAGCAGATCATTTTAAAGAAAGACACATATAGCTCAAATTTTTTACTTAAAATTTCTATTATTTTAATTTCTAGATCCTGCTTGTAAAATGGCCACAAGAGGAGGGAGTGGGTGGGTGGGGGTTAATGATACTTCTTATATTTTAAATAAATACACCACCTTCTAAGTATTTTAAATTTTTACGAGACATAACTTATGGAAAGAGTTGAGTTATCATACTTATAAAAGCACAGAATAACATGTCACAAAAGCTTGGACACCACTAGGCAGAGATGGGGAAGGTACTGACATTCTATACTTGAGTATAAAAGTAAAGTAGTTTGGTAAAATTACTCACTCAAATAATTACTCAAGTAAAAGTTTTAAAAAAGTACAGATTCTGAAATTTACTTGACGAGTAGAAGTAAAAATTATTTTTACCAGATGTTTCCTACTATGTGAATTTGAAAGATATTAGCTAATAGAGCAAAAATGGGTATACATTGGCTAGTAGACTCTCTGAGTTATTCTAATCTAGCCAATTGCATGTCATGTGATAGCGTGTAGTAGAGCCAATCACAAGCTGGGATGTACGGGACCGTGTACGCTTCATATGATTGGCGGAGCCAGGAGACATTGAGGTCAGCTAATCATTTAAAAACAACAGTAATGACCTTGTTTTGAAAATATATTAAGTGAAAAGTTACGTTAAAATGTAACGGATAAAGGTAAAAAGTAGTGTAAAAAATAAATACTCAGGAAAGTACAAAATAATGGAAAAAACCTACTCAAGTACAGTAAAAAAGTATTTGTACTTTGTCACTTCCCATCTCTGCCACTAGGACAAAGGAGTAGGGTAAAAAAAAAAGTAGATTAAGGATATCATTGGTTGCTAACCAGTTTTCGAGGCACTGACCTCTTAAAGAGCAAAAGAGGGACAGAAGGGCGACACAATGCAACAACACAGAAGCTGAATGTGGCGTTCTTGAGCCTGGGGACCATCCATCTTTACCTCAACAGGGTGTAGGAGATGAAAGGACAACACAGGCGCCAGGAAGGCGCGTCACTTTTGTCCGACGCAGGCGAGGGACGTAGCTATGTCCTTAAGATCTAGGACAACTATTTGTCACTGTCTCATAATGACTTGGTTATCTGCACACAAAGAGCAACTTGCAGCAGAGGGCACAAAGTGACCAGATCGCAAAAGTAAAAATAATTTTAAAAAATTAAAAAAATAGAATAAATATATTTCTGCACATCCCAATCATAAAATATCCACAAATAGATGAATCAGCTAAAGTGCAAACACACTGATTACCATGAACATGATTTAGGCAAACAACACAACAATGACTTGCCTTCACTTAGCAACAAATCAAGCGTGTAAAATACATGCTTATCCTCCCACGGCTGACAGATGAGCCGCAGTTCAGGGGAGAAATGAAGAGATGTAACTCATTCTCACCCACCTTCCTCTCGGGCCTCCTCCTTCTCCCGAGAGCCCTGAATGGGGTTGAACAATAGCCATGCGTGGGACACAAAGGCTGGGGGTGTCCGAGCTCTCGTGCCTGAGACACAGGCCCCCTCCATTCAATCTACATTTCATCATGGTAACAAGCGCTGTCAGGCCAAAAAGCCTGACACCCTCACTCACCACAAAGGCGGTTAGCTCTAATATATGAGGCTATTGACACTGTAAGGAGCCCCTGTCAGTGCTGGGGAATTGTCAGCTGTGGGATGTCTCAGTGGGGGGAGGCAGCTGCCAGCCAAACCAAGCAGCGAAGCTTCTGGCGTGGGGACCGCCATTGCCGCATCACCTGGTGCCTGGTCCCCTGACACAGAGACCCGAGGTCCTCCCACAAGGCCCCCCTTTTATCAGGGCACAGGTGGGAATGGGAAGCAGAACACATTGCGGAGATTAGTGGGGACCGGCCTCCCTTTGGTCAAGGTAGATAATTAGAGACATTGACTTGTGCAAAGCTGGTGTTTCCTGATCGGCACCAGATGGTGTGAACCCACGGTGTGGCATCAGCAGTCTGGAGTAAACGTGTCCGTGGGTGTGAGTGTGCTGCGTAATGGATATCCTTCTTAAATCATACAATATGGGCAGGTCCTCTGTGGACCATTACGGTCAGCCACTGCTGTCATCAAGGCGACACGTTAAGCAGCCTCAGCAGCTTTTGGTCACAATGATGTATATGAACAATGCTTCAGAAAAGTCATTTTAAAACATTTGAATTCATTTCAAATTGTTATCTGCGCTAAGCCGCTTGCTGCACTTCTGAGTGTATGCACCTTTACCGGAGCACACTGAAGAATTTAACTGCGCATTGCCAATATACCTTACTTCAGGAATAGGCAACCTAAATGCTTTAGGGGAGCATTATGATTATTATTATTATTATTATTATTATTATTATTATTATTATTATTATTATTATTATTATTATTATTATTATTATTATTATTATTATTATCATCATCATCATCATCATCATTATTATTATTATTTTAGTCAGTGCTACTCAGGGGCCGCCGTTCACACACTTTCTAACCAGATGTATGATGATATGGACAAAATATGTGCGTGTGTGCAAAATACATGCCCTTAAGATATTTCATTTTCATAATACATTTGTCAATGCATGTATAAAAGTATATATATATATACTAAAATGTCAGTAAGTTCTTTCCCAATGAAATGATGGGGTAAAAATGTGACACATTAAAACCCTTGCCAGTTAAACTCATTAATTCTATAATATTTCTGACAGATGGATATGTTAACTGAATCAGATTCTGATCAATAGAGAAGCACTTGTCTAACTTGGCTCATTCAATCTGCATTGACAGAGTTAATTGGGAGACTGAAAGAGCCAATTAAGGCGAAAGAGACACTGGACAGAGGATACATATTGCAGGACATATGCACACATGGTGTAACGTCTGGATGAAGGCAATCTTCAATTAAGTGACAACACGCTTCCAGTGCTGTGTTGTCTGTTTTTTCTTTTCATTTTGAGCTTAGTAAAGCCAACAGACGACTCACCCCCACTCCACGCCAAAAAAACGGAATACATACTAATGAGTAGAAAACACAGCTGCTGTGGGTGGGGTGTGGGGGGTCAGGACACACACGCAACACAGGGGCACACACACAGACGTACGCACGCATATGCATGGCCTGGACATAATTTGTTCTCCATGGTAGGGATTGAACAACCAAAGATTTAAAAAATTTGTAGACTATAATGTATCTCGTAAAATGCAATTTTTCTCTTGTGCTCATAAGTTTACATGCCCCAATGTAAACTTGTAAACTTATGAGCACAAGAGAAATTTTGCATTTTATGGAGTATTCCAGACTTATTAGCTACTTTCAAGCATTCTGTTCTCTTTCTTCTTCTTCTTCTTCTTTTTTTCTTTTTTTAAATTTGGTCTCAGGACAAGTAAATTTACTCAGAAACTGCATGCTTTAGTATTTTGCATGTGGAATTTTTTTTAATGTGATGAGTGCAGCGTAAAAAGTCCTCCAATTCTGGAATGACCCTTAGATACACTTGTATATGTCTGTAAATTAACTAATTAATTGCCATGTTTGCTCAATTTTTTGGGGTGGAGGAAAATACACACAGTGACAACATTGCTTTGATAAATAAATAAAATAAATCTTAAACACCGCCGTATTGCCTGTTACTTTATCCTCTGCTCCTGGTGTACTCAGTCCCCCCTTAGTAATTTCAATGGGTTTGATTTGCCGTTTTTTTAAATGTGTTTTTTGTTTTTATTTTACCATCACACAAATTTTTTGAGCTTCATACGGTAACTAGGCCCACCTGACTACTGGGGACCAACCAATGTCTCATTCCAAGGTTTGGTCAAAAGTTAATAGCCCTGAGGTAAGTCTTCTCTTCTACTTTAAATTTGCAACCCTGTGACTTTAATTATCAGTAGTAATACTAAAAATAAGTCAAGTAAAATGTAACTTGTTATTTTTAAGAGTAAGGATTTATTCAAAATTATTAGTAAGTTATGTATGCCTGTAACAGGGTTGCACCAAACAGTAAAAGCACAACACATGATATGGCAAATACAATTTATGATAACAAGTGCACCATTGACGGTCGAGCAGAACATAATATAATATTAATTACCTATTTTTCCTTGAAAACATGACAAAAAAAAATTAAAAATTAAATTAAACTTTTTCAAAAATGCTGGACCCTCAAGACCAACAATCAAAGGAAGAAAAAAACAATTGAAAAAAAGAAAAAAAAGACCAACAATCAAAATTATTGTTATTATTATTATTATTATTATTATTATTATTATTATTATTATTATGTCTGAATGTTTTTCATCTTAATGTTTTTCACCTAAAATACATTTTAATTTGTAAAAACAACGTGTATTACGTGAGTTATCAGATTTGTCCAATAATATTGGTCTTCTTAGACCACCGTAGACAGCCTAATATGACGACAGCAGAATATACAATACATATAAAGTGAGAAATAAAGCTGACCAAAATTTGAACCAAAGTGTCTTGATTTTCACGTATATATCAATATTTGATGATGTCGCATGTTGTTTTCGTCGCATGTGTATTTCTTTGACGTAACTGGGGTTAGAGTTCAGTAAATACTGATGATGTCATCGCAGAAAGATCATGGCTGAAGGGTGAGTCTGAACTCTAATATTAGTTTTACTAAAAGTTGTTTTATCTAAGAATGTGTTTTCGAGAACATTATTAGTAGATGTATTTGCAATTCGTAAGCGTTGCTATTATTATTTCGTGAAACTGATATGCACAAACTGGCGTTGTGAATGATGTTCGGAATCATTACAGGAAATGCGTTTGTTTACAAAAATATAGCCTAGCTAGCGTTAGCTTAGCTTTGATATATTTGCACTCTTGCTACTTTAATTACCACTTAACGAATAATAACATGGAATTATGCCTTATGTCTACGTCTGATGTGTTTATTTAACCAGTCAAATAGTTTTGCAAAGCATCAAAAACTGAGCACAGCGAAGCGTTTGTTTTGCTAGACTGTTAGCTTACTACCTCAAACTGTCACCAACCGTTAGCCAATTCGTAGCAAGCTGACGCAGATTCCGTGAGGTTATGCGCAGTCTACTATGACTTTACAGCAGGAAAGTGATTCTAGGGGCATGCAGATTTTTGCTGTTGGTGTGAATCTAGCTGATGTGAATCTAATGTGCATACCATGACAGAGAAAGCTGGTGGGGAGGTTGGCTTCATCAAAGCTTTCAGGCCGTCAAAGACAAGGTAACTGTTCATTATCCACATCATATTCATAGCTGCGTGTGTTTTTAAACGGTAATTTTACAGCTAATGTTTCTTGAGTGTTTAGATTGAATAGCTTGGGTTTACAAATTACATTTAAATGCCAACAGATATCAGGTTGTTGTTTTTATTCAGAAGATCTTTGTAAGTGCTTCAGCAACATTGCTGTCTTATTCCAATACTGATGCAATATAAAGGTAGCTATTTTTCCTCCTCTAAAGAATATGAACAACTCAGACACACAGCACAGTGACACTTTTGGCAAGCATTGCTTTATATGATGAGTTTGCATAAGCCATTCAACAACGTTCTGCTGATATTTCCTGAGTTCTACTGAGACTTCCTTTCCACTTTTGAAAAACTTGCATATTAAGTCTCACCTAAAGATGCGGGATAGGATAGGCTCCAGCTCACCTGTGACGTCAAGCATAATAAGCATAATATTCAGCAGCAACAATAGCAGACATTCACTGTGTTGTGGCTATGGTAGCCCATTGTGGCTGCATGAATCTTTATTCAAATTGTAATAACGTTATTTTCATTACAGTCATCTGAGGCCTTAGAGTTTATTAAGAGGGACTTGACAGAGTTCTCCACAGTGGTACAGCATGACACAGCCTGTTCAATTGTGGCCACAGCCACGGCTGTCAAAAATAAGTTAGCGGTAAGTTACTCACTTAACTTTTTTCATTGCTTCTGTCCCTCCATATTTTTCATTTTTTTTGTCAGTCATTTGAATAGGCTTGACATTTATGGCACGTTATTGCTTTTGTGGAAAATTTGCAATTTTGGGGAATCATTTGGACTGAGAAAAATGCTTAACTCTCAACAAAATGACTGATTCTTTCTAGGTTGAAGGCTCATCAGAGACAACAGAGAAGGTGAAGAAGAGCCTCTCTAGCTTCCTAGGAGTCATAACAGATACACTTGCTCCACCCCCGGATAAAACCATTGACTGCGATGTTATCACATTGGTGGCAACACCAGCAGGAACTACAGAACTGTACGACAGTTCAAAGGTGTGGACATAATCTTACTTTTTGTGACAGTTAATATAATTGTTGCAGCCTTGTGACAGTTCAACACCATTCTAAATACTTATTTGGTACCATTGCCTTTAAACTGTATTACATTTTTTACATCTTTATATATTTTTCCACAACTTGTCATAGTTGGCACTTGGCAGGACTTTTGGCCCATTCCTCCTGACAGAATTGGTTTATCCGAGTCAAGTATGCCTATAAATGTTCAATAGGATTGACATCAAGGCTTTGTGATGGCCTCTCCAAAATGTTGACTTTGATTCCCGTAAGCCTCTTTGTAACCAGTTTAGCTGTATGCTTTTGGTCATTATCCATCTGGAAGACCCGCCAAAGCTTCAACTTCCTGCCTAATGGCTTGAGATGTTGCTTCAGTATTTCCACATAAAGTTCTTTCCTCATGATGGCATCTGTTTTCTGGAGTGCTGCAGTCTCTCCTGCAGTAAAACAACCCCACAACATGGTGCTTCCACTAATGCTATTTCCCAATTCTGAGATAATGTTCTCAATCTTGTAAGCTTCCGTCAGTGGAATGATGGCTGGACATTCCAAAGGTGGTTAGACTTGCGTGCTATTGAACAGATGAACGTGGCACGATCAGGCTCCTGGAAATTCCACTCAAGGAATAAATAACTTGACTTATACAAGTCCACAATCGTCTTCATGATATCTTTGCGGATTTCTTTTGATTTTCCAGTGATTTTGCTTGAGGAAGCAGCGTGTTTCAGGTGTGCCTTCAATTACATCCACAGGTGACAAGTGCATTTCTAATTGAGCAAAATGTTGTCAATAAACTAATCGGAAGCTTTCAAAGGCATGCTATTAAGAGCTTGGTTTTCCCAAATTATTTAAAAGCAAAATAATCTTAAATTACTGTATGTAAAGTTATGACTGAAGAAAGTAATGAAAAATGGTCTTAAAAAAGTAGTATTTTCTTATTCAGCCATTTAACAAATAAAAATAATTTGATAATTGGGTAATCCTAATCGACCTAAAGCAGAAACATTTAGTCTGATTTCATATTAGGCAGTGAGGGAAGAAAAGCATTTTTGTCTTTATTGTGTATGCTAATGCCTAGTTTCCAGTGTAAATGCATAATGTCCTATTTTATCCTTACAGGCACGTCTCTACAGTCTGCAGGCTGATCCCGCCACATATTGCAATGAGCCTGATGGTAAGACAGATCAGAGTGAAGTCAAATATGGTCGTACCTTGACTTAAGAGTTGAACTTGTTCTGTCAACAACAAGCCATCATGGTAGCCATACTGAAGGCTAATTAACAACAAAAACAAACTCTAAAGATACCGGAAATATGAGTTGTGCAGAGCGAATGATGTTTATGCTATGTGAGTGTGCGACAGCACATAAGTGTTGTGCATGGATGTGAAAACTATTTGCAAACCTCAAACAATATTAGGCCCAAAATTTTGTTTAAAAACTGGTTTGTTTGTAAAGGAAGATTCTGCTAGTTGCATCTTATAACAGCCCCCCCCCCCCATTTCACACGAGCACTGACTTACACTGTATGAATTTTGGTCATGAAAAAAAATAAGCTCATAAGTTCTGTAGACTAATCATGTGAGGATTCGCTGGTGGTTAATGGGACACAAATGAAAAAATGAAAAGGCAGGATGGAGACGGATTCATTCTTTAATTAAAACTTTACTCGTCATTCACCGCAGCCAGAGCGACAACACTTCCTGATTCCCTATCAGCTGACTAACACTGTCCAATCAGATGCTAGCATACCATAGGTAAATGCGAGTGAATGAGGGAGAGCAGCAGATTTGACACATCAACTTAGATACTTGTACAAAAAAATACCAAAATGTATGAATGTGTAAATAATTATGGAAACCTAAATGTACAAGTAAATATACATTTTAACAAATTAATTTAAATGCTTAATTGTCCAGGTGTGGACCTTCGCAAAGCGAGGCGTCTTTGTCGCTGGCCAGTGGCCGTACACAACGGTTCAAAAAGTGAATGCTTAACATGGTATGGTTAATCTATTCTAAAGCAAATACTATCTCCTTATTTGTAAACCCGACCGAAAAGTATTGGCACAAACAGTTGAGTAGTACGCTACGTGTATTTCTCGTAAGTTTTTGAGTTTTTTTCTCGCAAATCTGCCACTATATAAAGACGCAAATTTGCCACTTTATAAAGTCGTAAATTTGCTAATTTTTTTCTCTGAATATTGCCCCCGCCCTCTAAAAAATATATATTTATACGTGGCCCTAATACGCCGTCGTACGACTGCACTGCGTCTGACTGTTAAGATAATTAGAAAACCAAGAAACAGCTTCTTTAGAGAGCCCAGAGCTCAACGATAGTAACACAACAGACACAAATTTATTTCAAACAATATGCCAAGAAAATGTGTACCTGCTTGATATGGATTAGTAATCACCACCAGTACTTTTGATGCATAAAATCTCACCAAAAAATGACAGATAATTTTTCCTTAAAATTGCATGAAATGAATGGCACTCTTCCATTCTTCTAATTTCTGGTTCCTCATGGTAAAACGGCCACAAGAGGTAACGGTTGCCTTCGCAAGTACTGATTCCTTGAAATAAGGCCAGGTATCAGTCCGATACAGATACCCGGTGTCGGTACTCGCCCGTCCCTTCCCAAAACAAGCATCCATGAATACCACCTCTAATGTTTTTGTTGCATACAATTGTCAATGTGTGCCGTGAATTCTCTCTATTCTATTCTCTTATTACCATTTAATTTAGAATTGTCCTAGTCTGAATAAGACATTACAAATACCAGACCTGTGCATTCCAAACTGGCTTCTAGTTTCACAGAATGCTTTTCCTCACCTTGCCCCCCCCCCCCCATAAAAACAAACCTAAATGAATCAATGAAACATTAATATTCTATTACACTAAATACTAAATACACCTCGATGGAAATAATTACAGTTGATTCAGTATATGATTGGTTGACCAAAACGACATGATTCATGTGTCCATGCTAAATGCAGAATGGCGTTCATTTACTTTTTCATTCATTCATTCACTTAAACGCACTTAGGACTAGGTAGACTGGAGACCAGTCATCAATATTTTTATTATAACTTCCCTCTGAGGATAAAGCCTTGAATTGATCGTGCAATGGTTAGGGAGGAAAAAATGAATCGCCTGAGTGGTCATCATTGACTTAACAGCCTCTTTAACTCCCTTGTGAACTTTAGCGCCTTGCTCAATATCTTTTGCAGCGAGTTATCTCTGAGGAGTTGTATGGGAACATACATGTGTGCGTTTAGTTCTCTTTATTATGAGATGGTGATGTAAGATGCCTATACACAATAGAGTAGGATGATTAGTGGGGTGTTTAGTTGTCAGAGTTGTGTGGTATTGGCTGTCTTTACACTTGTTCAGATGTGTTATTACACTGTATTTTACACTGTGTTTTTCCCCCAGGCCCCGCAGAGCAATTTGACACCTGGCTATCCAACTTCAGTATGGAGGATAAGAAAGGAGAGATCTCTGAGCTGTTGGTTAGCAGTCCCTCAATACGAGCGCTTTACACAAAAATGGTATGTTTACTTTTGGGATGCTACCATTAGTGCGAAAGAAAATAATCAGGCGATGTGTTTGTTTTTGGACATTTTAATTAAAGGTTCCAGCAGCGGTTGCCCATTCAGAGTTCTGGCAGAGGTACTTCTACAAAGTATTTCAGCTTGACCAGGTAAACACATCCTTCAGAATACACTATACATCCTTCGTTTTTAACCTCTTGGGCCAGTTGACTTGCACGCAACTTGTTTCATAGTCTTTGGTGCCCCCTGCTGCCTAGCTGGAATATGACAAATTTGGTCTAACAGTAATCCCCCTTGTTGATGCCTTCCCATGTTTATAATTGCCTATATTAATAGTTTAAACTGTCAACATGAAAACATTTTTTAAACTGTCTTGCAACTCTTACATTACCATTAAAAGGGGAACTAAATTCAAGATGTCAATTATTCTAAAAATTACTCATTCAAAAAAAATCCCATCTGCCTTCATGTATTTGCTTAAGTTGGCCGCCATTTTGAGGTCTTCTCAAGCTTGCAAGATTCCGAATTTGCATAAAATTTTCAGTGGCAGCGCAGTAAATGTTAGATGCAGCCCCCCCCCCCCCCCCATGTTCAATGCCAGTTGTTTTCAGACAGATACAAGTAAATGAGGATGGCAAAGGATACAATTCACGCAGAGAAACATTCTGCCAGTGTCAGCCATGCACGTACTGTAGGCCTCCCACCATATGTACATATCGACTTGTTGGATAAATAAAATGTACGTCATAGTTTGTTTTTTACATGCGTGTTTATGACTAGAATGTTAATTACATGGATGGTTTTCATCAATTTAGTGCTGCTCTAATTTCTTTGCTTTAAAGAAAATGATTTGATTACCAAATATGTGGGTGCAATGGTTACATTGGTGCAAATAATTCTACACATGTATTGTTTCTGTACTCTTGTGTGTTGTCAGGAGGAGGCACGGCGAGTGGCGCTGAAGCAGAGAGCCGAACAGACTTCCCACACAGAGACCCTTGGCTGGGAGGAAGAGGAGGGTATGCTATTAACCACTTACAGACTTCATTTTTAAATTGCACTCACTCACATTACCTTGATGTGTTTCTCCGTTCCTGTTAGACGACTTCCTCGGTGCCACGCCACTATTGAAAACGAGCTCAACGCAGGCGCTTGCACCTTCGACGACCCTCTCAACAAGCACACAGCTGAGTAGTGCGATCCTGTCTCCCAGTGAAGAACGTGACGCCACCCTCTCGATTAGCAGCGACAGCGTCAGTCTGCCAACGCAGCTGGAGGTGCTGCCCCCCGAGGCTGTCGTCACCAAGCTGGCAAAAAAGCTGACCGAGGTCACTGTGGACGATGTTGTAGACAAGATGCAGAAAGCGCAGATACCTGAGCAGACTTGCGATTCGGCTCCTGAGGCACAAATGGAAACTGGAAGCCACTCTGAGGTCGCTGTGGAGAGAGTGACAGCAACGACCCCAAAAGGAGAGGCTGCAAAGGAGGAAGGACCTCATGACCTGAGAGTGTTTGAGCTAAACTCCGACAGTGGCAAGTCTACGCCTTCTAACAACGGCAAAAAAGGTACAGTCATATGAGAATTATTATTTTTTGTCTTTCTTGTTGATGGAACAGCCAAGTTGACAGAAAGTTTAAGGCTGTAATTCCTCTTCTGTCCACTAGGCTCAAGTACTGATGTGAGCGAGGACTGGGAGAAAGACTTTGATCTCGACATGACAGAGGAAGAAGTTCAAATGGCGCTTTCTAAAATTGAAGCTTCTGGAGAGGTTTGTCTTTTCTCCTAATTTACAGTAATTTATCAATTGGTGGAATACTTAAGTGTTTTTTTTTTCCTTTGTTGAACCAAGTTGGAAGAAGACTGGGAGAACTGGGAATGACGGCTTCCACAGCACCAACCATGCCCCTGCCATCTAAGCTAGTTCTCGGCAGATGAACCATTCGTTGAATCTTTGTCCTCACTGTCACCTTGTCATAATGGTCAGTTGGAGATTTCCCTGCAGGGTTTGGACCAATTTGGCAAACCAGTTGTAAAGGGAGACAAGATTTAGGTAGGCCTCTAAGCCAGGCAACGTGACATAACACAGGCCCTGACTATATCTCGGAGTTACTTTGGAACGCAGAGCAAATGACACAAGTTAAATAGATGGAGGTTGTAATCATCAAGATGTCTTTGCACAACAAATGGTGGAACTCCTCTTTTTTTCCTTTGTACTATTAGTTCGTGTATGTTTTTGCTGGCTTAACTGTTGGCTAAAAATAACGCAAGTGCTGCTTGTCCCCAATATGAGCTAAAATGCTACAACAGTCAATTTTGATTAAAGAGCAATTATTAAGCATACCCTTTTTGCCCACATTCATTTTTTTTGCTTTTTATGCAAATATTTACAGTCCTTAGCAAAAGTATTCACACTTAGATTTTTACAAATTTTCTTACACTACAACCTCTAATTTAAATGATTTCTTTATATGAATTTTTAAAATAGTATAAAGAAATGGGATGTGCATCAGCCCCTAAAGTCGGTACGTTGTATTTTGACACAGCCATTATAAAAATAAATGTCAGGCTTTGTCTTGCCCCCCCAGTGCAGACAGTTTTCCTTGATGGTCGAAAACAGTCATTTTACCCTCATATGTTTAACTTTTCTCTTTCTTTCTTTTTCTTTCTTTTTCTTTTTGCAAACTCAAAATGTGCACTCCAGCCTCTGATCCCTCAAATAAATTATATTACAAATTGTTTGTAACAAAAGCAAAAAACAACAAAAAAAAAAAGGGAGGATGAATACTTTTGCATGGCTCTGTATAAACAAGTCTGCATAAGCCATCTGTTCTGAATAGTTTTGATGAATTTAAAATACAGAATCTTGCAGGCTTATTGTTATTTTGGTACATTTACTGCTGTCGTGTTCATCTGTCTGTCTTACTCTAGTGGAGAGATGCTTTTGATCGCACCTGTTATGCTGACAATAGTTCTAGTTTCCTCTGGTGACCTGTCAAATAAAGCAACTGCACACTACAGCAATGCTTGCATGCTTCCATTTCTATTCTGAGGAGCATCTGATTGGGAGGTTGTGGGGCGAGTAGTTAGCACATCTGCTGCACATTTATTTAGATTGGAGGTTCATTTCTGGGCTCGGGTGGCGTTTGCATGTTCTTCTTTTACTTGCCTGGGGTTTCTCCGGGTGCTCCGGCGTCCTCTCACATTTCAAAAACATGCATAATGGATCAATTGAGGGTTCTAAATTGTCCTTTGGTGTGAATGGTTTGTCTATGTGCCATGTGTTTTTTTTTTTGGGTGACCAGTTTGAATGGATTTGAGGAAAGAGAAAAAACGATACACAGAATTTCGTATCAAGTCCTTTGGATCCTCAATTTAACATTGTGCAAAACATTGTTAACGTTATTGGGAGATACGTTCTAGGACAGTGTGTTGCATGTCTGTCATCCACTACGTTTGTGAGACTCACACTTGGGAGTTGGAGCACACTTCAACACAATTTCTGTTTTTCCATCTTAAAGCTTGCCACATTATTTTCATATTGAGTTGTTTTCCAAATGAAATCTCAATTGTTCATGCCATTAAAAGTTTCATGGTGAACTAAGTTTCATTTTTCTTACACACCACAAAATCATCCAGATGTTGTTGCAGAGGATCAACTGGAGACGACTGGAAATGTATTGCAATTAGTGGGGTGTTTGGTATTTTCAATTGTAGTATAAGATGTACAGGAACTTGCCACTCGTACCAGAGTTCTTTCCTCATCCTCAGTGTATTCCAAAAATCTCAGCAGGACAACAAACAAAATCACAAAGCAGACTACATACTGGACACTTCATAATAGCATGAAATTAAAATGTGTGGTTTATTTACAGCTTTTTTTTTCTTTTTTTTTTAAAGAATGTTATATTCTACAGACATTATTATGCTCATAGGTTACAGAAGTGTTTGGATATTGTGGTGCATTATTATAGCGCGAATGTTACACACCTTGGATCGAATCTGTACAATCAATTTGCCTCTTCTGCCTATGGGCTCATACGAGTGGTGATATACAGTATAGTCAAACTCAACTTGAATGTTTTGTTTTTCAGAACCTGCAGTTAAGTCTACACACTGTTCAAATGCCAAGCTGTTATGAAATAAAAAGAGACCATGAAATTATTCAAATCACTAGTAATGTGTTTCAAGTGGGAAAGTAAAAAGAAACAACTAAAATAATGTTTGCGCAACTATTCACACCCTCATAACTGGGAAGTGGCTCTGTTAAGAATTAACCAATCACATTCAAACCCCTGTCAAGGGAGTACACCTGCCACCACTTTAAAGTCCTTCTAAAAGTTCAACCTACAAACCATAATGAAATCTCACACGTGGGAAATATGTTATGAAAGCAACGCTACTCAAAAGAACACCATGCCTTCATGGAACAATAATGGCTTCATCCTGGAGCTGAGATCAGTGCGTCTGTACAAAACTGCCTGCAATATCCCACATGAAACACGTGAGGTCGCTATTGTTCCAGTTTGGCCTTTCCAATCTGCCACTCCTTTTCTTTTGGCTATGGCATCCGTCACGCAGACGCGCTTACCACATGTTCCCCCACATTGCCATTGTTCACCATCTGTGGCTTTATTTATGCAAATTATTTTCACACCGAATGTCTCGTCATTTGCCAAAAGTGGGATTCAACCAACCATCATCCAGCTTTTCCATGTGTGTGGCTTTTGTATTTGCAGCATTTGAGCTAATATAGGTCATTGTGGAAGGACTCCTGTGCAATTACAATATGCATTCTCTGCTCAGGTATTTTTTTTTTTTTGTCATTTGTGTTTGGATCAGTGGAGTGCAGTAACAGTTGTTGGTGGGATTATTGCATGGACTAAATGGATTGATGACTATTAGCGCATACCTGAGTATCCAGACTGATCTAAATTGACAGCAGCTACATTTATCGTCGACATCACACACCAAGATTGGAATTTACTTAATGGATGTTTCAACAGAAACTTGATCTGTGATCTCCTGCTTGTAAACATTGATGGGTGTGATAAAGACAATTAGGCATTTAACAAATCTATTCACCCCGGCAGTCTTGTTAAATAATATGAACATGCTATAAAGGGCAACTAAGCAATGTAGAGTTGGCAACTAAGAAGAAGAAATTAGGCTTATTGCTTATCTGCTTATTTAATTATTTTATGGCTCCTGTAGTTCTACAGCAGCTCATTCACAGCTGTATGGTAAGGTCTTCTGCATATGCTGCCCAAACTGGACCCCAAATTACACAGACACTGTATACATTACATTCTTTCTTACTCAGTTCTCACTTGTAGTCCTTAGTCAGCAGAAAAGCTGTAAAGGAATTTCCTGTCGAAGCTCACCACCCACCCGAGCTTGTCTTTATGTGTGTGTTTGACACAACACCACTAACGGCCAACCAGCAATTGCCAATATCATGCACAGATCAGTTGGGCAAACAAAGACGGTGGAGAGAGATCTACATCCCTCCCGAGGGTCTTTGCAACATTCCTCATAATCCATTATTGACAGAACACTTCCTGTATCCCACTCCCTTTTCTACCATGCCATCCGCAAGTACAATGTCGCGAGCACCATCGCTCACAGGCAAACCACAAAGTGTCAGGATGAGGTCATTGTCTTGGGAGTGGGTATTATTCTCAGTACCCTAAAGGGAGAAACCCTGTAACCCCTCTGCTTTTCAATAAGCACAAAAGACTCGCTCTGAGGGAGGAGGCAGACACCATTGGAATGTGTTGCCAGGGTTTCTATAACTACTGGCCTCTGAATTCACACTCATTTCATCAGTGCGCTTGTCTCTGTTGCAACCGTTTTCATCCATCTGAAACACGCTCCATATATTGAGTTCCTCTTCAACACCCGTGTCTTTTGTTCTAGATAAAAGTGTGTGAGTGAAGATAGCACATGCTAGATGATCAAATTGTACTTTCCGCCTAGTAGGAATTTAGAATGAACATGTTTTATGCATGTACAAAGAAGAAGTGTTGATCTGTCACTGACAAAATAAAATGTCCCAAGGACTCTTAAGACGTCTTTTTTTTTTTTCCATGACAAAGATTTGTCTTTCCCAATGTCTAGTGGTGGGAACTCGTCACTTTGTTTGGATGAAGCAGTGTCTGGGAGGAATGTGGGGTTTAGTTGGGGAGGGGATGCAGGGGGAAAGTATGATAACTCCCACTCCATTCAGATTTATGGTCAAAACGAGGGGCTCCTCTGGGTGGACGTCAGGGGACGAGCAGACTACTCTGCGGCAGCCAAAGCAAATGTTTAGTCACTCAACCTTTTCCCATTCTTTACTTCTGCTTTTCTCCTCTGCGCTATTTTATGGGAAAGTGAGCTGAAGTTCGCTTGTGTCTGTCTTTACGAAGCTCAACGTGTTTTCACGTTTCAATCTTTAACTGGTGTGTGAAGGGCAGCTGGACAGTGAAGAAGGAGGTTTCTTCTTACAGCCACATACTGCGATTTCAATTTGATTGAGCTACTTTTCACAAAGACCAGTTACTGAAACTGAAAAATCTGCACAGGTCACATACCAACTGTCTTTTACCATTGTTACGATTGTGCTATGGTGACCACATTTTCAAAATTAAAAACCAGGACACTATAATTTTGTTAAAAATCAAATATACTGTGCAAAAATTTTCGCCAGGAAATATTTAAATTAATTTTAAACGCTAGTCAATCTGGTTGTGTTGTTACTTTAGCTAACGCTAAATGCTATCTTGCTTGACAGTTCAACAGCTGTAAATATGTCAATGCACTCACCATTATACATTCTTCAATTGGAATTAAGCTGGCTGTGCCGTTGATCTCGCACCTGTCCCGCTTTGTAACATTCAAAATGTTTTCGGTTTGGCTGGCGACCGCAGCATTAGTCTAGCAGGGCTACATTCCCCATGATTCTTAAACACAGAAGCAGGAAGTAGTTATCGTACAAATATGATGAAAACACGCCTGCAAGCGATTAAAGTTAAAATACTTTTTCATTCATTTATTTGAATTCCTTTATTTAAATTCATTTATCGTACGAATCGCCAAGACCACTGTGTGATTGATATACACATTAACCTAAAATTAACTTACTGACTGCGCAAAAAACAAACAAAAGGGATGCTGGGACATGGCCTGCGTAAAAGTCAGACAAAACTATGGGGCTGGTGAAATCCGCTGGAACTCGAGACACAAGGCTCAAAATGGTAGCCTCCACAATATCAATCTGGGACTGCTCCGTGTTGATTTGCTCTGGAAAGGCGGGGCATGCTGTACAACACTTCGAGCTGATTGGACGAAGCAGAATCGTGTGCACGTCTACCTAACTTTTGTTTCGACCAATCACGGCGAAGGATGAAAATGTCGTCACCGACATGGACTGTTGTGACTAGCTGATATCATGGCATTGAGTTTATGTTGTTGGTTTTGCAATGTTGATATGCGGATACAAGAAACTAAGGGTGTATTCAGACCTGCACTGTTTGGTCTGCTTTAAACGGACCAGAGTTCGTTTCCCACACTGATCCGGACCTTTTGTGCAGGTCTGAATACATACGAACGAATCCTGGTGCGGACCAAACAAGCGGACCGAGACCCACTTTTTCACTTTTCCAAACGCGCTCGGTGCGTCTGATTACGAACCACGGCTGATCCGCTCCAACTGCAAGACATATGCGCCTTTTTGGGCTTAACAAGCCACTGTAGCCAAGCTTCGCAGGTTATCCGTTCAGCCCTCGTCATTTGAGTCCAATGGGACAGATCGTCACGCGGTCGACGTAACTACGCAAAACATAGTCCACTTACAAAAAGCACAGTGTGAATTTGAACCGCACCAAACGAAAAAAATAAAGTCCGCTTTTGTTCTGGACCAACAAGCGGACTAAAGGACTTTTTACCTGTCCTAATACACCCTAATTCAGCGAGAACAGAATTAAATGCAGCGTCCATGCATTCGTTCACCGGTGTCGCCATGTTTGGTTTGTTTCTTCCCACGGCTTCGGCGGTTCTTGTTTTCATCACAGCTGCATATCCCGCCCCCAAATACAATGTCACTCTGTGATTGGTCGGAATCACCAGTGGTTCGTATCGGTGGAAATCAATGGGAGCCGTCCAAGATGGATTCTCGGGAGTTTGTGAACTCACAAATACCGTGAGAATACATCTTTCGAGAGCAAGGTTATCAAAATGGCACTGTCCCATTTAAACTGTGACGTCTACTCACCCTGTTTTACTCCCTTTGATTTATCTTTTCAAAATGCCTGGTCTGCTTTGCTTTAGTGAAGGAGCACAGGGAAAATGCAAAACTAATCAAAAATCATGAAAAGAAGATGGTGGAGAGGAGATGGTTAATACCGTCAAAACATTTCCCGAATAGACTTGCCTTGCCAATTGACTCCATCTCACACAATTGTTAGTTATTTTGTTGTTTATTCAGTGTATTTTTGCGTCATGTGTCCATTCATAATATAACATCTTACAAATAACTACACACATACAGTGCTTGTTTCATCCTGTCAGTAGCAAGTCAAACCTCAATGCCATGTTTCCTTCCGTTCCTTTTCATTCCCTTTTCATTACTGTCCCATGCATTCATTCATTTGTCCTTAGTGTGCTCCGGGACACCAGCAGATCCATTCAACAGTCCCTGCTTTTCCCCTCGTCCAATAAGAAGACCACACACATTCCCTCACATCGTCTGGTAATTGAAGATAAGATTGTATTGGGTATTTGGGGCCAATTTGAGTTTGACTGCCAGCAGTGGTGCAAATTTGACTGTCCAAACATTGTAGTGTTATTCTGTGAATTTGGAATATAAATTAGGCTGATAGAAAAATCTCCCTTGTGCATTGTAGCGTCACAAAGCCCTTGAAGAACACTCCTCAGACAGGAGGCAAAAAGGTCTGGTGAGGACGAGTGTTGAACTCAGCGTGGTTGTTTTAAAATTAGAGCAGCCTGTCAACGTACTGCCAGTGTGTGATGTAAGGCTTCTGCCTGCTTTCACATATTTTAGTCATCCTATTTTGTTGGTTGGTTTCCCAGAGTGATTTGACACTGAAATATCAAAGCAACTATTAAATATATTGCCTAGGAAACTTTCACATTATGATTTGTGTACCTGCTTCTACCTTTCCTGAATTTGGGATGCTTTGCTACCCTTGAGGTTGATTTTAATTTCATTTCAATTTCACTTTTATTCCAGACTTTTAAATCTGACTCAAGTTAGTTTTTGGTTTGTTTAGCTAAAGCAGTGGTGGTCTGTGGTCCGTTCCAACTGGACTCTATGTGCACAGTGTAAGGTGCCATGTTACCTTCCGGTCGGCAGGGAAATGTAATTTTCTACTGGCCATTTCTTCAATTTCACACCCTTGCTCTGCTGAAAGGCAGAGCAAGGTGCAAAGCGATTTGATTTCTCCGCATGTTCCATCTATGAAGATAGAGCACAAAGTCTCACAGACTTAGATTTACCAATAATCCAAATCATTTAGATGATTCTTTCTAGTGTGGCAAACCTGACGGCATGAACTTTGGCACAATTATTGACACTTGCTTAATACTTAGTTATTGATCATTGGTCTTTCACTTGCATAGTACTTTCCCACCTATTAAGACTCTCAAAGTGTCTCACACTCACTTGACATGCACTTAACTGATGGCACAGCATCAGGAGCTGGGGGTTCAGTATCTTGCTCAAGGACACTTCTAGATGGTCACACGGGCTGGGGATCGCACCCACAACATTTACCACTGAGCCATGCCCTTTGGGTTACGAACTTCGGTAGCAAGGCTGCAGAATTAGTTTCAGGGATTTGTCATATTCCATTTGAAGAAAACAAACATTTTCTGAATATGTCTAACAAATATACGATAAAAGTGGAAGTCCAATTTGACATTTCTGCCAAAGACTGTTTCCAACCTTGTGTTGAAAATTTTCTGGATCTTATCTAAGCCTTGAACAAATGGTGAAGTGACTTTCTGCCGACTGCTGATTCTGCCTCTCACCAGCCAAACCTGCTGATCCTGGCGCGGCGGCCCTTGGAGAACTCGCCTACACCATCCCAATCCAGGAGATCCGATTGACTCTGTGACAGTGCCATCTGCCCCTCGACAAGATTACACAGAGCACTGGGCCAAGATATCCTCAGGCCGAGCAGATTAAATATGAAATATAGGGCAGGAATAGTTGTGTCCGTGCATGTCTAGATTTAGTTGTACCATATCACCCTGCCTTATTGTACTGTATGTCACTAAGGCCTTTTTCCAGAAGTGCATCTGGATTTTGAATCTGTTTTGTTCGTTCTACTGTACTGTATTGTATGTACATTCTTCCAGCAACAGAAATCCCTCTCTCCTCTTTAAATTTGAACAAATGTTCCCACCTTGGGCTGCTTGTTTTCCAAACTTGTTGGGGGTTTATTTCCACCAAAAATAGGGAACCGTGAGAGAAACAACGAAGAAGGAACAAAGACCACTTAGTCGAAAAATGGTTGCTATGGAAACTGTGCCCTTCTTTCCTCTCCTAGGTCCATTTGGGCTGGATTTTTTTGAGGAGCTGCAAATTAATAGCATCCACTTGCAAGTCTTCTAATATAACACTTGAGTGATAATTGTGAATGTTTTTTTCTATATGTTGTTTGAAATTTCAAACTGCCTAAATTGTGAGTCTAGCATAAAAACAGAAGCCCTTAAGATCCTCAAATTGGGCATTTGAATGGAATTCCATGAACCATTATGTGGTTCTTCTCACTGTTGTATGAATGAGAGTCCTCAACGTACTCCTGAATGTGTGTGTAGGAGCAATGGTTAGAGGGCGGTGGTTGGGGACATGGGAGGCGGGGTGCATCTCATCTCTTGGCTCTACCCAAAAGAACTTTCCTTACTCTGCTTGAAACAATCCAGATTTCCGCATATGGCCAATATCCAAGCGCAGAGTGTCTGTGCTTCTTGTCAGTTAACCTCGCTTGCTTTGTGTGTCTATTGTGGTGTGATCTTCAGTGCCAAACTGTTACGCACGTGAAAACAATGCCAAATATGGCAAACGTGTAATGTTTTACTCTGACTAGTTCTTATAAGTACTTTTGCGGTTTCCACTTCCTGGCTGCACTGTTCTTGACTCATCTGGTTTTTCACTTCTTTTTAACCGTTGTTCACATTCTTTTCACATTCAGCTAACTGTGCATCACATTTCCATCAATCTTTCAGCTCATCCTCCTGCGTCCGCAATTTGCCCCTCTGCCCCCCCACCCGCCGCCTCCTTACTACCTCTGGCTCATTATGCCTGGATTCCGAGCTGTTTTCACTGAGTGCCCATTTGTGGATTACTCACCAAGAAATCATGTGGCACAATTGAATTACTAGCGGTTACAGAGGCCTCACTTACTGCTGAGGCATCTGGAAAATGCTCCTTTCAAAACGCCATTCCCAGCCAAAATGTCCATGATCCCAGCATACAAAGAGACCCTTCTCTTGCCCTTGTTACCCCTAAGGCGCAACTGCTAATGCTGCCTTTTGTCCAGTGATGTCCTTCCCAGGCTAAAGTGTATATAAGACATACGAATTCACTGCTACTGGGATCTCACAAAAACATGTTCAGATCATGTTTGTTTTTTAATTTTATGATGAAATATTTTCTATTTTATTAGGTCAAGACTTGATAACAGATGTAGTTTATGAGGCTTTTTCTTTCTTACAGTACAAGTACAAGATGTTAAGGATTATTAACTGGCTTCCATACATGCCAGAGCAGATGTTCAGTCTTACTTTGTAACTCATTATTTACACACATGGACAATGCTATTAAAGAGTGAAGAATGGTCACTGAAATTACTCGAACTGTTAAGACTTGAAAACTTCAAATACATACTGACAAGCCACCAAGCTCCTGGGAGAGTGATGAGATAAAAGTTATGTTTACAAACACACAACTGAAGCACACAAATAAAATAACTTACTGTATAACATGATATAACATGACATGTTTATGTTATTGGGCTGATTTTCAGCATCCAACACAGGATGTCTTGAATCGCAAGGCTGTCAAGGCTTTGTGAAGCGAAATGTGCTTTCAGTGTCAGACAGCTTGCTCTCAGTCGTAGATCATGTGTGCTCCAACAGGATAATGATCCAAAACAACCAAGAATCAGACTCCTCTCGAATGTCCTGTAACTAAATTCTATTTAAAAAACGGTTGAAGGAACTAAAATATGGAGTCTGAAAAAGGCATGAACACTTTTTTAACACAAGAAGTAACCACAACTGTCACCAAACACTCAACACTCTGATAACAAGTAATGATCCGTAGCAGCTAGATGTCCGTGGCTGTCTAGCTGCTATCTAAAGTTTGGTTTGTTTCTCAAGTGTGCGACTTCTGGGCCGATCAGATTTTATGCAATTCGATTTTTTTTCCAGTGAGGGTTGGACTCGGCCAAGGCTGCCTTTTGTCACTGATTCTGTTCATAACCTTTATGGACAGAATTTATAGGTGCAGTCAACGCCTTGACTGCACCTACCCCGCCCGACGACCCAGGACACGCTGGAGAGACTATGTCTCTCGGCTGGCCTGGGAAGGACTTGGGATCCCGCCGGAGGAGCTGGTTGAAGTGGCTGGGGAGAGGGAAGTCTGGGCTTCCCTGCTAAAGCTGTTGCTCCCGTGACCCGACCCGATAAGCAGCAGATGGAAGGATAGATGGATGGATGGAGTCAAGGCATTGAGGGGATGGCCTCAGTGGCCTCATTATGTTGTAGGTTTTTGCAGATGATGTGGTACTGTTGGTGTCTTCAGGCTGCGATCTCCAACTCTCACTGGATGGGTTTCGCAGCTGAAAGTAAAGCGGTTGGGATGAAAATCAAATCAGCATATCCAAATCTGAATCCTTGGTCATCAGTCGGACAAGGGTGGAGTGCCCTCACTGGGTCGGGGAGGAGATCCTGCCCCAGGTGCAGGAGTTCAAGTATCATGGGGTCTTGTTCACAAGTGAGGAGAGGATGGAGTGGGAGTTCGACAAGGCGGATCGGTGCAGTGTCTGCTGTGATGCGGACTTTGTTTTAGTCTGCCATGGTGAAGAAGGAGCTGAGCCGAAAAGCAAAGCTCTCGATTTACATGTCAGTCTAGGTTCCTACCCTCACCTAGGGTCACAAGGTGCTTCTTCTCTACATTGAGAGTAGTGTTGTGTCGTTCACGAACATTTTGTTCAAAAAGAACAAATATTTTCAGTGAACGTGAGTGAATGGTTTACTTCCTGAAGAGAATCGTTCTTTTCTCAGTTCCTTTGAGCTCAGCCACGCTCATGCCGTCAGTCTTCGCGAACAACCAATCAGCCGCCAGTGTCAGACGGGGTGGGCTTTTGTTAAACATACAACCTCGCTATCGGTGTTCATAAACAGGTCAGTGAGGAAGCTTCCCGTTCGCGAAGAAGGAACGTATCATGGAGTGAACGAGTCAGTGAATAAATGTGTTGACATTTCCGGTTCACGAACATATCAGTAGGTGAACAACTCAGTGAGTGAACATGCTACCTCCATTTTCCATTTGCATACGATTTATTGAGTGAACGTACTGCCATACCAGTTCAGTCAGTGAGTGTAGTTTTGCCATGAGTGATTCACGATTTGCCAAGGAAGGAACTACTCACCGAAACACCACTACTTCCGTGCTGGCGGGGACAAGCTTTCATTGTCATGTGTTTCTCTAAGCTAACGGCTAATGTGGAGTTCATCCACGTACTGGGGGGGCAAGCGCATGCAAACAAAATAAAGCGAGTGACAGTCTCTCGAGTCACCAGCACATGACGACTTGCCTCGCGCTACAGCAGCAGGGAGATGTTGAGGATATCTTTAATTGAAATATATTATTACAATAAATAACATGTACACATGTAGGCTACACCTTAATATTATTATCCCTTCTGTGTACTCTGTGGGTGTAGTGTCTACTGCATTTATTTTGTTCTTTTTATTATTATTATTATTATTATTATCATTATTATTATTAACAGTAGTAGTAGTGTTATAACAGTTCATTAAAAAATATAATTTAATATATATTTTTAAAAGGCACTACATTCAAATTGTTTTATTTGTTTTATTCACAACGGTCGTGCGGGGGAGGGGGGTTGAACGATTCGGTCTACGAATATTTTGAACGGTTCTTTTTAATGAACTGATTCTAATGATTCAGTTCACCTAAAACAACTGCCATGCCCATCACTAATTGAGAGGAGTCAGGTGAGGTGGCTTGGGCATCTAGTTACGATGCCTCCAGGATGCCTCCCTGGTGAGGTGTTTGGGGTAGGTCAAACTGTCTGGCTCGGGAATGCCTTAGGACCCCCCCCCCCCCCCCCCCGGACTAGTTAATGAAGTGGCTGGGGAGAGGGAAGTCTGGGTTCGCCTACTAAAGCTGCGGCCCCCTCGACCTGACCCCATGTGAGTGGAAGAAAATAGCTTGCTGGATGATATGCAATATAGTTATTTAGCCAGTGTAGGAAATTATTGCATAGAAAAAAGACCACGAGAGAGATTCATCACTCATTTTTTACCTGGACATTTCCTTTTTTTCCCCCTCAAAATGGTGAATTGGTATTCATAGTGCCACTACTAAAATAAATACCAACTTATTTAAAGGTTAATGAAATAAGTCTGGTTTTATCTTCCTGCCATCGCCAGGACTGGCTGCCATGGCAACACACCCATCGTTGATTTATGCTGGAGATAATTAAGAGCAGCAACGAGCGTCTGTGTCTGAGCTCACAGGTGTGAACCCAGACATACACACGCACGCACAAATGCACTTTTGCACTTTCTCACACCCACAATGCCACAGGAACTCATTATCAAGCAGTTGTGCTTCTTAGATTTAGCATGCCTTCCATTTTTGGCAAGCTCATTCATTGTCCTTCATTTAAAATGGCAACTTAAGCGCTTAGTGCAGTGTTGAGATCAATTGTCTCTCATTAACACATACATACATACACACACACATCTGTTTCTTGCCAAGCATTCGGTTCCGCCTCCTTTTTTTTTGTTAGGGGAAAAGGCGGGGTCAGTCAGTTTGTCTTCCTCTTCATCACCAAGCTATCTAAAGCCCTTTGCTGCTCGCTAATCCTGATTGGACGGTCCTTTCACCTCAGGGTCTCAGTGAGAGTGTGAAAATAATCCAAGCAAAAGGCTTTCACCAAGTGCAATGGTAAGGTAACTAGACCTCTGTCCTTACAATTCTTTTCCTTCTTTTTCCCCTTTCCTCCTGCGGTGTTTTGGAATGGTTTCAGGTTCCCAATGAGCATGGGGCGGGGTCTCGGTTTGATAAGTGCTTCTTTTTACAATACCCCAGGGCTTTCAGCGTGTGCGCGTGCACAGCCTCACGCAAACAGCTTTGCAGCTGTGGCGCACTAGAGATGCATCAACCTTCCACCTGACAGCCATATCGAGCCTGCTCACTTCCCAAAGGTCCTTCCGCAGGGTCACTTAATGGGCTGAAATTCCACACACAAGCATGCACGCATCTATGTGTGCACGCAGTCTGTCTAACACACAATCATAGGTGACATCACCAGATGGATGATGGGGGCCACAGCAAGGCAGAGGGCTCTTATTTCGCCAGGCTAGTTTATCTTAAAACTCCTGACTGTGACACACATTTCTCTGGCACTCCCACCCACTATACACTCTTGTAGTTTGTAACTGTAAAAATGATGAATGGCAAAATGAACTTTTCCCTTTGCATTTTATTGTCAATCTCTTTGCCCTCCCTGTTGCATTCTGGCTGAACTAACTGATTAGATGTAAATGAGACATCAGGAATTCAACATTTGCAAAAAAGTTTTCACGCTTGGAGGGTGTGGATTTTTCAGTGTGTCAATAAAAGGAAAATGGCAATTTTGGCTATGGAAACAGGTTTTGCGAATAAATGAGAACAGGGCCTCACACACATCGCACTTTTTGACCAGATGTTACATCACACTTAGGTAGGAGTCCTTATAACATAAGGGGTACAAGTGTCTACAAAGAAATTAAAACAAGAACAAATATTAAGCAAAGGTGTGTTTCTGTAAAAGGTGTTAATATGTGGAATGATTTTGGAACAGACCTGAAAAGATGTCAGTCACTTGCTGAATTAAAAAAATCGTTTAAAAGCAAAATTCAAAAAAAATACTTGCATCAGTCATGAGCTGTTACAAATGTACATCTGCTGTAATTTATTTGGAGGGTATGATTTATAAATGTATTATGGTGTATGTCTATTAATTTCATGTGCATATGTCGCTAGCAAATGTACGTATGTTAAAGTGCACTTGCATATATTATTAGGTTTATACATTTATTTTGTTGAAATACATTACCTTATTATTTTATTAACATAAAACGAATAAAGGGTGTGACTAGATACGTTTTGAACATATAAACTCTTTTCTTTCTTCCTATTCTTGTTTTCTTTTTTACTTCAACTTATATTTTAGACTTGTAATGTGTTTTCTTTGTGTTTATATGTGCAATAAAGAACCAAACCAAACCAATTGTATAGGGCAGGGGTTCTCAATTCTGGTCCTTGAGAACCCATAACCAGCCTGTTTTCCTTGTGTCTCAGCCAACACAGGTGTTCCAAACGATCAGCCAATCAGCTCTGCATGAAGTTTGATAATGATCCTCACCTGTACTCGAGGACCGGGGTTGAGAACCACTGTTATAGGGTGACCAAATGTCGCGTTTTGGCCAGGATGGTCCTGTTTTTAAGTCTTGAGTCCCACGTCTTGGCGGATGGAGAGGGAGTTAGGTGCCCATGACTGATTTGGTTGCTGCTTTACGGGTTCTGCGCTGGTTGACTGGGACGAGATCCGGGGAGGACCATCGCCTTGGAGTTGCTGCCATGGAGATAGCTGCCCCAACCTACCGGGCTTGGTTTGGATGAGAACCCACTTCCCTGACGACGTCGTCTTGCAGTGCTTCAACTTCTTAAATGAACTTTCGCACTGATCTAGTTAATATTGTTTAGTATCACAAACTGTGTAAATTGTTGCCCATTACAGCTTGGTTATCCTGGAAGTGGGGTTACCATATTTGGCAGCAGCACGAACTTACGTAGCAGATGTTGACCGGAACTAGAACTACTTCCTGCTTTCACATCTAAAAATCATGAGACGACTTCCTGCTTTTACATTTAAGAATCATGGGACGTATAGTCCTACTATCCTCTGCGGTTGCCAATCACTGGTCAGTGGTCAGACAACGCAAGCTGAGCTTTCTATCGGTTAAATTTCCACTGTTACAATGTGTGACCGGCGTGAGGTAAACGGCACAGCCAACTTCCAATAGCTGTCGGGACCGAGCAAAAAAGGTTGGATAATGGTGAGTGCATTGGCCTGTTTGGCGCTGTTCAATCAATTCAATCAATTATTTGTCAATAAACATAGCAGTTACCCTTAGCAACCCCCAGTCCTCGCACCCGTGACATGTCAGCAGCCTTTAAACCCCCCCTAACCCTTGGGCTCTAATAATTAAAGGAATGTTTACATATCTAAACAATTAAATAAATAAATAAATAAATAAACTACTTAAATGTATGAAATGAATGTATACACTTAAATCATTAAAAAAAGGGGGTTTAAGTTAATTTAGACAAAAAAGTTGATAAATAGGAATATAAGTATAAGAGAGTAAATAAGAGACAAACAGATTGTTTATTATTGATTTTTGTGTGTAGAACATGGTGTCCTAAATGTTTTGAGTTGTAATATCTAACAACTTCGATAAGTAGACATTTTATTTTGAAGGCTTGTGAACACAAGACCGGAAGAGAGTAGCGGTTGTGCCGTGTATGGAGAGTGTGGTAGTGAAGCCGGAAAACACACGAAAGCAGGAGCACATGGTACATTGCCAGAGAGAGTATTATACACTGTGTTCAGGAGGCGCACACGGTAACTGTGGTTTGATTTATTTATATTTTTGTTCATTGAATGGACATATTATTGACACTATATAACTGATTTAGTTCTTGTACAGTGTGTTTTTATTGGCATCAGACTCATTCGGAACATTTTTTTATTTTAGTTTTCACGGTGTCTCAAGATTTGATAACCTCATTGGTGGAGAAAGAGAAATTAAAGAAAAATCTGGACATCACTGAATCGTGGCCTTATTGCTGGGCCGGTGTGCTACAGTATATGTATACTTTTTTTTAATGATACACTTTCAAAATTACAGTCTCCATAATGTCTAACTATTGCTAAATGCTATATTGTCTGACAATTCAACAACGCTAAACATTGTGTGCCATTTATCTCGCACCGTTCCCACATTGTAACATTGGAAATGTCGCCAGAAAAGCTCAGCTTGCGCAGGCTCTGAAACAGCAGGCGCAGCAGTAGGACTACATTTCCCATGATTCTTAGACACGGAAGCACAAACTAGCAATGAAGTAATCCCTCGCTATTGTGCGGTTCACTTATCGCAGATCCACTATATCGCGGATTTGTATTTGGGTCCAAAATTCATACATTACGGGTGTTACTTTAGGTTGTACCTCGCTATTTTGTGTTTTTTTCAGAGATTATTAGGTTGTTCACTCCATGCGTTAGGGGAGGAAGGATTTTACCAGATGTCCACCTGAGCTGAAATATTCCTGCTGTGTATTTTTCCAACATGGTCAGACTAATCTCCAGACGTCTCTCTGCATGGCGAAACTTGAAAGCAGACTCAGTCAGATTTCGAAGAGTGATAGAGTCAGGATCATCTGGACTCTCCTTCTTCCAAGCCCCCCATAACCAAACCATCACACACACATCTCTGGCCTCCCACGTGGGCACACAAACAAGTCAGTTGCTTCGCTTTCCTGATAATCAGCCTTCAACCCTCTTCAGAGGTCTTGGAGGAGACAAACAGAAGCTGCAACATATTCGCATCAGGCACTACTGAAGAAAGCCAAGACATGCTTATCAGCCTCTTTTGTCCTTCTGACAGGTTAATAAGAAGCAGGACCACTTGAATTCCTTCAAAACAAAGCAGAAGCAGGAGTCTTAATCAGCAGTCTGGAACAGTGGGCGATCCCTAAAACACGCTGTTGACACACTCGAGAATATACAAGTTGCGCAATTAGTTTAGTTCACACAATTGTACACATTAACAAAACAAAAAGAGCATCGCAAAAACATCTGGAAAGAAGAACACAACCTCTCGCCTCCTCGTTTGCGTTGAAATATTGTGCATGCCATTACACATCTGGAATACACTCAAACATACAGCTGTGGCAGTCTGCTGAGGCGCAATTATTATAACCACCATTCATTCTCATCTTTCATGCACTTGATAATAATAATCAGTCAGTTAACATTATTTTTCAAGGCCAACTAATTTGGTCTTTTGCGGAGGTGGGGAATTTACAAAATGTCTCCTTTCCGTGTGTACTGACGGCCTGTCGTCAGTCCGTCCCGGTTCGTGACGATTACACTGACGGACGAAAACCCACTTCAGTCAGTCTGTCTTTTTTTTTTTTTTTTAGTTTCTTGTGATTCGTCAGAAAAACAGGCGTCCGTCATTGGCGGACTGATGGACGCCACCTCTGCTCTTGTATGTAGATTTTGTAGGGCCAAAAAGTACTAAGTGCTTTCTAGTTTTGTGGATTTAAGCTTACAGAGACACATCAATTGTCACACAGGAGGATTGAATCTTCCACATAAAGTTAATGCTTATGCATCAGTAACGACTTGAAGGGGGGCGGGGTGGGGGTGTTTTTTTTTTTGGTTGAACATGGAATGCACAAATATCAACACGGACACACTCCAACTTCAAGCTGTTATAGCTCCGAAGGTAGAGAAACTGATAACTAACTTCATTGTATTCCATCCACAGCTTCTTTTCTCAATACTTAAGTCAGTTTGTAGTTGCAGTTTTCCCATAAAGTTTATCAGGTTTATAAACCACAGAGAAGTGAACCAGCTGTGTGATCATGGAAATCCTGAAGCTGGAGTTAAAAAATGAAATGAATCCTACGGTCATCTGATGACGACTAAGAGGATAGGGATGAAAGTAAGTCAGTGAATAGAAAACTTAAGTAAATTGCTCTTCATTTGTCTTTCGGGGTGAAAAAACTGCCATTATTTCGTAATATTCCACCATGGCGGCCACAGTCCCTGTTTAATGTTTGTCAGTAGTAATCATCACATCATTATTACAAAAATATCAAGCATAACAGCAATTGATTTTTAATTTGTCAATGGACAATTTCACCTATTTGGGCTGGCATCCGATCAGAAATATCTAACTTTGAAGGACTTTGGAAGAAAAAGTTAGCTTGATGGAGGGCCAAGAAATAGGAAGAAGCTTTTATGGCATCTTTCTTGTTTCCCTCCTTAGCTTTGAGTTCACCCCATCGGAGTGAGTTCACGAGACAAACTATTCCACTCCAAGCATTCAAGCAACATTTGATCCTGCCATGTTCATTCTATACAGCCACAACAACAGGAATCATATCTGAGTTTGAGTGAAGTGCATTCTTTCAGGGTTTACAATCCTTAATCCTCCATGGCATCTGTGTCCCTAACCGCCTAACATCCAATAGTAAAAGTGGGAGTGTTGGAGCTCTAAAGCATAGATTATCACAATAAACTTCCCCACCCAGGACTTTGGTTCCGAGCCAAGCCTCAGATATTTCACTTTTGTCGACAAGCCACTTTTCTTTCCAACATTTCCCCCACATTGGACCCCTCGTTTTCTCTTTCTATTCACTTCAAAACTACCCATCCCCATGTGTAAAGCACTGCCTGCATAATGAAGAATCACAGATGTTTTGGTAGATTTGACTTCTTTAGAGAATTGTGATTATTTATTAGTTCCACATATGGAAATGTTAACATGAAAATAACATTCCTGTGCTCGGGCAGTTACAGCCACATGCAGGATCCAATGACTGCTGTTGTAAAACCAGCATTGTTGTTACACTTTAGTCCCCAAAATGATGTGCTCATAAATAGTGCGTCCCCCTCTGACCTTTTAACTTGACTTACATGTGTTCCGCATTACAGCCCATCTTAATTTCTTTCTTCCTTTGTTTTCACTTGCATTGCTCGACACCTGGTATGCGCTCATCCATGAAGACTGTGATAACAAACTTGTGCAGATATATATCTGCAAATGACTTTTTTTTCATCACCTTATTTTGTTTGCCTTATTACACCCCTCCTCGTCGTTTGCCTCTCACCAAATACCCAAACAAAAAACACACAGGCAGGTTGAAGAGCTCATGCATTGCGCTTGTAGTCACGTTAGTGAGTAATGCAAACCGGCTGTCCGCTGATGATGCTAGTGTCTCTTTGGTTAAACCCGATGGCCTTATCCCAGTAAACTGAGTTTAGTTTGCTTCACTTTTCCTGTACTGACCGATTAGTCTTGATAGTCAAGAGGATCCTAGCTCCATTCTATTATTCAGAAACTTAAACAATGATTTGGTATCTACCGTGTTAACTAATTACATTTATCAAGGAACTTTACCAAATCACTGCCTTGCGACTGCACTTGGCAAGCATTTGGGAACTAAGGACACTAATTGTTCAAGCTTTGTCGGTGGAATTGTTCCGCATTTTCAGCTTCAGTTGCTTAACCTCTGTTTTTGCATTTTGAGCTTCATAATACAACACATTTCAATGGGAGACAATTCTAGACTGCTGGCAGGACAGTCTAGTCCTCACACTCTTTTACCACAAAGCCACACTCTTGTTGTACAGTATGTGCCTTCACATTTACCCATGCCATTGTCATGCTGGGTGTGAGTCGTAGCAAGATGGTGTACCCAAACACGGCAGGGAGACAGGAATGAAGGGCAATGTGAGGAACTTGATTGAAACATAGGGAGTAAGGTGATTAGAAAATGACTGGACGGGACATGAGTGGGCTGGTCGCCATGACTGGACGGGTCGTGAGAGGGCTGACCGCCATGACGGGACTGAGCGAGAGTGGGCTGGTCGCCATGACGGGACTGGGCGAGAGTGGGCTGTTCGCCATGACAAGACTGAGCAAGAGTAGGCTGGTCGCCAAGATGACGGGACTGGGCGAGAGTAGGCTTTTCGCCATGACGACGGGACTGGGCGAGAGTAGGCCGGTCGCCTTGACTGGACTGGAGAAGAGTAGGCTGGTCACCATGACTGGACTGGATGACTAGGCAGAACGTGGGCGACTTGACAGTGATGACTAGACTGAGACGAGGATGACTAGACTGAGACGAGATCGACTTGACTGAGACGAGGACGACTTGACTGAGACGAGGACGACTTGACTGAGACGAGGATGACTTGACTGAGACGAGTACGACTTGACTGAGACGAGTACAACTTGACTGAGACGAGGACGACTTGACTGAGACGTGGACGACTTGACTGAGACATAGACGACTTAACTGAGACGAGGACGACTTTACTGTGACGAGGACGACTTGACTGAGACGTGGACGACTTGACTGAGACATGGACGACTTAACTGAGACGAGGACGACTTTACTGTGACGAGGATGACTTGACTGAGACGTGGACAATTGAACTGTGACGAGGACAACTTGACTGAGACGTGGACGACTTAAAGTAAATATGCCAGATTCTAGTGCAGGTGCTAATTTCCATCTGTAGTCCCCTATACATAAATACATTAAAATGCACATCGCAAAGTAATACTTGTCAGACCTCAGCACACTTTTCTACTTTGCATCAGTCCATTTCAGATGAGCAGGGACCCAAGGCAGAAAGGCGGAGACATTTGTGGGTGTTGTTGATATATATGGCTTTCACTTTGCACGGTAGAGTTTTAACTTGCATTTATAGATGTAGTGATGAATTATGGTAGCTGAGAATAGTTTTCTCAAGTGTTCTTGAGCCCACATGGAAATATCCTTTATACACCGATCCTGGTTTTTGATGCATTGCAACCTGAGCAAAGGTCACGGGCATTCGCTCCTGGTTTTTGGCATTGCCAATGTCATCTGCTGAGATTTCGCCAAGACTTCTGAATCTTTTAATGATTTTATGGACTGTAGATGATGAATAGATTTCTTGAATGAATGAATATGTTGAGAAACGTTGCTAAACTGTTGGACTATTTGCTCTATAGCAGTTGTTCACAAACTGGTGAACCTGCTTGGAGTCAATCTTCAGATTTTTGGGACACTATTCAATGGTAGTTCCAAAAAATTAATACTGTAATGAACTGAACTGTATTGCTTGATGGAAACTGTTTCTTGGCAGTCCAAAACACACACACACACACACACACACACACAAAACTGTTAAGCAAGGCACCTGCCTGCACTATGAGTCTGCTACTTCTCCAAACTCAAGTCTGGAATCCATCTTTTAAGCTGTAAATTCAGTTTTTTTGTAATTCAGTCAGAACAGCAATGACAAAAACATGTTAGGAATCCCCCGTCCATACTGATGGCTCAGAAACCTTCTGGATTCACACAATCTTGATCATGTCAAGTCATGAAAATTAATCTTAAAAGATTTCCAATGCAGCTGTTTTCTGGCTAGTTTACTGGCTCAGAAAGAATAATAATATGTCAGGCAGACTCTGGCCAAAAGACATAATGTTATTGTATTGTCCTCCAGAGACTCACCGCACCCTCACTGTCGGTCAACATATGGAATGGAGCTGAGCGAGTGGGACAAACCGTGGTGAGTGCAAAGGGTGAAATGTATTGCTTAATTAATTAGGTGTAGTAAAATCTCTTGGTGTACAAAAAGAGTCTGGAATCACAACAACACTTCCTCTCCATCTTTAAATACTGACCCACTGGCATGAGATGTTCCTCTGCATCCATCTTTTTATTTAAGATATGTGGACTAAAATAATGGAATGCCAAGTCTTGAGTTTAGCTTACAAACTGTGTTCTAGCTCACCCCCCAAGTTAGGGCTCTCAAGTTCTTCCATACCAAACTCAAATACAACCACGGCATGTATGTTTTGGAATGTAGGCTACTTTGGGCACGGCCAGTTGGCCACACCTGATTGTGCGTGCATTAAAAAAAAAAGAAGCAAATAATGATATTCTGTTTTGGACCGAATTGCATTTTAAACAGGTATCATTGATGTAAGTATCGAGGAGAATGTGGCAGAAATGATACACAGGGACAGCTGATCCATTTTTTCCCCATTACTGAAAACCTCATGAAAATTACATGTCAATTTCTACTATCTTTGTGCATGAGGTTTTGTGTCTAGGCTGTTGTTTAAAAAAAGCAACAGGAAATCATTCAGGGGGAAATGTCATGGTGTCAATTTATAAAAAGCAAACATTAATTGCAGGTCAGGGACATGGTGGTTGTTAACCACATGGCCATTTACCACACTGACCTCTACATCCTGACTTTCCATGTTGAAACTTCTGCTTTGAAAAGCTACTCTGTCATATTTGCAGTGGCTCCCTGGCCATGTACCATGACTTTTAAATATTACATTGTCATTAAGGTTACATCATCAGATGTTTCTGCTTTTTAGGTTAAATGTATCAAAAAGTCAACCTTCTTTAGATACTGCATGTTGTGGATCACAGACCACTGATACCAGACAATCAGGAGCCTGCCACCTCATAATTGAGTATGTCCTTATAGGATAGCCTCTTAGTAAAACTGATCAACTGATTAACAACCAAAATGCTTTTTGTTTTTTTCCCTGTCCCTTGTCTTTTCTTCTCCTGGATGAGTTACCTTAAGTTATCTTGTACTATGATTAACTGAGATAATTTATTTGATCACAATGATACATGATATACACTTCATTTGCTTGACAGAGCACATGTATTAACTGAATGAATGGAAAGTAATAGGGTACAAATCTTTTTTTTCTTTTTATTTGCACCATGACTGAAGTAGATTTTTCTTAAAGCGACAGTTTGTAGGATTTTGTGCCATGTAGTGGTCAACTAACAAATCATTCATTTAAAAACTCCACTAATAATTTCAATAATATGCACACAAAAAAAGTTCTATCACATCGATGCACATTTTAAAAAAAGTATATAATCGTAGGTCTAGTAATCACTAATTATATTACATAGGTCGCGCCACACCTTACAGGAGGCTGACATGTTTCGGCGGCATCTTTCGGCAATGGACATCAGCGGAGAAAAAGTTTGCGAATTGAGTTAGTCTCTGTGCTAGCGTTTTCTACCTTCTCCTGCTAGCCGCTTTTGTTAGTCGCTCCAGCTAGTTCTTGTTAGCCGCTCCAGCAAGTCCTCGAGTAATTTGAGTACCTTAAATAAATAAAAAAACATGGAGGAATTTTGGGTGCTCGGGAAACCGTTTATTTGGTGTGCACCGACAGGAAGGCAATAATTGTTCATACTATATATTACGGTAACACTTTGCCAACGCGCTGCGAGGGCCAACTTCAAAATAAATGATTTGAATGACAGCTACTAATGCTTTTGCAAGTGAAATGTCAAACTGCTGCCAATTTATGAAATCGTCTGAGACTTCTATCGTGTTAGCCAAAACTCCAGTCAGTTTTGTTTTGTTTTATTATGTGATCCCTGGCTTAGTTGTGTGAGTCATACAGTATATATTGAAAAGACATTTGACACCTGACCCGTAGCGACCAACTTCTCATTTTCTTCATTCTGAGCCAAGCACATTCTGCAAACTTAGCTGTTAAAGCAATTCTGTGATTAGTTAATTTATTGCAGAGATGAATATGAATTAGCTGTTTTGGATCCTATCAACCTTGCAGTCTTTCTGTTGCACTGTTGATTTATTTCACAGCAGAACTCTCTTATCCATCTGCATAATAAATATGAACATTTTGCAATGCGGGCAAACGAGCTGAGGTGACTCTCACAATGTCATGATCCTCCCGCTGTCTGAGTGTTTAATACAAAATGGGAGCTGGTAAGTAAGATGGAGTGAATGGTTACAGGCCTTTAAACAATACAATTTGAAATATCTCCACTGTCGTCTCTCTTGACAAGAAAGTGCATAAGAATGGAAAATGGAGTGTTACTTGCGTGTCATGTATCATGCATCAGTCACTTTGATAATGTCTCTCATCCATTTGTTCAAGAGACCGCCACACTTGCGAATGAACAGAAATATGAAATAATACACTCTGTCATGATTATCTCAATTTATTTTTAGTTTATGCTAACTGGACATTTATCCGTACTTTTCCTACAGTTGATGAGGATTAAATACAATTCTATATTTCCCCACCAACTCATGAAGACATCTTGTACTGAAAATGTCATGTCCTTTGTGTATGTGAACCTCATTTATCCCATTCTCCTCGGCAAGCAATCTAAAGCACTCCTCTGGGATGCTGGCTTTGCTGTAATTCCACAGTAGATGAGAAGATATGGTATGTGAAGGCAGCGGGCATGAGGGAGACCTGGATAGACAAAGTCAGAAGAGGAACGAAACCAGAAGGGCAAAAAAAGATTTGTTCAGGAGTAAGTCAAACTTTTATAGGAAAATTATCATCATGTCTTCTTCAAAGTGGCCAAAGAACAAAATAATCACAGCACGATGACAGAAAAGCATAAATGGACAAGTGAAAATGTTAACACAATGGTGATATTGGTGAAAATGGGCAATTCCGTGCATGACCCTAATGTGCAAGAGGCGGTGCCAAAGTTTTGGCAATTTGGCAAAACCGAAACAGCTTGCAGTCAGACAGGCGATTTGCGGCATTTGGGCATCAACATTGCTGACTCCCAATGTGTCCAATCAAAGCGGCTTCTCTCCATCCTTTTAAATGTGGTGCACTTGTCTCACATGGAAAGTCTAAACATGGCGGAAGCTGGAAGAGACCAAGGTCTTGCGTGGCTTTCATACTAAAACACACCGTGCATCCATATCCAGAAAACATGGCACGCATAAAATAATCCAGATGTACGAATCCAAGCACATTCCTTTTGTACATCTCAATTAATGTAGAAATACCAGACTCCTCCCTCTCCACGCCCGTACAAAAATATGCAAATTAGTATAAACACAGCTTGGTTTGGCAGGCTGTCTTCGGAAGTCAATAACAACCTCCGTGATGAAAGTGCCGTCAGAGTATCTCGGCCGTCGCCGTTAGTGGCTGAATGCTGAAGGGGCATCAAATTGTGATCATGGAGGCTTAAAGTAAAATTTAATACAATAATATAAGACAACCCTCCTCCGCCGCTGATACCGGATGAATGACGTTTATAAGAAGCATCGATCTGATTGTGATTGTGGAGGTTTAAACTTGGAAGACGCGCACAAGCCCACCTCCCCCCCGCGCGCCCCACAGCGACAATATTTCGTGGCATGTCCGCCGCATGTTTAAGGGGCATCGGTTTGTCATTGATCAATTTGTGACCGGAAAACCTACGCACTCTAAAGTCTAGTCTAATTTTTGTTACCAGATTGTGAGGTGCAACAGGAGCATGTAATAAAATACACCCTTGGTCTGAGGCATAGCGCGGTCTGCCAAATTGACAAACACACTAAACTAGACTTGCCCCGGCACGAAAATGAAAGTGCACCCATTTTTTGTTTTTACGGCAAGCCAAATTCCAGTATGCTAGTGAATTCTGGAAAAAAGAAAAAGTGTGCTTAATAGATCTTGTTTAGGGTCAGAACATGTGGTGAAGTGTTTCTCATAGAAGAAGTACCGAAGTGTAAGGTTAATGTGGTTGCAGGTTTCACTAGTGATGAATGAAAACATAATTAACCCTGCAATGTGCAATGTTTTGGGCGTGTTGGGTCACAGAGTCTCCTGACAGTGACAGATGGGACACATGGCCCAGTCAGAGAGTCACTGGCCCACCAGATCACTGCTTGGCACCATAAATCATTTTCATCCATCACAAAGCTGTCATCTGTGCAGTAGCATCAGCGTTCTGACGGCTGTGGTCTTGGCGACATCTCACCCTGAGCACGCATTAGGCACGCAGGCAGAGAACTCATCTTTTGGGATGCCTTTCTATGTTAAATCTCTGAACAGAATCCATTACAAAAATACATCTGTCTACTTTAAAGTGATTTCCCTGTGCCACTCAACCACAACATTGACCATAAGATAATAGCCTTGTCCAACAGGTGGCGCCCCCTCTCACTCCCTCTGTCGTTCGGCTTCTGCTTGTGTCCATGAAAGGGGGCCCACACACCCCAGTAACCGATTTGATTGGAAAGCATCTAGCCCCTGGCAACCAATCCTCTAGCAGTGTGCACACACAAACTCGGACATGGTTACCATGGCAACTGTGGTGCAAGGGGTAGTCGAAATGATTTGGTCTATGGAGCGAGCCAGACTGTGGTCATGAGGGGACAAGGTTTCCACCAGTAAGAAGGAGAAAGTAGTTGGGGGCTGAAACACTTGCCCATGTTTAAAACAAAACAGAAAAATGCACCTTGTGAGCAACAGTTTTGAGACCATTACACCTGCACAAAATGAAAACAGAAGAAACAGCTGTCACTCTTGTGGAAAGATTTTCTTCAACATTTCAACGTCTGTCTGTCACAGTGGTGAACAGTCTGGGCCAACAAGGCCTGAAACTATCAGAAGCACTGACATACATTTATAACCCAAATTCTACTATCTGGTCCATGAAATTGTATTCATTTATTCCCAACAGTCTATTCAATGTTGTAGTGTGTAACAACGGCTGCACTTCTTCCAGCACCTGTGGATGTGTTGTCCAAGAAGATTTCAGCCTCGATATATTATATTGCCAAGTCAACCTAATCTGCCAATGGCCTTCAGAATCAGTAGAGCTGGCTAATGTAACTACAGTGGTAACTTCATTACTAGTTAAATTCATTCCGTGACCAAGCTTCTATATCAAAATGAATTGAAATTTGATTAATGCACTCCAGTCCCCCCAAAACCATAACAATTTTTATTTTTATAGATTGTGGTTCTTTAATGTAATTATACAAATATAACAACATTAAATAAAAGAGAGGTAAATACATAAACTGGTTTTATGGAGTCTAATTTAGCTGAAAGTCCCACACACGTTGATGCGTGGCTTTAAGTGGCTTGTAAGTGATGTCAGGACCTCAAGTCAGTTGGTATGGCTGTTTACTACGTGGTTAATTGTTTTCGAATGTTTTCATTTTCTGTGTTTGACTGTTGGTCCCATTTAATAAGCAGCTGTAAGTGCATTTGTAACTATGGCACTCGTTTTTTCCCCCCGCATGGTTTGAGTGATGGTGTATATGAAGTGCTCTTGAATCTTAAAGCTGCCCTATGGAGGAATTTGCCAGAAATATCTTTACAATGGTCTTTTTATTTGACCATGTATAACTCTTCTTTATAACATCTTCTAATTAGCATATTAACACCTGTTCGTAGTGTGTACTCCTGCAAGCCTCTGGCCAATAGTTTTCAGATTGGATTCAGGTTCGAATTTCTCGCACTCCCTCTGCGGATATGACGGTCAAAGTACCACTGTATAAGGAATGGGACACTAATTAATTTCAAATTCATCTTCACAGAACCAGAGCACTGGCCTACAACGAGTCAGCATTTTCCTGTCCTCTGATTGGTTGGTCACGTCAAAACTTGTTACAGCTAACTGATTACATTGTATGGAGCAATCTGTGCACATAAATACAAAATATAAATGCTGTAATCAAACACTCTTGTGGTTACATTGTTTATATATATATATATATATATATATATATATATATATATATATATATATATATATATATATATAAATGAGTTATGTTGTTGTCATGTTATTTAGATATATTTTGTACAATTGAGTACAGACAGACAACAGAGAGGGACAGTCACAAAACGTTTTTCACACAATATAGAATTGTCCTCAAATAAATCATTCAGTGGAACTGAAATGCAAGTCAACACATGATTATTAACTCAATAATCAAAGTAGTTTAGTCATTAAGAAGTGCATCGCAATCTATTTGTCATGTTCAAATTTGTTAGCTGCTAGCTTTAACTAGCCGCTCATCTGTGCTGCTCCACTTGGAGCAGGATATCAAACAGCTTCCAAAAACTGGGCTTTTCAGAGATTACTGATGCTGAACCAATTCTCTCTGGTTACTGGAATGGGATTAAAGGCTGTGTGTGCATGTGTGCACTCATGTTTATGTTTATGTGTTAATGAGCATATGTCCACTGAGGAGAATGAGTTGAAGACAGAGAAAGGAGCGAATCACGTGTGTGCTTTCCCAGCATCCATTGTTTGTTGTGATAAGTGCGGCTTGTTTAATCTCGCTGCCATTTTGTGGTCTTATGTTTATGGCTCCTCTCTATCACGCTTCTCATAGCAGTCGCAGGCTTAACTTCCCAGAATGGTTACCATAGCAACACAGACAGAGGTTTATCTGTGACCATGGTGATGGCTGATGCTCCAAAATGCGCCTAGCCAAGGTTTGGGGATGTAGAACTGTTGCCAGAGTTAGAGTAGGGATAGCAGGGAAGGAGGGTTAGAAAGGCAGACGATGGCTGTAGACAATTTTAGTATTTATTTATTTAGATGATAAGTATTTCCAAATTGGATTGCTCTTATCTCACCCACGTTTTAAAACACTTTTACTCAAGTGTTTCCTGAATGTGTGTCATTCTCTCAAGCCATTAGTCTTGACGTTTATTGTGGAAAGCACTTTGTGTTACAATCTTTTGTATGAAAAGTGCTCTATAAATAAAGCTTGATTGATTGACGATGTAGATGATGATGAGGAGGAGGACTGTGTGTGTGTGTGTGTGTGGGGGGGGGGGTGTGTGTGTGTGTGTGTAGCCCTGTTTGGTCCAATATGCCATTCACCTCAAATCAATTCCTCCGCTATTTTCCTGCCACGTTGAATGGCTTTGATTTCCCCTCCCATCTGCAGATGAGTAGTAATTTAAAAAGTGTAAATACAGCTATTGTTGGAGGCATAATCAAACATTCATGAGAGTGGGATCCAGGGAGAAGCAGAGAATCTAGGTCACGCAAGCGCTGGCAAGACGGCTGCTTCGCTCAGTACATCGTTCTCTTTCTAAACCTCTCTTCCACTCTTCTTTGTCTTCTCAGCTATCTATATTTCCACCCTCACTTTTTTTCTCTCATCTTGCTTCTTTCATCTTGCCCCCCCTCCCCCCTCCATCCTTCCTCTCTTGTAAACCCACGGCTCACCTCTCATTTGTATTCCTCTTCTTTCCTCATCATCTCTCCAGAGCACCTCTCCCACTGCTTCCTCCATTCCCTTTGCTTAACTGTCTTTTATGCTACTTCTGCGCTTCACTGAAGCCTAATGTATTACTGCCACCACAACATTAAACATCACCTGCAACATTTGAACGAATGTGTGCATTTAAGAAGGACTGACACACTCACTTATAGCAACAGCTCTCTTGACCATCATCAGTCAAGGAGAAGGTCATGTTGTCACTGCTTTAACAATCATCTCTAAGCAAACTGAAGCGCTGAGCAACATATTACAAGTGACTGACCTTGACTGTGAAAGACGAGCCAGAAACAGCACGAGGAATATAGAGAAATAGAAATGCCTTGTAATAATGAAACAAAGGGTTGTATTTTTGTACCCAGTACAAATCTAGCGTGAGGCGTGACCTAAATCTGTGCAGAGGCAGGCTAGACCAAGTTTTAGTATTTGCATTGGGTGTTTTGCACTGTGCGCATGAACACAGCCGACATGATTTTCCGCCATTCAAACCAGTTCCTTTAAATACCTTTAAAATTGGTGCATGAGAGGCACAGAGAGCCCAAAGTGTGTTTTTAAGGAACTGCAAGTCGACCTCCATGTACAGTTGGGTAGGAAGATCACAGATTTACCAAGTGGCCACTTGAAGATTACTATCCACTCCATTCATTGGTGTCCATGTGTGATCCTACCACTAACGCCCGCCCACTCACAGGTTATACAGTAATGTAAGTACAGTGGAACCTCGGAGATGTCATTTAATCGAAATTAAATTCAATTAGAAATAAACTAAAATAGTAATATAATAATATTGTAGCCTGGGAACAGATTAATTGCATTTACATTATTTCATATGAGAAAAAATGTCTCGGAGGTTGAACAAATCTCACTTTAAACACTTCACAGGAACGAATTATGTTCAAACTTTGAGGTACCGCTCAGGAAGTCTTCGAGTTTCGACGTTTGCGACCTACGACGCCCGTGCCTCGTCCGTAGCATCTTCTTTTTCGTTTTTTTCCCACAGTAATCATGCCATTTTAAAGTTATTTAAAATTGTGTTGCTGTAACCTCCAGCAAGGGCCGTCCATCGAGCAGGTCGGCTCGCCACCAGGTGCGTCACATTTCCGTGTTTAATTTTCCATTAGCTCCGCTTTTGCCGTCCGCCAGCAATGACAGTCCGTGCGAAAACATGAAATACCCGATCATTTTTACACTTAAAGAGGTACATTTGCTTAATTCTGTTTGCGTTGCGTGACAACAGGCACTCAGCCGTCTGAGGCTACCGGATGGTAAATTCAGATTGACCAAATTAACACTATAGTGAAAAAGTAATAACTTCAAGTGAGGCAATATTTAATACTTTGCAGACTCAGTAATGAGATATCAAACTTGACACAACTGTACATTTGACTATCAATATGTCTATTATGATCCACTTATCAGCAGAAACAAAGAGGGTTCAAGTGTGCATGTAAATAGTTAATTAATGCATAACGCCCATTTATGTGCACTTTCATACCCTCTGTGCTTGCATGTCATTGTTTGGGCAAATCGATTTTAAGACTGGATGTCATCATGCTCCAGCCGATCAAGAGTCTAAGTCGCTGCAACTGTCCATCATCCACCCCTCTTCCTCTTCCCACTTTGTCCCAAATCCACTGACCACTTCATACTTGACATGCCCACTTGCATTGAACTCCATCTAATCCATGTGTATGTTTTCAATTACATATCAGGGGTTGGACAGCAAGTGGACAGTAAGCTCTCAGCCTCTGGCTGGATAACACTGTCCCCTTCTGACCTAAATATCAACTAAAAAAAAGTGGGGCTTGGAGTTGAAACAAAGCAAAATAACAACAAAATATAGGTCAGATGATGGCCGCTTGAAAGCCACGTAAGTAGATTCCGCCCAGAGGAAATAAATAATCATGGTCATGTTTGAAAGAGGCAGGCAGACTGGCTGACTGCGGCTCCTCTTGGTTATCGAGGATTAGCCAACTGGCAGACAGGATGACTCAGTTGTCTATGCAGTCACTCTGTCCATCTTGGCTCAAGTAAGCACATATGAGAAAACAATCAGAGGGAGAGTATGTTCTGCAGAGTCAGCTCGTGCTAATATATGAGTTCCTTAAAATGAATTACAGATTAATTTAATTCATGAGTGCAATGTGACGAACGCTTTCGAGACACCCCCTTAATGAGTCAAAACTTAATTTGGGGTTGATTCTCCTTGTAGATTGAAATAAAGTTTTTGTGATCACAAAGGAACGTGGAGAGACCTATTATCGTGTCATTCAGGCTGAAATCCCCCCCCCCCCCCCAAAAAAAAGAAAAAAGACAATTTTAACCAGACCATCTCAGAATTGGATGAAACCTTTGCACTAATTTGTTAGGAACAAACAATATTATGACCTTTGTAAATTTTTATATGTTTTAGCTAACATTTTGGGGATTGAATTTTAGGAAAGTTCATCTCAAGGTTGTGTGAAACACAAGGAGAAATTCAAGGTCAAACTAGAGGTCAAAAGATCAATTGACCCCAATCTTAAGAATAGTTGTGTGTATATAGAATCCCTGTTGAATTTCCTTTCCAACAATATCTTTCAGGTAAAGGTTGGCTTCCATATGCATTTTTGCCGAAATCTGACCAATTCGGCATGTCTGGCTCCCAAACCGCTGGTGTGGTGTCCGTAAAAATTTGGACGATCATAAAGAACAACTATACCAAGTTTCGTCCAATTCTGAAATGATCAGGTTAACTCCATTGGGTGAATTGAACCGGAATTGTTATCTTCTATCAGCATACTGGCCAAGTTTTAAAATACAGTATTTATTGTCTATATCCCGTATTCTATGAAAGGATATCTCAAGTGTAGACATTAATAAAAAATATGATGAGTAGCCATGAAATCTGGCTTTTATTCAGTTATTCAACTCCCTTCCATAGTTATTTTCCATTTCCACCTTTCTTTTTTTGTTTCTATTCATCATTCACTATTATTCAGGAAACTGCTTTCACTTTCTGTAGACCTTTAGTCGAACCCATCCTTTCAACCAAACATTCCCGCTTTGCATTTCTCTTCACTTCTCTTCATCACCCACAACCTGATGAAAAGTTGGCCTGACAGGCTCATCAATAACGCAAAGAATCTTCAACCAACCTCGAGCATCAGCCAAAAGCTTTTCATATTTTAGATGCCGATCTCTCCATTTTTAGCTTCTCTTCTTCCATGTGATTTCAATCTTGATAGCAAAAGGCTTTTGTCTCTTGTCATCTTTTTTCCTCCTTGCATGGATTTTTAACATCTGACACCAGTGCTGCTGCATTTCTGTCTCCTCCTCAGCCACTAAATGAGATGGGAAGGACTGACTGGCTCATCATGTTCCCTTTTCACGTATGTCCTCTCTTGCCCCTCCTCCTGCTCTCCCATCACCTTCGCTTCCATCAAGGAGCCTGGACTTCAAAAAATGCCTCATCAACTGGAGCAGCATCTGTGGCGCAAAGAGATGCAAAGGGGAAAGAAAAGAAAGAGCTGAGACTGCAGATCATTTCCCTTGCGTCCTCAAGCTACATATTGAGCAACGTAAGATGTGAGGAAGACAATGGCAATTCCTCTTGGACTTTGTCTATGTTTATCCACATCTTTAACACATTCACTGCCATTGACGGCTATAGACGTCAACATTTCATTTTAACTATTTCTAGTTTAACATTTTTTCCCACTTTTGTTAACAAAAGTATGAAAACCTACAATTTTTGTATTTTTATTTGAACAGATATAAAATGTTTGATTAATTGTGAGTTAACTAGTGAAGTCATGCGATTAATTACGTTTAAAAAATGTAATCGCCTGAGGCCCCTCATTTTTTATAATAAAAAAAACCCCAACATTATTTAAAAAGATATATATACTTAAAAAAAAAAGAAGAAGAAATTATTATTAAAAATTAGGGGCATCAAGCGATTAAAATTTGTAATCGTAATTAATCGCAATACTTCACTAGTTAACTCACGATTAATCACAAATTTTATATCTGTTCTAAATGTACAAAAACAAATCTTGTTAACAAAAATGGGAAAAAAATGTTAAACTAATAAAAATAGTTCAAATGAATTCAGCCTTAGTCAACCTTAACCATTTATTGACAATAATGTGTTATATGTGACCTCACTAGTCTAAACATGACATTCTGATCGATATTACATTTGTGGAACATGAGTTATGCAGCAAAATCCAGCCATTTTTATCCATCTCAGGGGGCTTATAGAACATATTATTGTCAATCAATGTTTTTTGGGTTGACTTCCCCTTTTTTTTTTATGCTAAGGTGATCTGCTCATGTCTAAAACACACATTCGTGTCATTCTTTGTACCAGCATCTTAAGTCTTTCATCTTGTTCACCCTTTGTGAAGACACAAGCGATGATGCAAACCACAGTGTCGGTGAAGCCACTTAGTGGGCGATGAATAAAAGAGCCAGTACAGATACAATTTTCTTACTGTAATTTATATAACGTATGCTGGTTTTTATGTGCATTATGTTCCGACATGATTGCCTCACATGCATTAGCATAGAAAGCATGTTGCTTTGAACTTCGAAAGTCTGAATGCAGGCATGTACAGTCAGTGCATGTTGCAACATTTACTCACAGCTGACTCTAGGTTACAGCCAACTTCCACTTCCTGTGTCTCACCCAGCCAATGCCCCCCCTTCCCCCTCCCCAAAAAAGACAAGTTTACATCACGCTTCAGTGCAACTGTATTGCATTCACTCCACTGAGCAGGGGAGAGGTTTTCATGTTTGGCATTATTTCAAAGTGTTCTTTTAGAAATAACTCATGCATCAATAATAGGAGGTTCTCTGAGCACAGCTCTGTGGCAGCAGCTCGTTTGACCATCGGTGGCCCATATAAATGCGTTGTCTGCCATCAGGGAATCAAAGCTACTGACAGCTCGGCCTTTGTTTTTTTTGTTTTTTTATTACAATAGCCTGAAGTCTGTGGGTTCGCTGAAGTGTCTGATTCAAGACCGTCATGTTCAAAGTGGTTTGATAGTTTGAAAACCTATAGTTTCCTGCCACAAATCCACATGAAATTACAACTGTGTCACAAGTTCAACTACAACCAGTGTTTTGATTGCAGATTTGTATGCTGTCACTTCTGGCAATGTGGAAAATAATAAGTCACAGTCATTTTCTAATTAGGAGTCATGAAGAGTAGTTGAAATCCTAATGCTGGGAGAGAAGCAAGTCTCAATAACAAATGTGAGATTATTATGACCAATTGTACCTCCATAAAAGTACTTTTTAAAAATGTTTATTTGTTTTTTCTCTGACTGATGAATGAATGAAACATGACCCAGAAATGTAAACCAGCTCAACAACTAGAGTGATGTGCCGTGGAAAAGTATTTGCCCTCTTCCTGATTTCTGTTTTTTGCATATTTATCACTCCCAATGGTTTCATTTCATCAAGCCAATTTTAATCTCACACAGAGACAACCCGAGGATAAATAAAATGTAGTTTTGAAATTAGTGGGCGGCACGGTGGCTGACTGGTTAGCACGTCCGCCTCCCAGTGCAGAGGACGTGAGATCAAGTCCGGGCTTTGGCCTTCTTGGGTGGAGTTTGCATGTTCTCCCCGTGCCTGCGTGGGTCTTCTCCAGGTACTCCAGTTTCCTCCCACATTCCAAAGACATGCATGTCAGGTTAATAAAACACTCTAAATTGTCCTTAGGTGTGATTGTGAGTGTGGATGGTTGTTTGTCTCTGTGTGCCCTGCGATTGGCTGCCTACTGCCCAAAGCCAGCTGGGATACACTCCAGCGACCCTTGTGAAGACAAGCGGTTAAGAAAATGGATATATATATATTTCTGTTTTTGGAATAACTTTGTTTTATCGTGAAAAAAATATATAAAAACAGGAAAACGGGGGATCTGAAAAACAGGGGAATTTTTTTTGTAAATAAATAAAAACAATTTTTTAAATGTTCTTAAAAACATAAAACAGGAGAAGAATTATTCTAAAAAATGTTGACAAAATATATATATTTTTTAAGCAAAAAAAAAAGACTCATAAAAACAAGAGATTTGTTTTTCTAGTCAATGCAATCCACTTCCATACTTGGCTGATATTTTATAGGGGAAAAACCAAAAGAAGAAAAGAAAAGGCTTACGAATTTCAACCATTCATATTCTAATAAAACTGTCGCGACAGTGCACGGACATCTAAGATTATTTGCAACCAACAATTTAAATGTAATAACAATAAGTTAAGGACAGCACAGTGAAAATGTGGTGGCCTTTGCCTGTCTGCTTGGGTTTTCTGCAGTTATTGCAGCTTCCTTCTACTTTCCAAACAAAATGCAAATTAGGTTAAAGACTCAAAGTTGCCCATAGGTGTGAATGTGAGTGGTAGTTTGTTGGTACATGCTCTGCAATTGGCTGGAAACTGATCCAGGTTATACACCGCCTTTTGTCGAAAGTCAATTGAGTTAGGCTGCAGCTCATCTGCGACCTGATTGAGAAAAAGCAGTACATGAAATGATATATGAGGAAACAAGAATAAATCAAAAGTGTAGGCTATTCATTCGGTAACAATATCATAAATAATTTTGATTGCCTGTCGGCAGTTACAGTATAAAACAACATTATATAAAGGAACACCATCAGGGTATATCAGAAGTTGAGCATTCCTGGAAAATCAATCAATGCCGCTAAAGCGGATGCCGAAACTGGCTTTTAAATGGAAGCCAAAATGAGAAAAAAATGACAGGCAAGAAAAAAAGAATAGCTGTCAGAATGTATCAGATAGAAAGGAGTAGCACATGCTTCATTCCTGGGGCCAGACAGCGGTGGATGCTACATTTGGTCCAAAGTGGAACAAGGATCAATGCCTCGCACACCATCATGACTCATATAGGTAAATTGTATCATTAAATTTTAAATCACATATGACGCTAGAGTTAGATTATAACAGTAAAATGGCCAAACAATGATTTTGTGAACATATTTACTTGCAACATTTAAAACGTGTTGCATATAAAAAAAAATGACGATGAAATAGTGACAATGATCATGAATGTGATTTGGTAAAATTCATTTTAAAACGAGTGATAAATTAACTGGGCGGCACGGTGGCTAACTGGTTAGCGCGTCCGCCTACCAGTGCAGAGGACGTGAGATCAAGTCCAGGCTTCAGCCCTTCCTGGGTGGAGTTTTCATGTTCTCCCTGTGCTTGTGTGGGTTTTCTCCAGATACTCCGGTTTCCTCCCACATTCCAGAGACATGCATGGCAGGTTAATTGGGCGCTCTGAATTGTCCCTAGATGTGATTGTGAGTGCGGATGGTTGTTCGTCTCTGTGTGCCCTGCGATTGGCTGGCAACCAGTTCAGGGTGTACCCCGCCTACTGCCCGAAGCCAGCTCAGATTGGCTCCAGCGCCCCCCGCGACCCTAGTGAGGACAAGTGGTTAAGAAAATGGATGGATAAATGAACTATGATATAGTGATCTGAAGTACACAGTAGCGTGTTTTGGCATATCTGGGTTTATGTTTTTTAGTAGCTTTTTGTACCGACAGAAACGCATTTGCGTGTTTTGTGTACCTTTATTATTTTTATATTTTGCTGTGATTTTGGTATCCAATCTACAGGATTAATTTATGGACTGGGAAAAATGTTGAGTATTTGCAGAAATATGGGAAGCAGTAGGTCATTAAGGTTGAACTCTTGCTAGGGACAAAATACTAGATTGCAACTAGTTATTGAAGACAAAGTATCTTCATGACTACTGTTGACTGTACTCCGCCTCTCAGGTGGTAGCCGGCCTGTGCTTTAGGTTAATCTGTCTCTCTGACAAGTGTTTCTCCAACCTTTGCAGGCCACACGTCAGCAGGCTCAACAGAGCGAGTCATGTTTACCCAGCGAGCGCCGTGTGAGCTCACAGGCCCTCGCCTCTGGCCATTTCAATGTAATTAGATGAACACTGGCTAATGACTGAGTGGATTTGTTTATTCCAGACTATATGCATATGTACGAGACATAGTTCTTTTAATTATATCACTGCGTGTAAGAGTCCCTATGTGTGAGTAAAACCACCTGGCCACCTGTATAGGGAACATTTTCAGGGCAGCACGTCAGATGATGACATTAGCGCCTCTAATGGACACTGGCAGGCACAGGCAATGCTCCAGGTCTATTGAGAGGGTGTGAACCAGCAGTGAAATCAAATTTGACATTTACTCCATGGATCTGCTATTATAACAGGCTGTGCAAATAAAACTCAGCTCACACTTTGACCGACACATTTATTGCAATTGCAACATGTGCCCCTGCTATTGCCCATTGGTGAAATGTACACCCATTTACACATGTGTACAAAAGCAGCCCCCTTTGCAGCAAAAGTAGGAAAGCAGGGTGCTTAACTGAACCAACAGCAGGGGTAGGGAAAACAAACAGAGAGGCCACCAGTAAATCACCTCCATCCGCAGTAGCTCCCGAGGGATTGGATGGCACCGGGAGGCCCTGTGGTAAAACCTCACAAGTGGGGAATGCCACTGGGAGATGAGGAGGAGGCAAAGGCAGAAAGAGGATCCCCCCAAAACCAAATCTTTAAACTCACCTTTGAGGTAATTTTTCAATATTTAATGGCAGTAATAGGACATAGGGGCAAATATGTAAGCAGTGTCACTTGCAGTCACCTCCTTAAATGCCCCCCTTTTAATCTCCTCCAGTGGCGTCAGCCACTAAGCAGGAAGTGAACTGTTTGCCCTTTGACCAAGCAATAATGTTTTTCCTCCTCCATCCATAACGACACAGCGGGGAGCTCTTTAAGACTTTCTGCAATGCTTGTCGAAGATGTTATGTTATGCAGTTTTGCTCTCAATAAGCGGTGAAATGATGCTGAATTCAACATATCGGCTGAGATGAGGCAACAACAATGAGGCAGGGACTCTTTATTTCCATCTTACATTTGTGGCTTCTCCACTGCAAAAACAATTTGAAGAACTTTTCAATTTACTGTGGGAAGCTGAGTTGGTCCATCTGCCAGAAAGAATTAGGCTACTTAGCTTTCTAAGTACCTCCTAGCCAGGAAAGTTTTTCTAAGCTAAAGCTGGAACTTTTGAGGTAAATGGTATTTGATTTATGTCGTGCTTTTCCACCATACAAGATCCTCAAAGAGCTTTACGTTCAACTACTCTTTTACCTACTGTTGACGCATCATCAGGAACAACTGGGGGTTCAGCATGTGGCTCAAGGATTCTTTGACATGGTCACAATGGAATCAAACCCACAACCTCTGGGGTGAGAGTCCACCACTCTACCACTGAGCCACGCCGCCCTGGCTGCTCCTTATAACTGAATGGTTGGCAGAGGTGGGTAGTAACGAGTTACATTTACTCCGTTACTTTTGAGTAACTTAAAAAAAAAAAATAATAATTCTAAGAGCAGTTTTACCACACAATACTTTTTGGTTTTACTTGAGTAGATGTGTGAAAAAGAACCGCTACTCTTACTCCACTATATTGGGCTACACTAGAGACGTTACCCGCCGCCCCATTCATACATTAGATTTACTGTATTTCCACGTAAGCGCTCCGCTTGACTGACTGTGTGGGAGCATTTACGCGGACACATTGCTTATATACAGGAAATGCGTCCCAGGTTGAAGACTAGCAGGCATGATGAGGACCCGAAAGAGTTAACTGAAAGATGACGTCTTGGTGCTTTTGCTTTAAGAAACTGCCACCTAAAGCCGTTCGACTGGGACGCAGCGCCGATCAAATTGTGGCGTACAATTTGTGAATGGATTGTTGCTCAAAACGTTTTTTTTTTTTAATTATTAGTTTATGATTTGAAGATGCCAGCATTTACACATAAGTTTATGTTTTTGTCTGTCTGATGACATTGTGTAAAAATAAATAAATCTGACTTCATGTTCAAGCAGTTACTCAGTACTTGAGTATTCTTTTCAGTGAATACTTTTTTTTTTACAACTTTTTACTTTTACTTAAAGTAACGCTATTCTTACTTGAGTAACATTTTTGGCTACTCTACCCACCTCTGTTGGTTGGTTGGTTAAACTGGGGTGCTGTTGTTGTCTGGCAACCACCTTTAGCTAACTGCTAAATGCTAGTGAGCAGTATTTACCAGCTGTGCAATCCTTGCCAGTCACAATTAAAAAATGGAGCTAAAGCAAATGGATATTTGGACAGATGAAGAGGTGCAGGCGCGTCTGCGCATTTTCAGGGACAAAGACAACTTTGAATCTGGTGACAAGGAACAACCAAGTTTACCAGTTAGGCAAGAGGAGACAGAGGGCAACAAGCAAACAGACTACAACAGCAGAGTTGAGATTTTGGAGTGTCACTCCATTTTGGTTTGAAGTGTTTTCACAAATATTATAATGATGCAGGAATGACAAATCTGATTGACCAATGAGCATCTAGCAACATTTTATGCCATTTCTGTGTTATCCTCTCTGCACATTTAAGCAGGTATTGGGTGTCGTACCTGGTAGTACCCGATCTTGTCTAGTTTTGCCATTTAAAATTGCGATAAGAGCTGTGTTGAACCATTGGAAAAGGGCACATGCTGTTATGTAACCATTTAACGACTCAGTAAAACGTAAAACAAAGCAAATACTGTGCTAGCTTATCAAAGCCTGGAATGCTTTGAGGTTGTGGACTATACATGGTATAGTATATCACATTTCCCAGTTTTCTGAAATGCAGCATGAGAATGCGGATTCCTCTGATATAATGTGACAACTAACCTGACAAACTCAGATAGGGAGCTAATTAGTCTCGCTGGCCGCATGCCATAGAGAGTCAGGTCCTGCACCTTGTTTGGATGAGATGCTTTTGGGTAATGACTGAGAATTGACTTCAATCTATGGGCCATTAATCAATGGATTCAGCTGATGCAGCAGGCTATTGCAACACATAGAGATGAACATTTTGAAGTGATTAATATCATGTTTCGCTGATATAGGGGCTCCTCTTTTGTAATTTACTTTTACAAGATGAAGCCAGAGGAAAAAAAAAAATATTTGCAAAGATAGCATGGAGTTGAGTGGTAAAGGAGACCTTCAGTCATTCATCCTCTTGTTTCCGTAAATCGTATACATATGGAATTCATTTACGATGCGATACCATGAGCAAAGCTGTATATGTCTGCAGTTATTAGATGGATAATACCCCCAAACTAAATACTACCTCCACAGTACAGATTGTGACTATTGCTCCATTGTTGTAAAAGTACCCTGCCATCCAGCCCTGATGACCGCTGACGACATGAAGCTCTCAGCTTGCTCTTATGACATATTAGATCCAGATGAGACCTGAGCGTCTTCTTGAGACTGTCTCAAAATGTTGCAGATTAAAAGCAGCTGGTTGATAGAAGACCTCTAAAGTTGACGCTGAATGTGGCAGGATATGATAGCTAACGCGCAAAATTCGCTTGCTCTAAAGAGAGTGTAAAAAAAATAAAAATAAAATAAGTTTGGCAGAGCAGAAACTTTCAAAATGGAGTAATGATGTTGTGAAGTCAAACAGTCATATGAAAACAAATGTGGTATATATAGCAATATGACATATTGACAGATTATCAGAGGATGAAATAGTATCTAACATTACATTACTTCCATTCATCCATTTTCTATAACCGCATATCCTTTTTAGGGTCGCAAGGAGTCCCAAGTAACTTTGGGTAAAAGGCAGACTACAACTTGGACTGATTGTCAGTCAATTATAGGGCACATTGAAACTGACAAGCATTTGCACTCACATTTATGCCATCTCTAAGTAGGAATTGAATGCCGCCTGAAAAGAAGTCAGGCAAATTAATCATTAGACCCATAACATAACTTATTCTTTAAAAAGAAAAATGCAGGAAATTGTGAGTTGGATAATAAACGGACCTAAAATAAATCACCACATGCACATTGCTTCCACATTGGTCTGTTTTTGTTTATCGCCGTAGTCATTTACTGTACATTCACACAATTTCATTATAGGTCAAATAGACTGAAATGTACTCTTAAACATTTAAGGCAGGGGAGAGTGAAGTGAGTAGAGGTTAGGGGTCTCAACTCTGCGGTCCGTGGGCCATTTGTGGCCCTGACTTTTACCGTGTCATTGCCATGAGCATTTTGTGTTGTTGTTTGTTTTGTTTGTTTGTTTTATCACTTATGGGCTACCATAGCACATGCTTGTGATAGCCTTTGGAGAAATGTAATTCGGAAGTGTCAGCAAGTGGAAGGACCTGAGTCAAGATTATTGACAAGCCTTTGCAGGAAGAAAAAAAAGTGTCCATCCTAGAATATTCATTTGGAATGATTTTAAGCACTATAAAAGACAGGCCTGACTAATTAGTTTGATATCAAATGTCACTCTAACATATATCAAGTTTAACTTTTGGGGCTAGGTAAAGGGTCTAACATGTCTGCAACAAACTCAGAATATGATACTATATTCTGAGTGGGGGTTGAGCATCTAGCAATCAAATCTTAGATTAAGTGAACAGACAAGCGTACATGTACACGTTTACTCAGAAATGTGCTGTTTTCTGTTTTGGTTTTAGGGAACTGAATCTCTAAATCAACATTGTTTGTTTGTGACTCACAGTATTGACCAACACCAAAGCTAACCCAGTTTATATCAAAGAACAATATTCTGCTTATATATACATGGAAGTCACCCACATCGACCCACTGTACCATAAAACAGAAAATACTTTCAAATGAAATTATTTATTATTTATTATCTGATTTTCTAGCATTAGAAATACATGTGCAGAATATTCTGTAAATTAAGTAAAATGCTCATATGTTCTTACTTTTTCAAGGATTGCTTTGCACTTATTTGAATTTACAGCAATGTGAATGTAAAATATTTTTCGTTGCTCAAAATATAGAAATTAAATGAAATTATGACCTTAAATTGAGATCATCCATTGAAGAGTCTTTTACTCCTCTAATTGCGTTTATGTGCAGTCTGTCGAGAGCATTCAACCCACCCCTGTGGCCCCCAGCCTAAAATAAAACGAGACTTCCTTTCCGACCTTTGCTACATAGATGATCTTTGACCTTATGATTCCATAGATTCATTCATTCACACTTGTACATTAGCAGGCCTCTGAATAAAGAATGTATTACGCAGTTCCGGAAGCAGCTGCACTCACAGTAAAAGGGAAAATAATACTCTGATTGAATGCAGATAGTTCTTAAAGATTGTGCTATAGACATATTGTCTAGTTTTATTGCTGATAAAGTATGTCGTTATCGTTCTGCTTGTCTGCCCTTTTTATCTGTTTGCCCTCCTAATTTTCTCTTCCAATATGCCCTAAAGCAGTTTCTAATTAAGACGAGGCCCCAAATAAGAGCACGTTTGTTGCTGTACTTGACATGTGATAATTGATGAAGATGGAAAGACTTTGGTGAACATGCATCGGTGAAAGTTCTCAACAGAACTTTACAACTGGTGTTCCTCAATTTTGTTCCTCGTTCCAGAAACACAACCAAGATCAAATCTCTGTAATTGTCTATACACTTTGCTTTACTACCGTAGATGTGAACATACTAGTGCATGCATATGTACTGCCTATTGATTGTGCCATGAGCTCAGTGGCAGTAGCCATTGCTATAATGAATGATGCTGCGGAGCACCGTCTGAACCCGGTGACCTAAGCCGCTTGACTGACAGAGCACTGAGAGGATCACAGATGAGATAAAGGCTGCATACCATACATCTAAGGAGCATATCAGGGCATCCAGACAACAGACAGCAATTTAATTTAGCAGTTTTTCCAAGGTTCCAGGACATCACTACTTGGCTTGGGGGGGTTAGAGCATAAATGAAGTGAGATTAGAAACAGAAAGACTGATAGCGATTTTACAGTGGAATGGGGAAGATAAAATATCGTCTAATGGAAGCACAGTGAGGTTTTTGCAGGACAGAATATATCACCAAAAGAGGCATTCAACATTCTGTAACATAGGGATGGGCAAAGCTGCTCACAGTTCGCAAATAAGCAGTTTCACATCAATCATTGGAATACATTGAATAGCAAAATCGAGAATCACAGATTTTGACGTTTTTCCGAACTGTGGAGACTTTCCCAAAAAGCTTCTCTGGGCTGGACGCACGCATGTTAAGGTTGCCAGCAATGCACTTATGTCACCTACGCACGGTTGACCATCCAGGCAAGCTCCTGAGCTTGCTTCAACGAAAATACGCCACAACCAGCTAGCTAGGAACAACATTCACTGGCTACTAGTGTGGCTAAACACACACAGACTCGCTCATGAGGCAGTAATCATCACCTCCCTAGTGGCAAATAAACTATTGTTGTCAGGAAGGAATGACAGAGAAGTATTGCTAATTGCTAAGCTAACCTAAGACTGACACGGCGAGTGCGTTTAACACTGAAATTAATTGTGTGGAGTCCACTTTTCACAAAAATCCGTCTGGAACCTCACTAAAGCGGAGATGGGGAACATCCAACTTTGAACAACAAAATAGCACACAAGTCAATATGGTTTCGGACTCCGGAGAGCAAACAAAACCGGAAATGGAAATGAATAACAGTAGTTACGTTAGCCTGGTTCGAATAAATGAATAATATAATAATCATAATATATATAAAAGTAGTATAACATATTTATAGTATGAGTAATATTATTAGTTTGTTTTCACAATAGAGTTCTGGGTTTTGATTTTGACTTTTGAGGTCTGCACAACAAATGTTCTTAAATTACATCACAATAGATCTTATCTTCTTTTTTTTTAAATCAATTTTGCTTTGCTTCTAGACAAGAATATACAGCTTGCTGTCATACATGTAAATTTAAGAAATAAAAACTCTTGATTATATTAAAAAAATAAAATGAAACCAATTGTTCATTTGTTATATAGTCACATTCTTATTGTAAACCATTGCTTTAGATTTCTGGCATTAACGTGCACATATATTTAAAAATAGTTAGTTGATTCACAAAATTAGAATGTTGCTCCTCAAATTAAGTTATTGATTTGCAAAACTGCTCTGTAAAGAAAAGGAGGAAGGGGGATCAAGCTTTGCTATTGTACACTTTTTGGACCTAGGTATTGGGACACACCTCTTGGTATTGAACATCTCTAAAAAATAAAATAAAAATAAAAAATTGGTATTGAACATCCCTAATTCATTCTACATCTCATATTTTGGCCATTTTTTTTCTAGAGAAAGGGAAGTTTGGAAAAGCCATTTTGTGATTTATGAAGACTGTGTCCCAATGGGCAAAGCAAGGTCTATAGTTGCATGAATATAGTGTGGAAGAATTTGAAAGCCCTGACCCCATCCCCATCTCACACCTGCTTAAACAGATATGGTTACCCAGGCGCTGTAATACAATCTCAGTGATGTGATGTCATCTGACAAATGTACTAACGTAATAATGAATTAACCTCTGCAAAGTATAAAAGGTATTGTTTTTATTACCAATTGTTGACTTAAGCATAACTTGCAAAATCGACACTCCGTTTTCCACAATACTGTGCGGTCATGAAGGGAAGATTATTTTTTCTTATCATCTCACAAAAGAACCTTTCTTATAATCTTTGGTCATATTTTGTGTACAACATTGTTGTTTATGTTGCAGTGTTTGAATGACATGACTTTACTTTTCACAAGGAGTTAAAGGGCTGCTCGTAGAGCAGACATTCCTGTCATTCATTCTACAATTCTACTTCATTGTTCTTGTCAGAGTGTACATTTTTTGGCACTGTTCCTGGAACATGTCGAAAACTCATCAAGAAGCAAATTATGCATTTCGACGTTGGAGATTCCTGTTCGCCGACACGCTCCCACCAGGACGTTAAGGTAAATGCCAGATGTGACAGGGATAAAGACAGAGCCAAGGGAATGTATTACATGGTGGAATCACTGAAACGCCGATTAACCGTACATCTGCTGTAAATCTAATCCTGCAGAGGTTGGTCATCATTTATTTTTTACTGCATAGGTAGAATGTTTCCCCCGCCTCTGTGGACCATTAAAATACAGCGTCTCCAACCACCAAGTAAACTCGCTTTTCCAACCAAATTCCACTGGTGTAGTCAGTATTGGAGGAAATGAGAGAACCACATTTCAGTATGCTGAATCTGCTTTTTTTTTTTGCTTTTTTTTTAATGCTTTTAGAAAGTAAAAGCAGTGATTCGAGACAAGGGGGAAGTGATGAGAGTAACACTGCTCCAGAATAAACTTTCATCATTCCAGTCAGATGATGAGCATTTCCCTTTTTGTTGACCTTTCAGAACACTTCTACTGGAACTGGTCTCTGATGAAAAATAGCCACATCAGCGTCTAAAGACACAGCAAGTATACCGATGCTACACAATCACACAATATCACAAAATCAGACAGCATTGTAATATGCCTGACAATGGTCAGCACCAAAGTTGTTTAATATAATATACCAACTGAACAGCAACATTGCTTTCAATGCAACAAGTTGGCAGAAGTGAGACGTGCGTACAACACTGTCACGCCTTTCCAGCATCCACACTTTTAAGGCTCTTATATTACCTGTGAAAGGCAGAATATTGGAAGGAGAACTTTGTCTTCCCTTTCCATGTCAGTGACATCTATATGCATATTTAAACGTCATTCAGAGAAAGACTAGAGACACATTTTCCCCCCATGTAGAAATAGTGTCAAGTTAATGATTGTGGAAAGCACTGCCAAATGTCTGTCTATGTGAATCCGAAGTAAGGAAACACAATTTGACACTGTACGGCTCTAATTGGACATTGCTGACATTGGACATAAACTTGCCATTATATTACATTTGGTACATGTCATGCTTATAGCCTGAGAAATACGCCTTTCGTAAAGATGACAATAAAGATAACATTTCTAAATTATAATAATAATGTTGACTTTTGCGGCAGCCACGGCCAAGTGGTTAGGATTGCAGCATATAATGTGACGATCCGGGTTCAAATCGTCAACCAGCAGAGACGCACGGGTAAAAAAAAAAAAAACACCACCTCATCTAGTTCCTGTCGATGTGGAGGAGTGGGTTCTCTGCTCTATGCCCCTCCAGATGATCGAGCTTCTCACCCTAACTATAGCTCAAGAAGAGCCCAGACACCCTGCGGAAGAAACTTATTTCAGCTGCTTGTGTCCATGATCTCGTTCTTTCGGTCAGGCAAGGGTGGGCATGCACAGTAGATCAAATGTTAAATCGGGAGCTTTGCCTTTCTGCTCAGCTCTTTCTTCACCACAGCAGCTCGATAGTCTGCATCACTAATGCACCTATTGATCTACTGCCCCCCATTTGTCCCTCACTCATGATGACTATTTTCGTACCCCGTGCAAAGCAAGCGAGGTGCAACTGTACTGTGGTGTTTTTGAAGCCTTTGTGCATTTGTATTTTTTTTAAGGAACTGTAAGAACATCTCCAGTTGTGGATGATGTAAAGTTGGCTGCCTTGAAGAGGGCACTTGGAAACTACCTACACCTCCGACTGTACGTTTGTGTGTGACAACCCCTAACTCCCCCACCCACCATAACTAATAATGCACTCATTGAATTGACTGGATTGATTTCTACAATTATTCAGAGGGTTTGATGCACACTGCTGTCATATTTATGAATGTAATTTGATTATAGCCACCACACGCCCACAGAGATCAAAATCTTTCTGCTTGCCCCTTGATCAAATTTAACAAAATCGCATTACACCACCTGCACCACAACTTAGACCTGCTTTTATCTGGTCTAATGTTTAGCCTATTGTCAGCCACCCTATGCCCTCAGTCCACTCGGAACTCCCAGCATGGCGCAGCGAGGCATGGTAAATTCTCAGACACGCTAAAGGAGTCTTGCACCTGTACAAAAATTTAAATGCGCCAGTTTTTATAGCCGAGCGCACGTGCAGTTTGCAAAAATTGAGCTCTTTAGGCAAAATATTGTCCCCAGACCTGAAGAGGGCACTGCACCCTTTTCTTACTGAGGGCCATGGACTCAGATTTCAAGGTGTTGATTCTCATCCCAACTGCTTCACAATCAACAGCAAACTACTAAAGCGAGAGTTGCAAATCGCGGCACGAAAAATCCAAACAGATCCACATGCTCTGCAAAAAACATTGATGCAATACTGAGGCAACCTAAACAAACGCTGTCAAGGGGTTGGGTGTGCCTCGAAAATCTGTCCATAGACATTCTAAACAGAATCAGTGACAAAGTACAGCTGTGGCAGAATCCAACACTTACAGAAAACAAATCCGATTTACTGCCAGTATTGCGGACCAAACTCTCTCATTAGAGGGACCGAACAGCCCATATGAGGGGGACAGGTAACTCTCGGAGCACTCCTACACAGGACTTTCCTAGAGACACAGCTGAAAGAGTGTACAACTGCTCTACTATTCCTCAGCAAAAAAAACAAAAAAAAAACAGAAAACACTTCTGAATCTGAGATTTGACTACCCAACAGACCCTTCTCTCCAGTACGTCTGAATATACCTTACCAGGGAGGATTAGGAGTGATATCCCACTCTGATTGGAACACATTCTCCAGTCCACCTTTCCAGACCGCTACTCCATCTGCCAAACCAGAGGCACTTTCCCTGACAACCATTGCAAACCCAAGTGGACAAAAATTACATGTGCACCTCACATTTGATATTATGCATAAAGCTTTAAAATATATGTAAATAATCTATACCCATTCTCTGTACCGCTTGTCCACACCCACATCAGGTGTGGTGGTAAAATAGACGTGTTTGCAACTTTGCAGATTTCATCTGTCGTAATAAACAAGAATTTACTGTATGTGTTGTTTTTAGCTTTATGATTAAAAATATGTCATGCATTTTATGCTTCTGCTACTTTGCTTAACTGTGCGAAAGAATGGGCTGAGATGCTATTTAAATGGTACTTCATTTATATAGTGCTTTTCCACCTTACAAGGCCCTCAAAGCGCTTTGCATTTGACTACTCATTCACCTCCTGATGACGCAGCAGCAACTGCGGGTTCAGTATCTTGCTCAAGGACACTTCGACGGGTCACAACTAGGGGTGGGAATCTTTAAATGTGTCTCGATTCGATTCCGATTTTTGGGCCTGCTATTCGATTCAGAATCGATTTTCGATTAGAACAATTTTTGCTTCAAAATGATTTGATTGACAATGATTTTTGCTCCAATCTATAGATGTGCAAGGAATTGTAATGATCTACTCCAGTCTGACTTGTTAATGCTAATTAGCGCGCTACTCGCGGCACTTTTATCACTCAAAAGAACGGCTCCACGCTGAAAAACAAACAAAACTTTTATTGGATTAACTTGATCGTGACTTTTTCCTTCTACTCTCTAATGTGGCTACAACTTAACAGTGTATTAGACCGTGTGGAACCACACTGCTCCTCAGTGGCCAAACCGGGTACAACATGAACAGCGATCCAAATAAAGGCACACACAGACAAAGGCAAGGCAGTATAAAATAATTTAAATAAAATCGATTATGGGACATTTAAAATTGATTCTGAATCGTACTAAATGAGAATCGCGATTCTAATGAGAAGCAATTTTTTGGCACACCCCTAATCACAACAGCATTGGATCAAACCCACAACCACTGGGTTGCGAGACAACCACTCTAACACGGACCCACGCCGCCCCAGTTTAATTCTTACATTGTTAAATATGGAAATCTGTATCATAACGCTGCCTGTGATCAAATGTTGACCTCAACCATTTCTGAACTGTGAAGAATTCACACGTAATTGGTTGTAAAGGTCAACATGTTGGAAATGTTGCAGAAATGAGGATGGTAAGAGTATGGTAGTCACGATCACGGGGCTGGGCTGGGTTTATTGAAAAATAATAATAATAATAATATTTACGGGGGCTTAATTAAATTCTCGGGTGGCTTCAGCACCTCTAAAATAACAATGCCACCGAGGTACACACACATTCGATATGAGTCAATTGGTACTGCATTTGTAATTCTGCAAATGACTAAAACTGTTCGTGTCTTGCCATCTCTGGCCGATACTGTGGCCTTGTTCTGCTCAAGGTCAATCAGACACACTCATCAGGGTGCATCTGGTTTCTTCTACTGCTGATTTGGCTCCTATGAAAAGCGAGATGTAAGGAGGAGGAGTGAAGGAAAGGCACAGTCTCTTGTTTCCCCTCCACCAGTACAGGAAATACTCCTTGAGCAGGGGTGTGGGAAAGCCAAAGCCAGCAGCTACAGGGGCTCAGCAGGGTGCAGAAGGCCTCCTTGGCAGGATGCAAGCAAAGGGGATTGTGGGAAATTACATGGGATTAGAGCAGGCGTCTAATGCCCTCATCCAGCGGGACATTTTCATCAAGAAACAGGGCTGTCGGACAGCCACAAAGAGATGGGGGGAAAAGAGGGAAAGAAACCTCCTCCAAGCAAATTTTCTCAGATCTCTGGGATTAGGCTGCAGAAACTGGCTTTCTTCTCCATTGTGCCAAAGAGAGGGCGGTACAATGACACGGAAAAGAAGGGGAAATAAGGTTGTTGATGGCTCCAAACCCCACTGTTATTGCTGTGGTTTAGATTTCTAAAATGACTATATGCCTTTATTTGCTGCCCATCACTCTGAAGTAGACTTCAACCACAAGGATCCCTGTCATTGCACTTCATTGTGGGGCGTGAGGTCAGGCGAGGCAGGGCCTCATCTGCATGCGAAAAGTTAACAAAAACCTTGAAGCAAGCACACTTAGGCAAAACGTTTAGGGAATGTTTCGCTAACGTTGTGACTTTGAACAAACCATCTATCCATCCATTTTCGTAACCGCTTGTCCTCACAAGGGCCTTGAACAAACCCTGACGAAAAATCAACATTCGCTAGCTTTTCAAAAGTTCGCCCCTCAGTGGGATACGGTCTTTAGTGTCGTTGTCCTGTTGGAGCATATCCTATCTGGCGTACACATGGATTTGATGCCAGCCAATCGCAGAGCAAGTAAAGTCATAATTACAGTAACTATGGTGGTAACTGAGCATACATTTTTGTGCCTCACGACAAATGTATTGTAATAAATGTAACTACAGGTAGTGCACTCACTGTCTGCACCGTTGTACACCAAGGACACCCTGTATGTTTTTACTAGCTGTCCGCAACCCACCCAAAATGGGTCTTTGAGCCACTTGTGGGTCCTAAACCACAATTTGAAAATCCCTGCTCTACACTAATTGTAGTACATGTATGAAGTGCTGCCTCCACAAGTGAAAATGTGTTGTGTTTTTATTGTCTTGAATTGCATATGCTTTTCCCACAACATAGGCTCCGTTTCTACAAGTAGAAGCCGCTTGCCTCGTTTAAACTCCACCCCCAGTCGTCGTAGTCAGGTAAAGGAAACCAAAGGGCATTGGTTAAAATAGCTCTGCATCCTCAGAATGGACTCAGTTCCAGATGGCTTAATTCCAAATTTTGACTTAGATTTTTAAACCATAAGAGCAATTATTTTTCCTAGAGTTAGATCGAAGCCACATTTACACTGCTTATAAAGACCTTCATTATTCAGACCTCTGTCTGGGTAGCAATTGTGTATAAATATCTCTGACACGTAAATATTCCGTTTTAAGAAGTAGATGAAGAAGCCCTTTAATATGTCAATCAAAATGTGCACACAAAGGCAATAGGATAGATCATCAGCTCACTAATAAATGTAAAATAAAGTTTCAATATTTTGATACCAAAGTGGGCCACTTTCTCTCAATGTTCCACAAGAGTAAGAAAGATCATTAAAGTGACACAAAACGTTCAGTGCCTGCTCTTTTTACGGGCAGCATTGTAAAATCAAAGATTTTACAGCCACTTTGCTCATCCAAAATTTCCAGGACATTTAAAAGTGACTTTCGTACATGACGGCTAGTGTCTTTTAGAAAACAAAATAAAACCTAATTTAATATTTGGGTTGCCAGGTGCTGCATACTCTGTCTTTGTCTTGTTTAGCACTACAATATTCTCTATACGTCTCTATTGAAAGCAACCGAGGGGCCTATGACTCATGTTGTAGTGGTTTACATGGCCATTAAATAAGGCTTAAACAGACTCCTACAGACATGAAAGCTTTGTCTATTTTTTTGTGAAGAGGCGATTGCAAGGTCAGTGAGTGTAACTGTGCACATTAAAAAAACACACCTATCCATCCATTTTCCGAAAATATAAGTAAAACTGCCAACTAAAAAGAGTTCAATCTGAAGCTGTACCTCATTAAAAGTTGCCCAGGCTAGCAATACTTTTCAACCTTTGCCACCGATAGAGCAAATTCCTATTTTCATTTAATTAAAATTTTCATTTTTCTTTACCTCTTCATCTACTTGGGTGGATTGGAGTGACATCAGAAGAAGCACATGTTGTTTGATGTGAACTCCACAGCAGAATATATCAATTCCCACTCCAGATGACAACAAAGTTCTATTGAGATGCGATACGGCTTTTGACAAATGCATTCCATTTATGGAAAACCACTTCCTTCTCTCCTAGCTTGGTGCCTTTATGATTCAATATTTCACTCTCGGAGCATTGAAATGACATTTATAAAAGGAATACAGAAACTGCATTTGTAACTGTATATGAATAATACACAAAAATGGCTAATGCAACATAAACTCTTACAAATCCTTCCAAAAACGGAAACATTGTGCATTCAATAGCACTTTCCAATCTTTACTTTTCCTAAAACACAAGAGAGTCGACTTGTTTGGAAAAAATCTCATCCTCTCATAGCATTGTGTACTGGCCTATGTTTAATTAGAGTCATGTTAAATCGTCCCACCACAGTGGCTTTACAGGGTTTTTTTTAACAGTAAACTGAAACCACCCTTTCACAAACCATGTCCAATGTGATTTTATTGCCTTGATAGAACCACACATGGCTCACAGGATGTGAATTCCAGACACACTTGTGTTCGCCATCCGTGTGTGCGCAACACATTTACTGTACGCCACATTGCAATACGTACAGTAATTAAAAGCACAACTTTGGATTCAAATGCCAGAGCAGTCTACTAAATCTTCTATATTGTATAATCTTGAGTTACCATTTTCAAATGTTTTATTATTTTTAACATTATCCAGTCCTATTCTGATCAAATGTGTGTATAAACTGTATGTACACAATATTGGCAAACTAATGAGAACACACTTTAACCAATTAGAGGTTGGATTAGACTATAATGTGTTTTAGCTGCTCAAACGTTGGTCCAATAAGGAAAAGGGTTTTGACAAGCCTTAACAAAACACTGACATTAACCCCATCAAACACTTGTTGTTTTGTATCGCTGCATTAATTAGAATTTTTCCCACCCTCCATTTTGTCCTCCACTAAACCATTTTGTTTGGCCTTTATATTCCACGCGAGGTATCAGGTGAAAAGATCCATGAAATAAACAGTGCGACACGAGAAGCAGTTTTCCCTGCCCTGAGGTGGAACATCATTTCGTCTTCAACTTCATTCATCAAATCGGACGCGGCAACGCCTGGCATCGTAACCTGTAATATGTAGCCCTTGACAACTTCAATGGGGACCGCCATCTTGGAATCAGGTACTGTAAATGGAGGATGCAGTTTGATTGGCCACCTGAATTTCTGTATTCGGCATGTAACACAAGTATATGGTGAGTTTGTTACAGTGGGAGATAAGAGACATCAAACATGTCAGATATTTGTCCCAGTGCGTCATTAGGCAGAAAACTCACCTAAATTATTATTTTTATTATTTTTATTATTTGTTATTATTTTTATTATTTTTACTATTTTTATTATTTTTATTACGATTTCTCCAGTGTGTGTCAGCCTTGAGTTTAGTGTGCAGTGCTTCTCAATTGTTTTTTGTTACAAGAGCCACAGTAAGCTTTCTTTAAAGAGGAAGTTAAACATTTCTTGACAATAATATATTATATGTGACCTCACTAGTCTAAACATGGCATTCTGATTAATATTACATTTGCGGAATATGAGTTATGAAACAAAATACAGCCCTTTTTATCCATCTCAGGGGGCGGCCATTTTGCCACTTGCTGTCGACTGAAGATGACATCACAGTTGATCAGGGCTCAGGCAATGACCAATCACAGCTCACCTGTTTTCTGAAGCTGAGCCAAGATTGGTTGTTACCTGAGCCCTGATCAACTGTGATGTCATCTTCAGTCGACAGCAAGTGGCAAAATGGCCACCGCCTGAGATGGATAAAAATGACGGGATTTTGCTGCTTAACTCATATTCCACTAACGCAATATTAACCAGAATACTATTTTTAGACTAGTGGAGCTGCATCGAACATATTATTGTCAATAATTTTGGGGGGTTGACTTCCCCTTTAAAATATTGTCTTTGAAGGCTCAGCAAAAGATTTGCTCTTTTGGGAGTATTTGAGCGGTTGGAGGCCATGGCAAATGTTGGTACAGCGACTTCACAGCCAGTCAGCAATGAGTGCACTAAATATACAGCTTGTCCAGTGAAAAATCAACATGGTCACAGCTGGCAGGCTGTTTGTGCTGCCCCGACAACAGCCGAGCTCTATAAACAGTACTGTAGCGTGGCCACTCTCACACGCACACACACCTGCACACGAACACGACATCGTCCCCGCTTGTTTGCATTCCTGCTTCATGACATCAGTGGCTGGGGTCAAACCCAATGAGCTGACTGGTTGGCTGTGGCACAATTGCTGATCGTGTCCAAAGATCACAAAGTCGTGCCAAGAGGTGACATCAGCATGTGGATCTCTTAGCCAGTAGCCGAGAGATGCTTCCTATTGACGCAGGCGCACACACTTCCAGTGTGACTCACACAAATGTTCTCCATTCATCGTGTGTCAATGTGAATGTGGAGCATCTGACAGTAATTTGCACTGTAATTAAAAATGTGCTTAGCTTGAGATGTTGGTATCTGTTTCTTATTATTTTGGAATTCCATTTGATATGAGTATGGTAGTACAGAGGAGAGCTGCTCTCTCCTATTTGAAAACAATTGTGAGTGTATTAATGCTATCGTTCGTGCTCTTGTTAATTAATAATTTAGGATTAGTTTAAAATCAATCCATTGAACACATTTTTGTCAACCACCATTTTTGTCAACCACCATTTTTTTTGGGGGGGGGGGGGGGGGGCAATAATATGTTCTATGCTGCCCCACTAGTCTAAATATGGTATTCGGTTTAATATTTTGTTAGTGGAATATGAGTTAGAAATCTGGCCGTTTTTATCTATTTCAGGGGGCGGCCATTTTGCCACTTGCTGTTGACTGAATATGACATCAATGTCGCCTGGGTCTCAGGTGACAACCAATCACAGCTCAGCTTCAGAAAACAGGTAAGCTGTGATTGGTCATAGCCCCAGCCCTGAGCAACAATGATGTTGTCAGTCGACAGCAAGTGGTAAAATGGCCGCCCTCTGAGATGACTAAAAATGGCTGGATTTTGCTGCTTAACTCATATTCCACAAATGTAATATTAATCAGAATGTCAAGTTTAGACTAGTGAGGTCACATATAGCATATTATTGTCAAGAAATGCTTAAAGTTGACTTCCTCTTTAAAAATATTTTAATAACCCCCACATGATTGCAATCTCTAAATGCCAATGTCAAATGCATGGCCGACTTCATCAACCACTAGCCACAGATTACCTGTATAAACACAATTTACGCGCACCAATTTTATTTCTTGGAACCCAGCAAGTCAATTTCTGCTTCCTCAATGTCAAGCATGTATACGCTTTGACCGCCTTGATTTTAATGGGAATGAGGGGAGCCGCTTCGATTGGCCGGGAGTCGCCTGCATTCCATCCCACAACGGCACACAACGGCCCCTTACGCCAAAATCTACCTGTTTAAAGTCCCAGAAAAACTTTTTGCACATTTGAAAAAACAAAACAAATTATTACAAATTATTGAAAAGTGATTGCTCACGTTGATGAGTGATGCTTTTGGAGGTGCAAGGATTCAACCCGACACCAGCGATATTCCGAATGTGTAAAATAAGAAGGCTGCTTAGCAGAGGGAAACCATTTGCTCCACATGAGGCATTTCCGCTAAAAAGTTTTGTTCTTTATCAAAGCGACTCTGTTTCCCATTCAAAATGGCTTTTCATTTTTCATCGAGAGAAGAAAAAGCCAACTGCCTCCACTGAATAGGACAGTGGTGAATCATTTGTCTTTAAGATGCTGGATGGCAAAGTAGAGCGAGGAGACTCCTGGAGAGCTTCCCACAAAAACTTCCAGGGAGCACAACAGGAGGCCACATTTGTATTTTAGCAATGTTGGGGAAAAAAGCATGTCCCAGTGGCCGCTGCAGGACCCCACAAAGACATTTCGGGTTAAGCCTTCTCTAAACTTGACTCTCTGCGGAACAAAAGACATGGATGCTGTTTTACTGACTCTTGGCAATGAACAACAAAGCTTCTTTAGACTCTATAATCTACTGTCTGCTATATTAAGCTGCAGCATGAATACAAAGCGAGCCTCATCATTTTTTCCATACCCAAGAATGTTTCCCATTTTAAATCATGACATCCGTGACCTTAAAGTGAAGAAATCCATAAGTCCTGCTAAACCAGGGCACCACTTTGTGGCTGAAACACATATTTAAAAAGTGGCAATGGGGATTTTTGTCTTTTTAAGTTGCTGTGTGTTTTTGACCCGCATCTGTCCTTTCCTTTGACACAACAAGGAAAGATTAAATTGCCGGCCAGCATCTGATCATCGAGGGGCTTTTTACTCTTAGCTGTGTTGGATGTAAACCAAAGTATTTGTCATAGTGAAAGCTGGGAAAACAGGGGGATTTCTTTTGCATAATTTAAATGCCACTATTGGGCTGTAAAAACAGAACTTCCTCCTTTTGCTTTCATTTTTTGTTGCACTGCTGGAGCTAGCGGGGGTGTGAAAAGTAACAAAAACCAACACAAACCTTGAACAGAGAGCAACTTTGCTCATTAGCCAGTGAGAGACATTTTGCCACACATTGCACAAGAGCTGCCATTGTTGAGGGCTGAGGGAAGCACAGTGTGTGGTAAGTCATGGACGGGTGAATGACAGGGCTTTAGAGCAGGCTTCTGTTAGTCATTCTACATTACCGTTAACACATCTGACTGCCTGGCACCGATTCCACTGTACAAGCGGGTGCGTGAAATCCCATCAGACAGTTACAATCATGTCTCACAGACTCGTAAAAAAAAGAACACAGTTGTGCCATAGTGACATACCAGCCCCTGCCCTTCCCCCATGCTCATGGGCCGGGCTGTTGATAAATGATTTGCTTGGCATTAACGTGGTGGGGAAGGGCTGTGCGTGGCCCCTTGTCTGCATGGTGAATTGGCCCTGACTCAGCTTTCTGGCACGGAACATGTCAGTGGCTGCAGAGTTCCCCTGATTAAAGGAAGCACAGCGCTAATGAATTCGATGGTGGCAACTCCACAGCAGTTGGTGGTACTCACACACTGCTTGATTGGAGGTCAATAAGGTTTACACTTTATTTACATGTCTATATAGTTAAGGTTTGTCTGAATATGCCATTCACAAGAAACTACTACTTTAGTATTTCTTGTCAGTCTTCATACTCAAAATATTTTCTATTTTTAGGAGGCACAGTATGTGTTGTTTGTATTTAATTGATAAAGAAAGACAAAATTATATTTTTTAATATAATGTAATGTCATATAAACTGAATATAAGTTAATAGGGGTGTGAATTGCCTAGTACCTGGCGATTCGATTCGTATCACGATTCATAGGTCACGATTCAATTCAATACCGATTAATCCCGATACGAATCTATAAATTGATTATTGCAATTTTTTAAAAACTCAAATTTAAAAAAGAACGAATCAGTAAACTTGTACACTGTAAGATTTGTATGGAAATGTATTTATTTATCTGAAAATTCAGGTTGCAGTCTGTTTCATGTTTGAACAGCACTTAAATAAAATATTAAGGCTTAATGTTCCATTAATATAACATTCTTCTATGTTTAATGTGTAAATCCTAACCCTAATTAAGACGTTTTGTTGAATATTCCCATAAAAAATTGTTGTTTAAAAATCGATTCGGATGCATATTGAATCGATTCGAGAATTGCGCGCTGTAATATCGCGATATATTGCCGAATCGATTTTTTCTAACACCCCTATAAGTTAATATATGTGAACAGTTTTGCATTTGCTTAGCCGATCACATTTAAACATAGGGCTCTACAGTCGTAGACGGCGCAACTGTGCTTGACCGTAAAAACTGGTACGTCTTGATTTTTGTGCTGATGCAAGCATTATGCCTCTTTAGGAAATTGGTAGACCGCTCAGTGCCACGCTGTACCTGTGTCTGGCAAGAGTGTTCCCTTTGGCATGTGCCGAGCACAGTGGCTTAAACTTTATTTTGAGCACCGGACCTGCTTCATGGACACGAGCAAACCTGTTTCTTCTTCCACCATGTCAAGGACTTTCTGCATCTCATGCGCCAATTTTAAAGGAAAATTATAGGAGCCGCTTCGATTGGCGGTGAATCGAGTCTGTTGTCTCCATGCCCACAACAGCATAAAATGCCCTTTTCGCCACACTACATCGGCTTGTACGGCTCTGCGGAAATACCAAAACAAGTACTAAGTCCGCCTCCATGTTGACATAGACGGACAGCACCTAACTGAGGTTGTGCTAAGCACAAAAATAGAGCCCATAATGTTTCATTTTGTCATGATTTGTGTTCTTGTATTTGTTTTTTTCCATGTTGTAACTTGGTCCATGAGCCTCATTATGATTTTGTGTCCACCTGTTCTAATCTAGCCCCCTTGTGTCTACCAATCAGCTCCCTCAGTCATTTGTGTCGTGTCCAGGTGCTTCCCATTGTCTCGTTACTTTGCTTGGATTAACGCTGCATTTTCTTCTTCTTCTGAGAGTTCAGTATTTTCCATTCGGCAGCCTTCCCAAGTAAACATGTCATCACCATTGCTCTCTTTTTTTTCTTTTTTTTTTTGCATGCTTGCATGTGTGTGTGTGTGTGTGTGCCTGCGTGCAAGCCCGTGCTCCTTAATTCACCCGCCAAAAATCCAAGATCCCTCACCCCAACTTGATACCTCAGAGTCCCGCCAGACTTGTGAAGTTGTCAGGAGACCAGAGGAAGGATAAAAGGAATGAAAGATGAAACAAAATGAAATCCAACACCAACCGGACACCACCTTCTACCCACAGAGTGACAAAACCAGAATCTTTCACCCAAAACATTTAAGCAGATTAGGGAGACCTCAAGAGACCAGAGGAAAGACTAAAGGAATGAAAAATAGATGAAGCAGAGTGAGATCAACAAACACCAACCTTCACTGATTCAGCGACCAGTGGGAGAAGCAAATTCTTTTGGAGTTTCAGTAGATGCTGGTGTGGTGGATCTGGCATGTATGAGAACCTCCACCAAAGAGGGGAGCCATCGACCTCGACCCGACAAGGCAAGCACAAAGCTGCATTCAAGGAAAGTCAGTAGACCCCCCCAATGTATTTATTTCAATGGGTTGTAACTTGTGGAGACAATAATAATGCAAAAGATTGACAGATGAAAATGACTTTTGTTCAGTTAGTTTTTCTTCCATGTAGGATTGTACTCAATCAAAAACAAAAAGTTATTACAATCCGGCTTGCGGGTAGTGTGAATGTTTATTATCAAGAATGCAAACACAAAACATCTGATAACATTTCAGTAAATTTGGTCATATTCCATCACTCTCAAATGATCTCAGTTTTGTTTCAGCCACAACAAAGACATGTTCCTTGTAAATTAAAAATTAGACAGCCCCATTAAGTGTGGAAATGGAATGCAAATGAATCAAATGTTCTCTTTAAAAAATGTCAAGGTGATTTTCACATATCTTTTCTCCCCACCATACAAATGTAAAAGGCTCTCAGACAAGGTCAGACAGGACTGTGCATTTTAAATGATCAGTCAGCAGAAAAAACATATAGTAGGAATTTTTAAATGGGAAGATTTTAGGGAACAAAAATAATTATACTGCTAGTATATAAAAAATATACATAATAATCACTAAAACATAAAACATTTTTATATTTGAATTGAGTTAGTCTAAAGTCAGTGTTTTAACGGCAGTCTTGCAAAACTGCTCTAAATAAAAATAAAAATAAAATATATATATATATATATATATTGCTGATCACTCTGGTGTTTCCAGTTTAAATTGATTTCCAGATTGTTTTCTGGCCATACATCTATACCACAAATGTCAAACTCAAGGCTTGGGGGCCAGGTCTGGCCCGCCACATAATTTTATGTGGCCCGTGAAGGCAAATCATGTGCTTCATGTTTCTTGCTAAAATAACAAAAATGTGAATTGTCTTCAATTTTAATAACCTTAAGATATTGCAAGCATTTTTTGTTATCAATTACTGTTTTAAAATAAATTGAATAGTAGTTGAGCAAACAAAATGTTCCAAATTCTGATCTGAAAAAATACCGGTAGCTATCCTTTAAATGATTGTGTACTTGTAATAAGGTTATGATACATTTTTATGGGTTCACAGTTATAGCAAGGGAAAACCAAGACTATGATGTGGCCCGTGACACAAATGAGATTGACACCCGTGATCTACATACAGTCGTGATCAAAAGTTTACATACACTTGTACAGAACATAATATCATCTCTCTCCCAGCTTTTTTTTTGATAGAGTAATTGGAACAGATACTTTCTTGTCACAAAAAAGATTCATGAATTTTTGTTCTTTTAGGTGAGCAAATCTGCTGGGTCAAAAATATACATACAGCAATGCTAATATTTGGTTGCATGTCTCTTGGCCATGTTCACTTCAATTAGGCGCTTTTGGTAGCCATCCACAAGATTCTGGTACGCTTCTGGTTGAATCTTTGACCACTCCTCTTGACATAATTGGTGCAGTTCAGTTAAATCTGTCGGCTTGCTGACAAGGACTTTCTCTATCATTGTCCACATGTTCTCAATGGGGTTTAATAAGTCAGGACTTTGGGAAGGCCATTCTAAAACCTCAATTCCAGCTTGATTTAGCCATTCCATTACCACTTTTGATGTGTGTTTGTCTCATTGAACACCAGCCCAACTCAAACTTTGAGGTGATGATTTGTGAAAAAAAAAAAAAGGAAGTGGCTATGGCTCAGGGTGTAGAGACGGTCGTTCAGTGACCAGAAGGTTGGCTGTTCGATCCCTGCTCTCCCCAAAGGCAAAACACTTCACACACATTTCCATTACCCTCAATTTTGTGCAAAAGGCTGGTTATGGAAACACATGATTTTCAAAAAAACTCTCAAATATCGTAAAAAAGTTTTACGCTCTCATGAGGTGGTTTTTGATACGTATCAAAATAGAAGTATTTCGCAAAAGTGTAATGGAAACACTTTTTGCTCATTCCCTGTACTCATGTGACCCCCGCCCGGTCATGGAGGAAAGGAAGTAGGAAGTACGGGGCCACTCGCTTTTGTGTGGGAGATGCCTCGGGAGGGGATAACAAGTCTTTTTAAGCACAAAGCAATTCAGTTATGAAGCCAATATGCCGCCGTTCAACGCACGTCCCACCGTTGCATGAAAAATGGCCGTTGCCCCTGGCAACAAGCAAACGAGCGACATACGGCGCACGTCGTCGTTGAGATCCATCCGTCCGCACCATAATACGAGTCATAAGCGCACGCACGTACTTTATCGAAATAGTACAATATTGCTTTTATTTTTGCGAAAAACTGTAATGGAAACGCAGCTATTGCCTCCAGTGCAACTCACACTGGTGTATGGAAGGTGCGAATGTTTGGTGGTGGTCAGAGGGGCCGTAGGCGCACACTGGCAGCCACGCTTCTGTCAGCCTGCCCCAGGACAGCTGTGGCTACTTAAGTAGTTTACCGCCACCACAGTGTGAATGTGTGAGTGTATGAATAATGTATCCATTCCATTGTAAAGCGTCTTTGAGTGTCTAGAAATGCGTTATATAAGTCGAATGAAAAATGTGAGTTTTAGAAATAACTGGAAGCTCGGGAGAGCCACGAAATTGCGTTCTTTACAAGCGTATGCAAACTTTTGATCACAACTGTATTTCAAAAGACACGTTGGACAAACTCCAAAGTTGTATGAAAATGTGCAAATTATCATGAATCTCACTAATCATACATGACATCATGCAAGACTTCAGCAACTGTTTTACTGATCATCAGAAGTATTATTATATAAGTGGCTTTTGTTTTTTCTTGGTTTTCAGTGTGTTTTTGTGTGTGGCTGCTCAGTGCAATACCATATATGGCTAAAGTAAGAACGAGAAAATAAGTTCAACTAGTAAAAGCTTTATGCACACTAAAGTCTACCAAGTTATTTTTAATTATTTCTTTATAGCGGAGGTTGTGCGTGTAGATACTGTGTTGGGTTTCATTAATACGCTACAGGACAGTCATTGATTTCAAACTTCAACATAACATATGCGTATATTGCCTAGCAGAGAACATGACAAGTAGATACATCATATATTACGTAATGTTTTCGTTTTTTTTGTTTGTTGGTTTCATTTTCATTTCATCTCAGACATAAATGAGCATAGCAGCTTGCTCACAGATGCAGCACAGCCAAAAGTGACTCGTATATTGCTCTTAAGAGAAATGGAAGACATTTCATTCCTGAGTTTCCTTCCATAAGTGCTTATATAACCCAGCCAACTGTCAACCCTTGTCTGTCTGTCAAAGGCCCTCACACATGTCACACAACAGGACCTAAAGTCTTCGCTTTTGTCCAAACTAACACTTGTCCGCCATCGTCCCTGTCATGAGGCTATGAATAAACTCAGGGAAGTGACAGCCTTTTATTTGTTTAGTCGACCCAACACGATTGCATGTTTCTGCCGTGCACTGGAATTCAATCTCAGCTACATTACACGGGCTCGTGTTTTTCACGGGACTTTGATATGGAGAAGGCAGTGCGGTGTTTTGACAGCTTGCGGACTGTGATGGAGGAGGAAAAAATGGGGTGCGATGGAAGCAGAGAGGATGGGGGTTGGGGGGGGGGGGGATATGGGTGTGGCCGAGCTGGAATTCAGGGCTGCTCAATGTCATACGAGGGAGGACTGCTCGGAGAACAAAGGGGGGATGGGGGGGTTATAAGTTTATCAAGGGTTGTGAAGATAAAGGAGATCTGCTGGAAGCACAACAGGATGAAGAAGTAATGCAAAGAGGACAGAAACATACAGAAACGCGAACTCAGACACGTATAACATGAAACATCCAAGGACGTGGATAAGGGAAAAAAAAATGCAAGCCTTTCTTCCCTCTCTCAAACATGCTCACATTATGTTGAGTAACACAGCAGAATGAATTGATATTTAATGAAACACCCCCACGCATCCTCCACCAAATCTGCTCACAAGTAACCGAATCCAATGGAGGAAGAAGAGAGAAAAAAGTAGGGCACGTCTGCAGATTTAATGAGGCAAAAAAGCGCTCTATGACAAGCTTATGTTTTCTACTCCAAGCAGCAAAGCAATGCAGCAACAGACACACTCCATTTTCTCTGCCAGTCACAGTGTGGTATAAACTCCATCAACTGCATGTCAACGCAATCACATTTCATCGTTTTTAGAATGTAATCCTATTGAGTAGGCTTAGAATGCATTAAATCATAAGCCGCTTTTTCATCTCTGATATGTTTTTGGTTTGGTTATTGTACCTAGTTGTGGGACAACAGATACTCAGATTTGTCTGATTCTTCTTATGGAGCACACAATCCGTTCTAGGACGCGGGTCAACCTCTGATTTGTTTCCATTTCAAGAAAGTTTTTCTTATAGGAAATACTGGTAATTGAGTTGATGTCTTCCAGGTCAGACTCAGGCCATTATATAATCTTTAAGGCTGATCTTTTCCCCCCATAAATTCTTAAGAAAATAGAATTTTAAAGGCCATTTTTTATTGTATCTTACTATTTTCTTGAGATTGACTGTTCACATGAATTTAAAAGTATTTAAGCACTTTCAGACAATTCAGAATATTTTTTAAATTTATATTTACAATTATTGAATTAGAACTATGAACATATTTTCACCTCATCCTTGCTGATGTCAACGATGTCAATCATTTAACCAGTTACTGCTCAAATTTAATTTGGAATTAAATTTTTTAGTTTTTAATCATGCCTTTGATATTTACAAATAATTAATGTTCCATAATTAATTATTATCTGATTGAATTGAATATAATCTGAAAAAAATCAAAATGGAATCGAACTAAACTCTTGTGAATCGAAATCGAATCAAGTGAGGAAATTAGAATCGATGCCCAGCCCTAATAATCTTAACATATATTCTTAACGACCACACAAGTATACTTATTAATTTATTATAAGGGTAAACCACTCTCTTGATTCCTTAGTTCTTGGTTTTATTTATAGCCTGTAAGTATTTTTCATGCAATTGTTTTGGCTTCTGTAATGAAGACTTTACTACTATGTTAGCAATGGTTAATGAAAGATACTGCAAACGTCTCAAATTATGTGCAAAATTATGTTAGGAACAAAACAGAACTCCATAAACTTTCATCTTGAACCCCATAAAACAGGGATCACCAGTACCAGATCGTCCACAAGAACCACAGTTTACCAATGATTGGATGATGACTGTAGCCTATTTGGATCAAGCATTCACAAGGATCACAAAAATATATCAAATTGCTAGTTTAAAACGAAAACAACAAAGTTTTTTAATAGATGATAATTTGGCTTGAGGGCAAACAATTGGCTCAGTGATACGTGCCCCGAAATGGAATTCTCTCAAACATCTTCAGATGTCTAAATGAAAATGTATTTTTATCAAGATGCTATCAACTGCTTGGAGCCAAGTTACCAGCACTAATGGACCATCCCCTTGGTATGACTAAATAAGCCTCCATAGACCAAGATTATTTTAGTTAACTAAAACTAATGAAAAAACAAAAACAAAAATTCAAAAAACAATTTTGTTAACAATAAATAAATAAAAACGAAAATGCTTTAAAATAAAAGAAAACTAACTGAAACTACATTTTACATTTAACTAAAACCAACTATAATTATAGCAAAAATGTATTTTATTTTAGTCTTTGTAATTAATTTATGCATTCAATTACCAAATGTGATTTTAAGTAGATTTATTTTGATATTAACCGGAATAAGGACGTTTGAAAGTGTGTCACACAAAAATGACGTCATCTAGCAGCAGCCAATAGAAAAGGACCTTCAGATGACGTTGCTGCCATGGTGTTTTTTAAATATTGCACATAAGTAATACACTTTTTTTTTTTACTTAAACTAACACTGAAACTAACTAAAACTAAACTAACTGCTAAAACTAAGCATTTATGAAATAACTAAAACTAATGAAAACAGAACCACTCTGAAAGTTAATTAAAACTAGCTAAATTTAAAACCAAAATTCAAAACGAAATAAAAACTAACTAACATGGAAAATTCCCAAACTATAATAACCCTGTCATAGGCAGACCATTATGAACACGCAGTATATGTATGGACATCCCATCAAGAAAACAGAGAAGAAACCTCCAGCAGCCTTGTTAGGGTCATCATGTTGAAAACCCAGAAACTGCTGAATATGTAGCAAACAACACCTTGAGGGAGGTTGCATCTCCTTTTTTGAATCCTTATTTGGTATGACGGAGAATTCCGTCTCGTGCTTGCCTCCCAACACATGCTCATTCTTTCAACAATGTCACTGTGAACTGACCCAGCTTTTAAAAAGAAGCAACATGATCCACAATAGGTGTCACAGTGAGGCCGACTTTTCCAGCGTGCCTGTCAATTTGTTTGTCTACATTCTTGGCGGGCTGCAGTCAGAGTGCGACATTGTGGTTTGTCACCACGCTGCTTTCGAAAACAACAAAAACAATGCCTCAATTCTACATTTATGGAACAATTATCTGCACCATCTGTTCCAATCCTGCTTCAGATTGTTATACAGCCTCTCAGATGCTCTTTCAGTTATATATGAACACGTCACATTTGCTCGACTGTGAGCAAAGCACGCCTTGTCTATTAGTGCACCCTCGAAAATGAAAACATGCATCTATCTCATCATGCCAACCTTTAAAGTGTCTGTCATTTTCACAAAGGGAAATGAGGAAATAGAGGCAGAGTATGTAGACAATGGGGATGCTGTTGGGATTGCATTTGATTGCTGTCTGATTACTCACCGTGGGATCCACCAGACATTCTCTCACTCTCTCAGAGTGCACTACAGGCCTGCAGAAATCATACAGCTTGGCATGCATTAGGTACATATGAACATTATAATGCAAACCACAAGGCAAGTTTATTTTTATAGGGATGTTTGATACTCCTTTTTTTGTTCAGATTGACACCAGTACGAGTACTCAACTCTTGAGTAGTCACTGATACCAAGTGCCGATACCAATAGTACTTTTGATACAACTCTGGAGGTGAATTTAATTATTTAAAGCGTTAAAGGGCAATAGGTATTTTTACTTGATGCTTGTTGGAGAAAGCTCAAGTGACTTGTGCACTTTACAAAGTCAAATTCAAATAGCCTATTAGTTGTACGCCTTTGGCGTATCGTCCCAAAGCAAAATACCCTGCTCAAGTTACCTCCAAGGGGACTCGCAAAACCCTTCTGAAGTGTGCTGCTTGTGAGCACAACTATACCTGTAAGAAGAAGAATTGTTTCTATGGGAAAAAAAAGACTCCATTTTGATTGTCTTGTTTGACAGGTGTATTTTACAGGTGAAGTATTTCTTCAAGGATCAAAGAAAGCTATTAGAACAGTTTTTTATTCTAAATATACATTGTATTTGATGATTTTACATTAATTCCAAGATTTTACTCAAGTAAATATCTGTTACAAGCTGTAAAGACAAAAGTAGAAGCAGAAGTGGGAGAGATGAATCACGATTAATTACAGAAATGTGTGCGATTAATTAGTTTAAAAAATATATATCGCTTGACAGCACTAACACATATAATGGGAAAAAAGTTTATCATTTTAAAGAATGACTTAATATGTCCCAATAAAGCAGTTTTCATAACATGCGTATGACATTAATGGCAATTTTCTATTCTTTCTAGTTACAGATCATATAATGGCAGTACTAGTATTGGCCACCATTACGACTACTGATACCTTGAAATACTGTATTGGCCCAATACCAATACTGTACCTGGTATTGATACTTGTCCATCCCTAATTTTTAAAATGACAATAATAATACACAGTGTTGATTGGCATTTTAACAATATGCTTATTATTACTGCGATTGTAATTTGTAGTGATGTCAAAACTGCACTGCACATCATGTAGATTTTTTTTTCCCAGTTAATTTTTTCTTCTGACTTGTAATGAGAAAAATGGCAACATAAGTTGTGTAAGAAAACTGTGTTCTATTTATAGTTTCTCCGATTTTGAAAATGGTTCATATCCATAATCTGATCATGTTGATGGAACATAATCTTCTGCTCCATTTTAACGGATCAAAAAAGGATAACCCTAAATATACCATACATAAAAGCATATTAAAAAAACCCACAAGGAAGTACTTTTATTTTATTTGCACAAGACATACAAATACACAAGTATTAAAAAAAAAAAAATTCCCATGCATCTTCCCTTTCCAAGTAATTATACTAAATTCTAACGTATGCATTATCCGGGGTGGTATGCGTAAGGTGCATTTGTTTTTCTCATTCATTTTATTTAATGACTTATTTTATTACTTACTTACTTATTTTACTACTTTTATTTTTATTGTTTTGAGGAAATGAGCAACACAAGAGGATTTCAAGTGTGTCTTGGAAGGAGTAAGGAACGGTACTTAAAGACCTTTGTGACCAGAACGTCTGCAGTACCTATACTAGTCTGTAGTTCCACCTGTATGTGATCATACGCAGCACACTGCAAGTATTTCCCGCCTCAACTACAGTATGTGCAACATGCTTTTACCGGCTCTAAATATCTTTCTAACAGCACAGAAAGGACTGTTTATTACAGTCTGTTGTGTAGTTAATAAGAGATATGAGGCGCCAACAAGGCACAAATCACTTATCACTAGATTGAAATGTTACTGTGACAGCATGGCTAATGCTCGCCTGTTTATATCCTGTACTTGGTAATTTGCTGTAAGATAAACACACTAAATATAGTCAATGAAGAAGGATTAAGGAAAAAAGGGGAAGTTCGTTTTGTTCATGCGGTGTATGAGTCATCCTTTTTTCGTTTCCTCTGTTTACACTTAGATACCAAAACAAAAGCATTTAAATAGTTTAGCCAGAGATAATGCAGCATCCTGGCACTTGCTTTTATGTCTGTGGTGGCACTTAAAAAAAAAATAAAATCAGTATGCTGAAAATTATGAAAATTATTGATATTGTGTCCCTGTCTCCTCCTCCTTGCGTCCCATACCATCAAAAAATATTAAGCTTCCCAAGTACCACCATAACGACCAACATTAATACTGTAGCGCAGTTTAACTCTCTATTAGCATCATATATTTCGGATGATCCGCTGATTTAATATTAATCCGCACATACACCCGTGACAGTAATTGTTACTTATACTTTTATGAGTACTTGGACAGCTTTACTAAAAATCAATGTGCGTTTTTCTCATTATAGCGACATCTGCACCCACCTCTGGCCCAAAGCGTAACTGCAGCATCAGTGTCAGGCTCGTTCATGGTGCTTAAATTCCCGCCACATGTCCACTACTCCACGGGGACGCGCATGACGTCACCCTCCACCACTCCGCCCCTCCCCTTCCCAAGGAAACTGTGGAGTGTGAGGATCCGCACACTCTACTATAAAGGGAAGATAAAAGCTGATAGGTGCAGTCAGAGTAAAACAGTCAGGGCTCTTTGTACTCATCTGGGCATTGGTGGAGCATGCATGATGTAGAAAAAGCTTTAATATTACCATTTTTAATGGCTTTAATGCAGAAAACTCACAAAACATGGCTCCTGATTTGATCGACGTTGTAGACATATTTACACAGTCCAAATGTGTTAGCTGGCTTAAATTGAAATGTAGTGACACAAGTGAGGAGTGAGGTTTACCATTTAATTTTGTTGTTGAAATCACCAAATGCTGACAACCGAGACAGTCCCACTTTTGAGCTTTGTGTCCTGATTCTAAGGCGGATTTCGCCAACTCTACTATAACGCAGGTTATTCCAGTCAGCAAGCCAATTGTTTGGCCCCTTTGTATGCCAATCAGACAGTTGTCATAACAATTCATATGATAAACCAATTAAAAGCAATTTAAAGATAAATTCCTACATGTTTATTTTCACTTTCACGTTTGTGTCATACCGGAAGCAGAACTATGTCCTGTTTCCAATTCTAAGAATCATGGGAAATGTACTCAGACCCATCATGAGCAATTCTGGTGGCACATTTGTTTTCATTTAAAGACATTAAGAACAGACTTTTGTGTGTCTATTTAAATGTTCAGTTATAAAAATAAAAAAAAGATCAATAGCTGCGTGGAGAAAACAAAAGAAGCAAATACTGTACTCAGTTGTGTTCGGCAGTTGACTGGAGGTGCGTCCAAGGACCACTAACACAGTAGGACATCTTAAATATCGTAATACTCATTCAATGTGCCAAACAGCAATTACTACTATGTGAGCGCATTGCAGTTCTAGTACATGGAAACTTTTCATAATTTATTTGTCACACCATATCACAACAGCCGCAGGTCAATTCCAGGTCCAGGGGATACCTTTTTTTTTTTTCTGATTTAACTACCTTGACACAACGTTGAGACCAAGAAAAAAAGGTTAGATTATGGTGAGTGCGCTGTTGAACTGTCAACCAAGATAACATTTAGCATTTGCTAAATAAAACAGCCATCAGTCACCAGATTGACTTGCGATTACATTTGTTAAAAATAGGTCCTGGTGGGAATTGATAGTATTTTTGATTTTCAGAGAAATGTATTTTTAATTTGAAAAATCTGATCATCGTAGCATAGTCACAACAAATATTCTTTGAAAATGAGCAAGACGAGGAACAATGGGCAACACTTGAACGAACAAATTAACAACATAATGAACCCAACAGATAAAGTGAGACTGAATTATAACAACTACACTTTGACAAAATTTGCCTCTAATGACTTATAGTAAAATCTCCTAAATTATCACTTCAAAAGCTGCTCATTTGTGGACGTAAATTATAGAAGCAGGCCTTCATACCAAAGAACTATTTGCGGTATTGGACGACAACCCATGCCCCACCTCTTTTTTTTTCTTTTTTTCCTTTTTTTTTACACCAATGTCACATTTTGTTATCCGACAGTAAAACACTTATTCCCATTGCTCCCATTACCAACATACTACATATTGGCTATCTTACATTCCCTCTGGAAGCGGATACCCTGAGGAGGCTGATCCACTCAACATGAATGTGCAAAGTAGCGAATAGACTTGGTGACCCAGAGCATTTTTTTCCCCATGGAAGCCGACATATGAAATCCTCTCACACTGATCAGTTTTCTTTAATAGCTCTGTTGGTTGAGGCAATTGGTGCGGTGGAATGACAAATGGGTGGGCTGTACGAAAGAAATTAAACAACTGATGACATATAACCCAGTGTTAAGATCAATTTCCATGCAGGAAGCCAAGCTAATTGAGCACCAAGATGGACAGAAGAGTGAAAAGGGAAAGAAACAGACATTTAGGTGGGGCATTGTTAAAGTAGACAGAATGCTTCATGCCATGGCCGGATGGACGGACAGACAAGATACTCTACTAAAAAAGGAGGCCAAGATGGTAAGTAAACAATATGACACAAGTAGGCGCAGTAGGTAGGTCGCAGTACAGTACTAAAAGTTTGCAGGTTTACGTGAAAGGCAGCACTAGCAGGAATGGCCTGGAAGAATGAGAGCGTGAAAAAAAGGAAAGAAGTGGAAAGAGAAAAAGCCAGGGGGCTAATGGGCTCGTGGCTAATCAATCCTGAGTGATGGCCACTTTAGAGTGGGCAAGGCTGACAGATGGAGACCATTCCTCTGCTTTGACTCTCCCCCGACTCCCCGGCTCGTAACTCCCTTCAGCAGGCACCAAAATGATGTACCCCCCCAAGAGGGCATCTAACATTGCGCTCATTCCAAAAAACATATGGAGACAAACTCAGCACAGCCAGCATTTGGCAGCGCGGTTAATCCGTTCATCATGTGCAAAACGGCCTTATCTTGGGTCAATACTGTTATTCCCGACATGGATGGCTTTGAATGAGTGCGGCATCAGTTGTAGATTGATTCTCCATGAGGATTGATTGGACTAAATGAGCATTGGGATCGATTTCTGGAGGCTGGAGGGCTGAATGGGGAGGGAGTTACTACGCAGGCAACCACATGCTTCTCTTGGACACTTACACTCGGAATGAAAATGTTCTATTCATACGACATCATAAATCAAAGATTTGCCACAGTGGCAGAAAAAAACACAAATTTTCCACATCACTGTACAAACTGGGATGGAGGCCGAGCGCAGAACAATTACTGGAAAAAAGAAGTCAGAAAATATTTGCCATTTAAAGTATCCTAAGACACTGCAGCTCTACAAATAAGGACTGTGGAGGAATTGGGACCATCCTTAGCAGTTTAACCAAACACGCTCGTAAAAACAAACACAATTAAGCATGGATTAATTCTATTTCATATGCAGCTTCACAAGAATCATCTTGAGAGGGTTTTTATGGTGCTTGTAACCAAGTTGGAATCTAAAACGGGCCCAAGGAAGAAAGCAGTGTCGTAAATTGCTCTCTAATGGCCTGTTAAAAAATATTAAATGGAGGAGGGTTCAATTCAGTGGTCACCTGCTTGGAAAGGGGCTGGATGGCGGGGGGCCGTTACCTCCTTCAAGGACAGCAGGAGTGAGGAGGATGACAACAAAGCTGAGGTTTAAAATTTCAGAAGAACTGCTTGGATTATACAAGCCTGCGCAACAGCTGCACAACTCCAGTTGCTACCGTGTTTTCTGCTGGACTATAGCGTGTGCATCTGTGCACACACGCAAGTGTCCGTCCCATGGGGCCCTTTTGCACAGCTTCATACAATCCTGCATTGTCTGTCCCGAACCGTGCCAGTCTTCCTTCCCCTGATGTTTTCCTGCCACAGCTGTCGTGTCAACAGTCAGTCAGTCAGTCAGTCAGTCAGACTGCAATACGATTCTTCCCCTAGACTTTGCTTGAGCTTAGATCCAGCACTTCCCGTACTGCAGAAAAGGGTCAAAGCACAAGGCACAGATGGCAGAATGTTGACTGAGTTTTGAAGAAATCCAACTCTGCAGGAGACAGGGAAGGGGAGTGGGGGTGGATCGGTGGAGTGCTGCAAGGTCGAAAAGGCAGCGAGGGGAAAAAGAAATAGATCTGGCTTAAAATGAGGGAGGGAAGCGAGCTGGAGACAGGACGTTTGTTTCCACAACCCAGCACACGCACACCCTGGAACGAATCCACTAAAATCACGTCAGAATGTGGTATCTGTATATATCATTCAGATATAGCAGTTGCATTTTGAAAGGGTATTTAGCAAATATGCATGTCAGTAGAAGCTCCTGTACTCATCTATAGCTTTCTTAATAGTGGCCTGTGAAAAGCGACCAGTAATCCTCTGACGTTATGAAAAGTAAAGTCTAGCCTCTTTGAAATGGGAGAAAAACACCTGCTGGGCCTGGAATTAAATGAAGCTGTTATAACATTATCTCACTTCACCCCTGAAGAAGATGACGTGCTCTGTAATTAAGTCCTTGCTGATTAAGTTTGGTGACTGGTGATATCAAATGTAAAATATACGAGAGTTACCTCCAAAAGTATTGGAATGGCAAGGTCAATTCCTTTGGTTTTGTTGTATATAGAAGACATTAGGGTTGACAGCGGATGGCAATACCTTCAACCCTGCCCTGTGAAAGTTAGCAGTGACGTCACTGACTGTTGTCTTTGGGTGTTTCTTCGCAGATCTAACAATGTTTCTGTCATCAACTGCAGTTGGTACCCTTGGCCCACCTGTTCGATGTCTGTTTTTCAGGACATTCCAAATTGTTGCATTGGCTATACCCAATTTTTGTGCAATAACTTTGATTCATTTTGCAGTTTGCTTTTCTCCCATAGACAGCTCTCTGGTCTTCATGTTTGCTTAACAGCAAATGCAGTTTTCACAGGTTAAAACCCAAGCCAAAAATAAGCTAACTAGTGTTTAAGCAATTAATCTAAATGGCAACACCTGAGGTACAAGAACACACCAGTCAGTACTTTTGCTCACTTGAAAAACGGAGAGGTGCTCTGTCTTGAGTTGGTTACCGCATCTAGATGTAAATACCGTGAAATAAAAGCTGGAATTCTATTCATCTTTTCATCTGAAACCCAAATGGCTTCAGTATGTAACAAAAACAAAGACATTGACCTTACAATTCCAATATTTTCTGAGGGGACTACAATACTATTACTATCCATAAGAAGATAGTAACAAAAGCAAACGATTACAATTGCCATCACACAGAGTACAACATTACACTGGCATTATCAAAATACTGCAAATCCAATAGAAGATCTGTATTAAAAAATGTGCATTAACAAAAATACTTTGTTCTAAGGGACAAAGTTAGTAAGAGGTGCTTCTTATATTTTGGTTGCCTTTTTTACGGAGGTGGGCATTCCATCAGTACTGTCCGCACTGACCGACACCTGTTTTGCTGACAAATGATGAATAAGGACAAACTTTCAAAAAATGACGGACTAAGCACTGACAGAAGTGGGTTTTCGTCCATCAATGTAATCGCCACTAAGCAGGTCAAATAGGCAGACTTCTCAGTCCGTCACAAACGAAAATTAGTGTTGACGAAGTGATGACGGACGGGTGCCTCGGGCACTGACGAATTATGGACCAGTCAAATTTTGTAAATGCCTACCACTGCTTAATTAGCTACATGAGAAAGACAAAGTATTAGACAGAGTATGATATAATGCAGTTGTGTACCACATGGAGCAACAACTACTGTATAACCACAGCAATAAAAGCTAAAGTATTGCAAAATGGATAACTCCTGAAAATGTCAAACTATCCGAACTTCCTCTTTTGTTTCTTTTTTTTATAAAGGCATAATTTTGATACTGTTTCTGTATTCCATCTCTACAGGTGAACATGCTTTTGTCATCATTTTATATACAGTATAGTCAATATACTATGCATGAGAAGGGAGGGTGCATTTATACATAGCCTACAACAAACATGAATGCTATTAGAAAACTATGTTTTAAAAGTTTGTGGTTTACTTGATAAAGTGCCTTAGCTCTCGGAATGTTAAGAAAACCAAAACAAGTTCCTGGATCTACATTCCGGTGGTGAATCATCCTCAAAATCTAATCAAGTCTTTCTTGGCCTGCAGCCCAGACCCCGTCACTTCTCATAAAAAAAAAATTTGTGTAGCATCTCTTGTCTCCTGAAGGTTGCTGACAGTTTCCTTTTGGTTTGATCAGTTACATGTGAATCAGTTATATTGTTTGAAGATTTGGGAGATTGTGGGTTACATCTATAGTAGTAAAAATAAAGTGAAAGGTGCCTTTGTAATTCAATGTACAAAAGTATTGATTCCACCGACAAATTACACCTGGAGAAATAAATGAATACAAGCGAGATAAATATAATGCAAGTCACTGAAGATGTACAGATAGATGTTGTGGGCTCAGTTCAGTTCCCACTCAATGACTGTAAATGTAAATGTGAATAGTTCTCCCAACCCTGAAAAAAAGTTTTAATGCCTCTTATTGAAAATCTACAGTATATTATGGGTTGATCTCTGCTTTGCAGCTGAATCAGCTTCTGTTCTATTTCGAAAACTTTCCTGAAGATTTTAGAATGTGTTTGTTGGATTTTTTATCTATTCACCCAAAAGAAAATCTGTGAGGTCAATGGTCCCTGATGATGGAAGAAGGCCTGGCTTGCAATCTCTTTTCGAGATCATCCCACACCAAACTCATCTAAGTGTGCATTTATGCATCTACGGTATCTTAGTGTACTGGAGCATAGTCATGCTAGAATAGAAAACTGCTGTCTCCAAACCGGTCCCCTAAAGTTAGAACTCAATTTTTCGTAAATGTCCTGAAACAATTCCCCCTTGCCTACTTGACTGAGCATGACTCTTTTTCAGGTACCAGGTACTGTGGGGAACTAATTGATCATTTTAGTCTTTAGTAATGGATGGATCTTCATACTGGAATAACGTACAATAGTGAAACGTTTGTGTTTACAATGAAAACATTTAGATTCCCTTCAATTTAATAGACAATCAAATCTGTTGTAACAAGAGAGTGAACGTCTGTTCCTGCCGCCGTCACGGCTGCTTGTTGCGTCCCGTGTGTTGAGACCTGGAAGGCGACAAAGTACGTATTTTGCTGTCGCTTGTCGCCTCCCGTGTGCAGAGCCCATAAGAGGCCAACATGCGCAGGAACCGTCTGTCTTTGTTATTTTATTTTGAAATTGACAAGTCATGCATTATTTATTTTAGTGTACAGTATTCTTATATTAATTTCCTACTAATTTAATTTCTCATTGTCCTTTTAAGTTATATTTAAAGTATAAGTTAAAAAAAGAAAAAAATATGAACTGGTTCATTTTTGGACCAATGAACTTAGTTTTCAAAAAAAATTATAAACCATGAAGTGAACTAGTTCATTTTAAAATTTGAACTACTTCACGTAGAAAACAAACTTTTCCCAACACTGGTTACTCTGTTGTTAGACTGTTTGCGCTGAAGGCTGTACTCCACAGTTTCCACTTTGCTTTTGCGGTCCATTTTCTTGCCGCCCTCATTGACCTCTCGAATAGAATTACCATCTCCTTAATATGATCAACAGCCACATGACAAGAAATAAGACCCCCTTTCTGGCATTTTTCAATGTGGTTTGGCTTTTGTAGTTTCCCACTGTACTATTTTAAAGTGGAAAACTGACAACCCCAAATCAAGGCAAGTAGAATCGAGCCAAGCTTTGGACAAGTAGCAAAAAGGGCCTATGCTAAACTCAGCAAAAGATGTATACCTTTGCCACTAAAATGTCAAAAAAATAATGTGGCAAGTAGCGTGTACTTTTCTAATCTTTTTTACGCTGCTTGCATTGTAAGTCAGAGAACAAAAGTGAGCCAGTGCTGACATACCGAATGAAGAGGACATAGGTTAAATAGTTGAAGAAGCCCGCACAAATGTCTTTGCCTCAAAGACACATTCAAGTCATTGAGGATTAATAATCAGATAAGCGCTAATGCCTGGCAAACACACAACACAACCGCCGATGCATGAAGTGTTTAGTGAAAGAAGATGCTGGGCAGCAGAAGGCGGAGAGATGAACAGGTGAGAGCACACACCCCGTCCCTCCCTGAGACGGCTCGCCAGGCTCAGTTTACTGTAGAAAGTCACATAGCAGATGGTGCCCAAGGAAGTGAATTAGCACCGAGAGGCCACACGCGCCAGATGGGGGTAGAAAAGGAGACAAAGAAACGGGGGTAATACAATGACGCAAAGGTGGAGGGTGGGGGAGAGCGGTGGGGGTTGTCTTTGTATGAGTGTATTACTTGTTTGTTTGCCTGTGTGGGTTTGTGTCATTGTTTAGACAAGTTCATTGGCCCATATTTCAGTACCATAACACTCCATTTCACACAATGAAATTGGTAACAACAAATGGTATTGTGTTGCTTGTAAATTGGTGAACCTTTTTGGTTTCTCTTTAAAAAAAAAATGCTGGCAAAAACTTCCCCTTAAAGTGCTTAAAGGCAAAACAGAAGCTTACTTTATATTAGCATATCACTGTGACGTTCATAAACCTGTTGCTAAAATTGTTTTCCCCCAGTTATGGTGTTGTCCTGTGAGGTTTCTCGACTCCCTGTGCTGTTGTTGTGCCCTGACATTTAATACGTGTACATTGCGCAAAGGTGAGAAAACATGTTCTCGGAAAAAAACAGAAATGACAGATGCAAGCAGTTTGGCGGTTGAGGAATGGGCACTGGAATGTTAATAAAGGGCTGGGGGTTGAAAATGACTTAAATGCCACACAGATGTGTCACCAGTGATGCAACGTAAATGGTAGCACTTGGAAATGTGACTATGCGTCGAAGCACGTGAGGTGGTAACAACATATCACTCAACTCTCAATAAAGTTTTGTTGTAACTTTACACTGCATGGAAAATGTTGCACACTTTATCTTGTTTTTCAATCTTTCTCTCTAGCCACGCCTCCTTCATGGCCCATCTGGCCAGAATTATTGGCGTAAGCCAACACTGCGTCCCTTACACACAATAGGGAGTCCTAGATCTCTGTTGTTTTTTCTTATTTTACTTACTTTCCCTTGGTTGACCTCTTTCATCCTCTTTTCATTCTGTCTCTATTTTAAATTGGGTTCCTCTCCTCTTCTGCTGCTACATTCGTCACCAAGCAATGAGAGCCTGTGTGGCACCCTGCCAATGCTGACAGCTGGCAGGGAGGAAGAGAGCGAAAAATAAACAGTGGAGGCGAGAGGGCAAAGTAAAAGAGATGTGGAAGGAGGGAGGGTATGCGATAAATATCAGGACGGGTTCAAAATTCCAATAACACCTTTTGGACTGCAAACAATGTCGCAGAAGTTCAGAAAAATCAATTATTGCGATGCAGGCAGACAGCAAAGTAGTAGAGAAAAGCACATTTTGTATATCTGTATATGTGTCTTTCCATCCATCCATCTATAAAATAAAGAAGACTGCCTCAATCTCCTTTCTTTCTGATTCCTGCATATGGTTCTTCTCAGTCACTATATATTTACATATCATCAATATTTGGGCTAAGGTCAAAATTCCAGTTTCTGAAACATTTGAGATAACCTGTTTACGTGAGTGAGCAGACGGTTACTCCCATATACAATCCCTATCCAAACCACGAGTCCACGACACACGGAAAACGTCACTAAGCACATAAACGTCATTTCCGCTTTTAACTTTCGACGATCACTAAAAGACATGATATTCATGTCATTCACTACGCTAATCAAGCAGTCGGTCCTACTTGCTCTATAGTTCTCTTAGCTGTGTATTGCCATTTTTGTTTACCTCTGCTTGTGTATTTCTGGTGGGTTACGCGTCAGGCGCACGTGATTATATACACACATATATGTGTGTGTATGCATATACACACTGTGGCATTTTTGTCATAGGGACAGAAAACAACATACAAATGCCGCAGAGAAATCAATGTACTGTATTCTAGTTAGGCTTGCTCAGCAAGTGGCAACGTAAGATGGCCGCCACACATATAAGTAGTTTCTCTACTCAAAAGACAAAGATTCCTTGCGATTATAGAACATGTGCAGAAAACAAACCAAAGGAGGTAACCGGATCGCATTTATATGTGACCAAATATGTTAGAAAGGGTGATGGAAAGGGGTTCTTGTTATTCGGGTGTTTCCGCATGTTGGCCTTTCAAAACCCAAATATTGGCAATATTTAGGTTTTGAAATTGTTATTGACTGCATCTCAACATTGCCACTAAACTTCCTATTTAAAAAAAAAAACTAAATAAAAAAATTAAGTAATTCTTTCTCATTCATGTGACTGGTGGAGTCCTTTTTTGTCTTATAAATCAAAATTACTGTTTATTTTATTTAAAACGAATCCCCGTTAGTTTATGCCACAGCAGTTTGGTAATTTTTGACATACAATCAACAATACAAATGTTAAATTAGTACAGCACATTGTACCTCAGTACAGTAGTTGCACATAATTCATCGATTCAGTAGTTACTCAAAGTACATGCCACAGTGACTGGCAGACATCACAATACAAGAGGTTTTACATTTAGTTTTATAGCAGAAGCTATTAAAATATGAAACATTTTGGTATTACATTAAATGTATTGCATTAAAACATACGAGTGACTTGCAGTGGCAACCCATGATGGCAGTTTGTTGTTGTTATTTTCATGTTAACATACTTGTATAAACATCCAATAATAGTCCACACCACAGCTCCCCTTTTTTTTTTTATCAACTCAATATCAATAATCAAATGACGGCTTCAGTTTGAGACTCAATGGAATATCCATTTCCACTGCAAGTCCGCTTATCATTGCAAAAAAAAAGAAGACTTTGGGAAGGCTCCGTCCCAGGATTGCCTTCGTCACAGACTGCCGAAAGACAGACAGCTGAAAGACAGACAGCAGGCCAGTACCAGGGTGGCTTGCTATGCTTAAGGGTGGTCTGATTGACCAATTGTGGACATATTTGGCTTCCAGGGTGATAAACACTCAATTGTTTGCTAACGTTGCTCTAGATCTCATCAAGCGTGGGGAACGAGAACATCTTTAACACATGATGACGCTGAGGCCTGGTGCGACTTTAACGGTGCCAAATCTCTCCTGATGCAGCATCATTCCTGTGTTAGTACTTAATCCTTATTGGGACATTAAGGGACACAATGAGTGACAGTTCCTATTATATAAATATCTGCTTAGTGTTTATTTGGCAGCATAACAGTATTCTTCGCCTCCCCTGCCTGCGGTGTAAAAACATCAGCAGGGTTATAATATATACAGTACATGCTGATGTATGAGCGCTCCTGTGGAAAAACTATTTGGTATTTTGCAGCTTGGAATCCCAAGCATCACAAGGGTCCTCACTTGGACTGAAAGGAGAAGTGGATTGAAGAGGGGATTTAGAGGGGAGGGAAACAAAAATGCAGCATTCCAGCAGCCAGAAATGAGGCACTTGGGAACTGTGCAAAGATATTTAAAAGAAGCATGCCATTACTAAGAAATGTATTGAAAAGTAAGAAATGGGTCAGTAAAGATATGTTAAAGATTGTTCGTTCAGTGCAAAAGGGCTAAAAATCTCTCTCACACGTGGGATGAGATGGTCAAAAAAGTCTGATTAAGAGAAGGGGGTGGGGCTTGAAAAACGAGACAGAGCAAAGACAAGCAAATCTCCACTTTTTTCATCCACTGAATGTATGTCAGTGGGCTGAGCTATCTGCCTGGCCCACATCTGAGTTCCTCAGCCTCGCCAGCAATGCAGAGCACTTAAGTACAGTAGTCTGCTGCCAAAGCAGCCAATTCATATTCCAAGTGCGTACTCTGCACTCTCACGCAGCACGCAGTACACTCTCTCATTGACTGGCTAATGGACAGTGTGAAGAGGTTTATCTGGCCAGCGGAGTCACTTCATTAAAACCTCACTGGCATTGCTGCAACATTTTTTGTCATTTAATACCAACTAGAAACTGTAAACATTCATGCGTGAAACCCTACACTATTCTTTCCTTTCTTGAGATTCCCTTAAGACTTTGGTTTACTTCCATTTGTCTACAAACATGTAACTAACTTAGGATGCTGCGTTTTCCTTCCTTCCTTCCTTCCTTCCTTCCTTCCTTCCTTCCTTCCTTCCTTCCTTCCTTCCTTCCTTCCTTCCTTCCTTCCTTCCTTCTATCCATCCATCTATCCATCCATCCATCAACGCTTATCCAGGTCTGGTCGCAGTGTCAGCAGCTTTAGCAGAGAAATCCATACATCCTTCTCCCCAGCCACTTCGGCCAACTCTTTTGGGGGGGAACCCAAGACTCAACCAGGCCAGTCAAGAGACATCGTTTCTCCAGGGTATCCTGGGTTGCCTCAACCCATTAGGACATGCCCGGAACACTTAACCAGAGATGCGTGCCGTGCATGGGGTATCTTAATAAGATGCCTGAGCCAATGCAGAGGAGCGTAAATCTGAGACCCTCCCGGTTGACCAAGCTTCTCATAATATCTTATGTATATAATATTGTACACGGGATCTTGTCATTTTTGGTCTCAACCCACAGCTTGTACCCTTAGGTGAAGGTAAGAATGTAGAACAACCAGTAAATCAAGAGCTTTGCCTTTTGGCTCAGCTCCTTCTTCACCACGACGGACCAACAAGAGTCAATGCAGATGCTGCACCTGTCGATCTCTCGCCCCACCCTCCCCTCACTTGTGAACAAGAGCCCAAGATACAGTACTTCAAGTCTCATCACATCTCTAACCTGGAGAGGGCACTTCACCCTTTTCCAACTGAAGTCCATGCATGGTCTCAGATTTGGAGGTGCTGATTTTCATCCCAACCGCTTCGCACTCGGCTGCAAACCGCTCCAGTGAGAGCTGGAGATCGTGGCTTGATTGATAAAGCCAATAGTTCCACATCATCTACAAAAAGCAAACGTTTTGTGAGTTTTGTATATATTATCTTGAAGGGTTCTGCCTCTCAAGTACAGGTTATAGTCATGATTGACACCATGACTGCAAGAACCGGGACAGAAAAAAACCAACCATTGGCTGTCAGTTTGTGCATGTGGGTTTTAAACATAAACACGTCACTGTGCAGTGGAAGAATACATGCTGACTGAAGTAACATAATCCTGCTATTATAGATAATTTACATCAATGATCCGTGGTCCCCAAGAAAATGGCTGGGTCGAAATAGTTTTTAATACATGCCAATATACTGTGTTTACTGTACTATGTGGCCCATTTGGAACACTGTGGGAATTTTTGGAGGTCAGATGTCACTGATGTTGGATGATAGGGTCTAGTTCTGTTGTAGTTCATCCCAAATGTGTTTTATGGTTCAAATTTTCCATCCCAAGTTGGGCAAAGTCATGCTGGAAGAGAAAAGGGCCTTCCCTAAACTGCTCATATAAGTGAGAAGCGTACAATTATCGAAAAAAAATTATAAAATGAAAAATTTACATTTCGGAAACTGATTCCAACTCTTTATAAATGTGTCTCAACATAACATTCATCAACCCTACATCCAAAAAATCAATTGTCTACATGTTCACACATACTATGAACCGCAGATGTATACAGTAAAGGGTGACATCACAAAATGTTTTCCACAGAACACCAAAAGAATTTTCCCAGCAGCTGAGAATGACAACAAATGTGACAGAAATGTCAGAGGGAAAACTTATCTGCCCGGGCTTGCCCTTCACATGGCCCGTGTTCTTCGGTAATGAATGGGCCAGTGTGCGTGTGCATGTGTGTCACCATGTACAGTATGTAACTATATGTGAGCAAGCATGAAGAACATCTGCCCTGGGGGGTAATGGTAACTTTCAAAGTACGAAAGGAAGTTTCTTGTCGGTGTGAAGAAATATGACAGGAAACTCGAGATGTTTACTGTACTGCGCATTAACATGGCGACAATGTTAACAGGATGACTTTTATTGGCTGGTATGTCTAACCTCTGAGAATACTGACGTTTATTAGCAGTGATGTCTTGGACTGTTTTATGGACTCAGCAACTGATGTTTACAATACTGTTGCTGCTTGTACAATTTGGGTACTTTTACAGTGTTTCGTAAGATTGCGGCCTTTGTTTATTTGATCTATCCAGTAGTGTATATAATATTAATCTTAAGAAGAAAATAAAGGTAAGATTACTCAAATGTAAGTTAAAAATGTTTGATAGGTTTGTTCACCTTTTTAATAAACCTCAGTGAAGATACTGCACATATAGCCTACTGTTAACTCATTCATTGCCATTGACGGCTATAGACGTCAAAAAATATTTTTAATTATTTCTATTCGTTTTACATTTTTCTCACTTTTGTTAGCAAACGTATGCAAACCTAGAATTTTTGTTGTTGTTGTATTAGAACAGATATAAAATGTGTGATTAATCGTGAGTTAACTAGTAAAGTCCTGCGATTAATTACGTTTAAAAATTGTAATCGCCCGATGCCCCTAAGTTTTAATATCCCCCCCCCAAAAAAACCGTAATTAAAAATTAAAAGATTTTTTTTTTAAAGAAAAGATTATTAAAAATTAGAGGCATCAGGCGATTAAAATTTGTACTCGTAATTAATCGCATGACTTCACGATTAATCACAAATTTTATATCTTCTAAATGTACCAAAAAAAATCTAGGTTGTCATACTCTTGTTAACAAAAATAGAAAAAAATGTTAAACTAATAAAAATTGTTAAAATACATTTTTGACGTCTATAGCTGTCAATGGCAGTGAATGAGTTATAAATGATGAATTGAAAGTGAATTATAAAACTATAGAAAATGTATTGCCAAGAAGAACAGAACTAGATAAGAATAAGACAAGAATAAATGAGAAAAACAACAAATTGGTGCACTTTTTAAAAATGTATCCCAGTAAGGCAAGAACTGATACTCATTTGCTATGCTAACCTGACAGCAAACAGCAGAGTACAACAAAGCAAAAATAAAAGTACATACAAATGCATAGACCACAAATTACAAATCATGATACATTACATCACATGATAGCACGTGTTGAATAAAAGTTACTTAGCAGGCTAAAAAAGGTACAGCGATAACATACAGATACAGTTTCCCTCACTGTCTTTTTAAGCAATGATATTGGGATATATGAGATGAATGTTATTTAATATTGTTCCAGTTCGACGAAGCAGACGTCTTAAAAGATCAACCAGAAGTAGTGTGGACTTTGGGAACAAAAAAAGATGAATATAACCAGACCCGTCACCAGAGCCCATCACCGGAGCCCAGGCTTGTGGGGGGCACATGAAATGCATGGGGGAGCCAAATTATTATGAATACCCTACAGACAGCATTAACTTGCCCAATATATTTGGATACATTCACATAGCACTGCCGTGCATATAGCCATTGAATGGCGCCCGCTGACAGTATTCTCATAGACAGCATTAGCAGTACATACACAATCATCTTGGTGGGCGGGCACGGACCCTTATGGCCCGCCAATGGCGACGGGTGTGAATATAACTGATTTAACGGAGAGTGCAGCTGGTGGTGATATGCCTGGTGAGCAGGGAGCGGCGATACGGTCGCCAATGAGTGTTTTAGAGGTAAAGATGGACAAGTACATTAAATTAAGGCACATTAAACCGTCTTTGATATGAAAGACTGGAGCAGGATCATTCACAACCGACCCATCACTACACCAATTAATTGAATCTGTCTTCTAATATTTCACACTATTGTCATATTTTAATTTTCCTTATATTTATAAACAAGAATACAAAAAGGATGTTAAATAAGGACATCATGTTTATGTAACACTACAATTTGTTCTCACAAATGCAGAAGACGAACTGTGCATCTTTGGTCCGCTCCCTTATTTCAGGGTCACTGTCCTCTTCGTCCATTTAGCCAAACCCTTTCTGATCTTTCCCGCCCAAGAGGCTCATCCTGTTTCCTACAGTTTCCTCTTCCCCATGGGCAGGAAATTGCTGGAGGCCGCGGATGCTCACTCACACACAAAGGGGAGGAGGCAGGAAGTGATCTCACTGCAGCACCTGCAACCAGGAAATAGAGCAGACCCCAGCAGGGAGGTGGATGAACAAACGTCTCTCTCTCTCTCTTTCTGACAAATATACGTATACAAAAACATATATTATGTACACAAACACATTCAGAAGCCACAAATAGCCCATGACTTCCGCTACAGCTGCTGGCAGTAAGACCATGACAAAGGAAACAGAATGTGAGATACTGAAGCACAATGTGTTTTTAAAGCTTTACGTTGCCGCCAAACAGCAATACATTTGTAAGTAACGTGTCTATTTACTGCACCAATTTAATTCCTGGACTGAGTTGTGAGCAACCTTTTAGTTACACCACGAGATAACTGAGAATGTTGCACAGAGCAAAGTCAACACCCGTGAAACGCTCTAACTATTTGAAAGGCACTTGTCAAATTATTGACTATGTTTACATGCCGGCAATAACCCTTAAAACCGGAATATCGGCAATATTCAAGTTTTGTAAGGCCATATAAACATGCGTAAAAATCCGAATACACTCTTATTCGGGTTTTTAAAAACCCTGGGTTACTACTTTCTTCTACATTCGGAGCATCTCGATCGATCGGGGCAATGATTTTCGCTTCTTTTCTTCCTCTCTTATGTGACTCACAAGGAATCTTGGTCTATGTAGTCACGACTTGTATGGCAGCTCCGTCCTACTCGCTAACGGAGCCTCCCTTGAATACATTTATTTTTCCGCTCTGTTTTCACGTTATTTTCGGTCTCTACGGTGAAAACACCACAGTTTGTGCATATATACGCATACATTCTGCTCATCTGTTTGGTGGAATTTGCATGGAACTCAAGGGTTGCCTTGTCACATTTATGCAAAGCTTCTTTATACAGAAACGTGCAACTGCTAATGTGGAGTTAAGATTTTGACTGGCAAATCCGTTCAAACTTATTTGCACGTATGTTGAAACTAATTAGCAAATCCATTTGAACGGATTTGCAAATGTATTCAAGTATGTTTGAATGTATTTGCAAGTACATTTCAACTTATTTGCAAGTACATGTAGGCTAAATGAAAACAACAATAATACCATAATACTGCAGTGTATCGACTTATGCGCAAGTTAATTTGTTCTTTTTTTCGCATTTAGTCTACATTATACCAATATGTTTGAAAACTAACAAAGTAAACATTATTTATTCATATGTTTTATGATTTCTTGAAATCTTTGAAATCTGCAGTGCATGATTTTGGTTCATCATTTCCCCCCACCACCATATCGCCACGGTGACTTACACATACACATTGTAATGGTATAATGTAGTCCAAATGCTGAAAACAATTTTCAGTCGCATCATGGGAAAATAATTGAGACTATTTAGCATTTAGCCTACAAGTACGTTTAAACGTATTTGCGAATACATTTAAACACATTTGCCAGTCAAAAATGTTTACTCCACTCTGGCAGTTCCACGCTTACGTACCTTTTAAACAAAGATTGTGCAACATTATTGTAAAAATGAGTCACAGTTGGGCAACTTTATTTTTTTACAGTGCGTGGCGGCCATGGGTCAGGGTGTAGAGACGGTTGCTCAGAAGGTTGGCTGTTCGATCCGCGCTCTCTCCGAGTCATGTGTCGTTGTGTCCTTGGGCAAGACGCTTCACACACTTTGCCTCCAGTGCTACTCACACTGGTGTACGGAAGGTGCGAATGTTTGGTGGTGGTCGGGGGGGGGGCATAGGCGCACACTGGCAGCCACGCTTCCGTCAGCCTGCCCCAGGGCATCTGTGGCTACTCAAGTAGCTTACCGCCACCACAGTGTGGATGTGTAAGTGCATGAATAATGTATCCGTTCCATTGTAAAGTGTCTTTGAGTATCTGATGAGATAGAAAAGTGCTATATAAATTCGATGCATTATTAGTATTACCTAGCAGTCCATTTCAACTTACATAACACCAGAAGCCAGCAAATTGAAATAACACTCTGTATAAGATTTACCTTCTTGATTGTTGAACAAAATGGGATCATGTTTGCCCTGCCTTTTAAATGCAGCAAGAAAAAGTTAACTACAAAATAAAACTTCCACTCTTGAGAGCCGGTTCAATTTACACATGACGATGTAGTATTGTCCTAGTCTTATTTTTCTATCCCCCACCTCAAAAAGCCACCTACAAGTAAACCCAGCTTTCGAAGACCTCTGACCTGTCCATATCCTGTCAGAGGTGCGTGTGGCTCCATGAGTGATGCCGCATGAGCCTCATCTGCTCGACCTGCCAGCTACGCTCAGAGCTTGTGTATGTTTGTGTGTGCAAGATTTATGAATGAACCAGCGAGCCAAGTTGGCAGGGCTTCCTGACTGGGCCGGCCTGTGTGTGTCGATGGAACTTCCTGTCAAAAAACGTGCGATTTCCTGCGCTCTCACAGCTGCTTGATGAAGCAGTCCAGGGAAACACCCTTTTGTTATTTGGGTTGTTTGGACAAAGCGTTATGAGCTGAGAATCCCCGCATACGGCAACATATGACTTTGATTAAGAGCAACTTGAAAGGGGAAAAAAAACACATTGGAATTTAACTAGACACTTGTGTAAGCAATGTCATTCTTTACAAATGTGGCGTGCCTGCCTTTGTTTTTCTACATTTTGATTAAAGGACTGGATGTACAGGGGGAGCCCTTTAAACTCTGTCAGCCAGCATTCTTCAAGATGCACATCATCAGTCTATCAACATGTCAGGAATGCAAGGAAATCTTGGATAAATACCAAAGTGAGTTTCCTGAATGTTTGCAAGGTCTTTACTCCTTGCCCATTTATTTGACAGTGATGTTTAAAGATTCTTAAAAGACAAACTTTTGAAAACATCGTTTTTGTAGACAAAACTGCTATTATGCCCATGTAAACACTGTCAAAACACGTGTTCAGTTTAGATGTGACCATAGTACATCAAAACCCTAACAATGGAGGATCACAGAACTACTGTTGCGTTTGCGGTTGCAATATATTGCTGTGCAGCAAAGTTATACTCATAGGTGTTCCTCAAGGGGAAATTCAACTCACACTCCGATCTACACTGATGACTTGACTTGTGTTGCACACAGGATTGGCGAATTCAGCAAGTTCGACATGTTGAATCGGCGCCGGGGCATTTGATCACTGTGATTAGCTGTTAGCTAGCAAATCAGCGCACGGGGCAAGAAAAGGAAGTGACGAACGCGGATAGACAGTACTGATGGAAAGCTTGGACCTTTTTTTTTTCCACGCTGTACAGAAGATCGGGAAGGTGACTTTGTCTCTTTGTTTCAAGAGAGACCGGCATTGTATGATATTACCGTTAAAGGGTATGCCAACAAAGGTATGAAAGCCAAACGATGGCATGACGTGGGGACGCGACTGGATATAGCAGGTAGGATTTACTTTTATATACAATACTGTGCAAAAAGCCACAGGGTTTCATTCATGTGGGAGGACATCGTGAGAAAAAAAGTGCACCGGTATGCATTGTTTCCATTTTTATATCCCGCCCCGTAAAGAGGTTTCCGGTTGCCTTTAAGAATAATGACTACCGCTGCCGATGGTATGGAGGGGAATTACTTCTTGCACATGCACTGAAGGTACGTAATAGTCGGGGTCGGTGCAGGGGTATTTACATTATTTTTCTACGCGATGTGCTAACGTCTGGGCTGACGCCACAGGGGGCAGGCGTCGGTCACATTTGGCCGACGTTGGATTGGTGTATCTTGCCTTCCTGTACCTTGTCTCGTCTGGCATAATGATACATGTGGAGATTGGGAGCTGATATCTGTCTGAGGAGAGAAATAATTTCTTTCTTTTTAATGTATTTTTTAACAGTCTTCGAATACTACGAACGAATGGGTTGATGAAGAGTTGTGTTCAAAATAATAGCAGTATGTTTAAAAAGGTCAAAATCCTAAAGTAGTCCAATAGTATTTGTTGTCATGCATTGGGAACACTGCACATTATATTTTAAAGCAAAACATGAAGAAACATTTTTTTATTTATTTTAAGAAAATGAAAAGAAAAGAAAAGAAAAGAAAATTGTGCTGATCAAAAAATAGCAGTGTCTGTATTTTTCTTTACAGATTTTAATATTTACTTTATAAATTCAAAATGTTCTTGAGTTTAGCATTCCTGTGACTGATTAAACTAATATTTAGTTGTAAAACCACCATTTCTAAGAACACAGTTCCTCTGCATTTCTTGGTTTTGCCTCGGAAACAGCACTTTTGATATTGCCCCATCGGATTAAGGGCGGGGGATTGAGCTGGCCACTCCATAAATGTAATTGTGTTGCTCTGGAACCAAGATGCTGCTTACTGGTATGTTTGGGGTCGTTGTCTTGTTAAAACACCCATTTTCAAGGGTATTCCCTCTTCAACATAAGGTAATATGACCTCTTCAAGTATTTTGATTTATACAAACGGATCCATGATCCCTGGTATGCGATAAATAGGCCCGACACCATAGTAATAAAAGAATCCCCATATCATGATGCTTGCGCCAGCAGGCTTCACTGTCTTCAGTGTACAGTGGCTTGGATTCAGTCTTTGGTGGCCATCTGACAAACTGTCTGCGGCCCTTGGACCCAAAAAGAACAATCTTACTTCCATCAGTGCACAAAATGTTTCTCTATTTGTCTTTAGGCCTTTGGTCCTTTAGGTCTTTGGCAAACTGCATCCTCTTCAGCACGTCTTTTTTTAAATTTTATTTTTAACAGTCGGACTTTACGAGGGCTTCTTACTAATATATTAGCTTCACACAGGTGTCTTCTAATTTTCACAGTACTCACAGGTAACTTTAGACCGTCATTGATCTCCCTGATCATCGTTTGAATCTTTGCCATTCTGGCTATTCTTCGATCTGTTCGAATGCTTCTTTTCCGTTTTCTTCCATGTCTCTCTGGTTTTGCTTTCCATTTGAAAGCATTGGAGCCGAGCAGCCTATTATTTTCTGCACTTCTTGATATGTTTCCCCTTCTACAATGAATTTTTTAATCCAAGTGTGCTGTTCCTCTGAACAATGTCTGGAGCGACCCATTTTTCTCAGGTTTTCAAAGAGAAATACATGCATGACAGGTGCTGGCTTCACCCTTTAATAAGGGCTACCTGAGTCACAGAATTATTGACCTCATCAATTGAACTCCACACTGCTATTTTTTTTAACACACCCCTTCCAATTAATTATCTAATTGCACAGACTCAGGACCATGCATATCAAGAATGTTGGGTCCGTTAGTTTTTTGTGACTCTACTACACCTACTGGTAAATTGTTTGCCGTGTAGAAATAGATTTTTTACCAAACAAAGTGATTGATCTGGTTCATCATGTTAGACTGCTATTATTTTGAACACAATTGTATATGGTAACCTAGGTAACCATGTTCACATGGCTCTAGCATTGGGGAATTAAAAAAACATGTATTATGACCATTTACAAACACTTGCCAATGTTTTTTTGGAGCACATTCAAAACTTTCTTGCGACAAGTAAAACTGTTTGCAAACATTTTTGCACCCTTTTTACGAGTCCTAACGACACCCAAAATTCATTATGTTCGCAAGCATTCTGCACCCAGTGAGATACGGGCTTAACATGTTGTAGTCAACCACTAACCTCACAGTCTTAATCTTCAGTAAATATTTGTATGAAAAACATTTCTGGGCCATGAATATAAAACAATGGGAAAAAATACAGTAAGGCACTGTGCCTTCTTGTACAATATGTTGTGTTATGACAACATATTCTTACGCTGCTAACTTAAACTAGTACATTGTGTGCTGTTCGTGAATGCGAAAATGTGTATGTCAAGACCATTGTAAACCGAGGAGCACCTGTATATAGAAAATTGCCCATGGGGATTTGTTGAACGTCTTTGTTTAAAGTGCCCCTTGTGAGCTTGTTTAACAACTCAAGAATTTCAAGTCTTCAATGATTCATGGCTGCAGTGGCGGAGGCAGAGTTTTTTAATGGGGGGGTGGGGGGAGTTTGGGGGCAGAGAAGGGCCAAGGATACTTAGTATACACATCCATTATAGCACAAAGGAGATTTTTGCCCATAATGTGCTGGACAAAATATACAATATTCAAACAATAAACTATTAACAGTGTTTAACATGAATTCAATTTGCAATTTGTTTAAAATTTGAAATTTGTTTTGTTTAAGGAACAAGTCATATTTTCTTAATTTTCCACACACCCTATGAAAAAAGAAAGAAATGTGTTACTCCTAGCACTTTATTTACAACCACATAATGTTACTAATGTTATTATTTAATAATAATGTTATTAAATCATGTGTGATGTTTAAATCTTTTATTTTGAAATCTATGCTTTTAATTTGGAAGGCTGCTCCGAACTTCTGTTTCCGGTTTCACGTCTTCATTTGTCATTCAGCTCATGGATTTATTTTTTGCTTGTGCAAAACAACTTTAACTTATTTATATTCGTTCAAAACAATCTATTGGAAAATAAAATATTTTAAACAGTCACTCATATCTCACGGGGAAACCAACATGACATTGCTAAAAACGTGTCATCTTGATGCACTGATCTGAAGTGTCTTGATGGAACTCGGGAGATTATTCTTCTCCAGACTCCTATTGAGGTGGATTACAACATATTGTGGTACGTAGCGCCATCTACTGTGCAGGAGGAGCATAGCAATTAGTAGGCATCTGAAAAAAATGGGTGGCTGCACTGGCAAGACATGCAGCGCCACTGCCCCGGTGCCGTGTTATGTCAATCATTTGAAGCCTGCGGAGTCCAATCTCAATCTCGCACGTGCCACCCCGGCCTCCACTCTGGCCCCGCCAGTGAATGGCTGATGACGCATACCTGACTGAAAAGCGCAATAGGTGTTATCGTCGCTAGTAGTTAAACAATAATCCAGAAGTGAGTGTCATAAACTATGGGAGAGGTTTGCCTTCAAAAAATGGTCAGAATGGTACGATTGAGTCATATAATTTGACTTGAGACAAAACAAGGTTGTTTTTGTAAACATTTGAATTAAAATAACTCATCGAAAGAAAATTTGATCCTCTGCAGCTTCATTATGAATTTGGGCATAAATTCACATTTTAACTACAAACAGACGTTCCCACACCCACTTAAACACTCCTCTTCTGGTTATTTATGAGGTCCTAATTGGTGGACGGCCACCTTTAGGGGCCAGCCAGGATGGGGCCACGTCAAGACGTTTTCTCCTCTGATCTCTCTTGGGGGTGCCTTAATGGGCCGGGTTTGGCCAAATAGAGCCACTGGTCAGTCAGTTAGCCTCAAGGACTAGTGTATGCGTCAAAGGCCATTAACACGCATGCAAAAATGCTCGTTTTATATTAGGTGCCAAAACCCATGGGACAATTTCAGAATTGTAAAGTGCAAAACACATTAAAAGAAAGCAAAAATAAAGACTTTAAAGGCAGCTGTTTAGTACCACAGAGTTCAATAACAACTATCCAGTTAGTGGACTGTGTTGTACATCAAGTGGAAGTTCACTGGCTGACATTTGAGGTTCGTCAGAGTTCAGCAAACCACGTTTGTTTTTTTCGTAAGCAATTACCAAAGTCACTGACAATGTAAGGATTGAGTCACCAGACGTCTGTGCAGGCAACTTTCGTAGAATTCCCATTTAATTATGTTGTGAAAGGTATGTGCCCTGTGATTGACTCGTGAACAGTCGAGGCCTAGGGTGTACTTTGCCTTTCCCCATAGTCAGCTGGGAGAGGTTCAAGCTCGCTGTGACCCTGATCAGGATATTTATGCAAATAAATACTTTTTTTTAATAGATGGATGGATGGACGGATAAGTAGTACTAATACATTCTTACATGTTGGTCCATATCTTGAAATTTAATCATTGTTAATGTTGTATTCTTCTCAGTAAATCCATTCTTGTGAGAATATTCAGAATTAGGATTTTGTTTCCCTCTGCTACTCAAATCATTCAAAGGAGCTTTTCTTTTAGTATTTAGCTAGACTAGCGCAGATAGAAAACACATTTGCGCCATTGTAGGAAGGAGCGCAACCGACTCCCAGATAATCAAAGCAAAGAATTAAAAATGAAGATGGCACCTATTTTTATGCCAAGCGCCAGGTCTGGTCACTACTGAGTGCCAGTATTCTCAAATGACTCCACTTATCTGGGTCTATCAGGTGTCAGGTCCCCACAATGAAAAGGTCAAATGAGCTTTTGCTCTGTAGTCTTATGATTTGTTACTCAACCTCAGCGTAGCCTCTTTTACCCAACATCCCCTCATGCTTCTATCTCCTGCAGATGTTGTAAATTCTTTGAGTGTTTATCAGCCTGACTCACAGACTCTCACTGTATCTTGGTGACAATCCTTCCAATGTGTCATCCCTCCCTATCTCTGGGGGAAACATGTGAGGTTGCTTCCTGTTCCTCTGGGATGAGCGACCCTGTATCCTGCATGTGCTCTGTTCCTGTATGACCTCGGGGCCATTCAGGAGGAAGTAGGGAGTGGGAAATGGAATCATGTATGACTGAGAGGTAAAAGCATTATATAGTGCAATAGATTGGTGCAGTCTCGGTGAATCCAGCTATTCATCTTCATTATGACATGGCGAGAGATCCCCAGAGAGGGTGAGATTGGTGAGTGTGTGTTGACTCAATTTTCACATATATGCAGATCATTAGTAGGTTGTTTCTTTGTTGTTGTTTTGTTTTTGTTCCAACTTAACAGATTTTTAGTTTTATAGATAGGTGCTGTTTCTCACATTCTAAGTCTCCTGTCCCAATTTGTGGCTGCTGTCGGCTATTTTAGGCAACTGTGAAAAGATTCATGTGCAGACTATGTGTGCTCTTCACACAGAGCTGCAAAAATCACGAAAAGATTAAACATGCTCACCAATGCCTTTCTAAAAAACAATTGTACATATGTACTCCAATTGCATTTATATGGGTCTGAAGTTTGACTTTTCAGTGAGAGTTATTAAAATAAAATGCACACTTTGTTGGGGTAGCGCTTTCAAACATATTTTCTTATAGTTTGTTTGTGACTTACTTCTTCATGTCAACACTAAAACGTTTCCACTAATGATCCCAAATTATAATAACCAGTCTGGAGTAATTATATTTCTCCTTTGGAATGAGAGTATAATAACCACGAACAGATTGTGTTCCAGGGTTTACATCCATCTACTGTACGTGCGTGACAAGAGTCTTCTGCTTCCTTCTTATATTACATCCTTAAATTAGCGCAATGTAGACATTCAGTCAGTTCATGTGCTTGGGGGGAAGTGTGGAAATCCTATTTGGTGCAAAAATCCCCTTCCCCCTCCCATTTTCAACATGTCTTTGAGTTTTCATTTTTTCTTTTCTTTTTTTAACAATAGTACGCCACCCATCAAGTCCAGTTCTTTCATAACAAGGCTGAAGCAATGTTATCTTTTTTGGGGTGTCAGTATCATGCAGTGATTTGAACAAAAACTAACTGGGTTTTGAACTTCTGATACTTTAATGTTGACAATTGATTGAAAGACCACAAAAACACTTTCCGGTTATTACAAAACACATCAATTTATGCATATCATGTCCATATATTCATTTGCTGTGTGTGAAGAAAAAGAAAAGTCACAGCACACCACCATCAAAACCTCAACCTAACTATGTACTGTATGGTGGAGAAGGGAATCATGGTTTGGGATTTTTATTTTTATTTTTCCCAAGGCCTGGACACATCACTGTCATCATGGAAAAATGAATTCAGACCATTTGCCTCCTAAATGAAACTCAACATAGGATAAGTGACGCAATAGGACAGAATGGAAGAATGGCTTCAATGGAAGAAAATACACTCTCTGGAGTGGTCCAGTCAGAGTTCTGCCCTCAACCTGATTGAGATGCTGTGGTGTGACCTCAAGAGAACGATTCACACCAGACATCCCCAGAATGTTGTTGAACTGAAATGGTTTTGTCAAGAAGCATGGTCTGTAATTCCCTTCAACCGTGCAGCAAACGCTTGGTTGCTCCAAAGGAGTTTCAGACAGTTATTAGATCCAAATGTTCCCACACAATTCTTTTTCATCTCTGTGCTGTGCTGTTTAACAAAATAAATACATGGAAAAGTATATATTTGTATGGCATTAGTTTCAGCAGGCCATGTCTTTTGCAGTGGTTCTCAAGCTTGTTGGAGGTACTGAATGCCATCAGTTTCTTATGCCCTTCTTTATTGAAAAATGAAAACAGCAGAGGTCTCAGAATTGAACCCTGTGGAACACCATACGTTCCATTATACATGTGAATTTATATTAAACATATTTGTCCTAATACTTCTTTTTTTTTGCTTGGCAAAGTTAGTATGAAATGTATGTAATCATACGACGTACCATCACAACAGCCAAAAGTCGACTACTGAGTGCACCAAATTCCCTGCAGCACATAAAGGCCAAGCAGTGTAGCGTGATCACCTGCAGCCAATGATGGCCAAGTGGGCTGTATCATAACAAAACATTTGAATCGGTTGTGTGTCTTGACCTTCGCCGAACGCCTGAGACTGACTCACCGAACCCCTGGGGCTTAATCAAACCCAGGTTAAGGACCACTGGTCTATTGTGGTGACTTAGATGAAGATAAGATCACATTTTAAGAGGAATTTATGCAAAAATCAACATATTGTTGAAGGGTTCACATCGTTTTTCTTGCACCTGAATACTTACTTGTATGCCTTTAATTGCCATAACTACCGAATAAACAATTGGCTGTAACTTCTAAATGCAATATATAAACTGACTTTACACCACTTACGTACATCAGAATGACAGTGTTGTTTTTGTGTGTTCATTCAAGCGGTGTGGACTTGACATCCAAAACAAAGAATGTCTGTGAGTATTAACGACACTGTTTTTATCTTCTTTGAAAAAGAAATTCCCCACAAAGTCAGTCAAGATTACAGTTTTCCATTCTGAGCGCGGAAGTGCCACAAAAATGACACTTGGCCTGACATGAACATGAAAAAGAATGCAGTCAGGCACGCACATGCCCACTGTGAAAATTGTAACCCTTCAACTTGTGGATTGTTTATCCTGCATTGTTATCCGTGTGTATGCGTCTCACTGTTTGCGTGGATGTGTAAACAGAACCAAAGTCGTGGCTGGCGTTCATAACTTGGATTCCTCTGGTTGTCTGTTTACAAACACTGCAGAGATTTCCCTGTTTGTCTTCCTCTATCTTGAGCCAATTTCAGGGAATGTTGGTGTATAGATAATAAAGACCTTCACCAGGAGTTGATCCCAACAAGTTATTTACTTCATGACTGCCAAGGCACATTTCTCCACGTGTTTGGTCCGGTGTTATTCATCTCCCCCTCACACATATTCTCTGACCACCCCCACCCCTGAATCTCTTCTCTTTGTTTGTAGCTTTTCTGCCCGGTTCTTCCACCATCCACAAAGGAGCTTAATAGTATTTGAGCTAGAGCTCAGGAGACGCCGATAAAACACACAATCAGAAAAAAATTCCATAAAAAGTCATGCACATTTATGTATACAGTCCAAGATATACAAGAACATCAAATAAAAGAAACATGGTTGCCTCTCAGATTCTGATACTTAGTCGCACCACCCCGCCATGGGCTAGAGCTAAGACAACACAAAGAAGTTCGAAATTGAAGAGAAAACATACATAAAAAGTTACATTGAGTGGAAATTGTGGGAATGTTGCTTGAGTTGTTTTCCAGCGATTTCACTTGTCATCTGACTTTAATGCTACATTACCACATCACGTATACTTTTAGACGTTTTGGGGAACATTCCATCCACAACAGGAAGCTGTTCCGTGACACATGGCAGAGGCTCAGGAATGTGCTGAGACGGGAATACGGTAGAATGATGATGGAATGCACGCACGTGCACACACACATGCACAGTGCGGTGGTTTAAATACAATTTTCACCAACTTAACTATATTTGCTTGTTATAAACATTTTACATCAACCTAAACCACAATTTGTAATCCTCGCAAATCATTTTGTAACTGAATCTGAGCACAAGCCAGATTTAGCGTGCCAATCAGCTTTAGGCTGTTACAGTTCCAGTGAAAATACTTTTTTTTTTTTTTTTTTAGTTAACAAAAACCTCCATAAGGGTTCCCTTCCCTTTGGGTTTTTGGTAATGCCACTACAGGAGGGAAGTGGGAATAGCAAAGAGGAAAATTATGACGGCTGTCATAGAAGACAAATATATTGTGATGTGGAAAAGCGGTACAATGTGGCTAAAGCGCAACTATATTTCCACTATATATATTTTTTTGAAGACAACATATCATTTTACTTATTTGTACCTGTATTCGACAAATTCCTTTCCAACAGTGTCCAACCATCAACATCATCAAACATGTCTTTTAGCTTGCGTTCCAAAGTGTCATCTATAATTATGAGACTGGGTTTCGCCTCTTTCTTTTTACAAGTAGTGTCCGTTGTTGAGACTTTTGGAGCTTCCAGTGTGGCCTGAGGTCTTGGATCTTTCTTTTTTTTTTAAGAGCATTGTGTCAGGGCTTATTAAGAGGATCACATTTCTTTCTCAAAACTCAGAAGGGGGTTGGGGTGACGACTTCCTGTGGCCATGCCGCAAGCACCAAACCCTTTCAAAGATAAGCCCAAACAGATGGACCAGAAAGAGTTGGAGAATTGGCTTTTTCATATGCTTATTTTCATTTGAATCCCCCCGACCTCCTTTGCCTTTCCTGTTTACGCCATCATAAATTTTGTTATGCTTTTTCTTTCTCGGCTGGTGAAGCTGATTTGTTTCTGTGTCATGCGCACTCCCACGCATAATGTTTTTCCTATCCTCCTTAGCTATATATTTCTCCTTGGATCTCACACCTCATTTGCTTTGAACCTGCTCCAAAGTCTAAATCATCCATGCCTCCACTCTCAGCTCCGACAAGCAGCACAAGCCTTACATCGTTGAGCTCTCCAAGGTATGGGACAGAGGCGTCAGATCTCTCAGACTATGACCATCTGGAGAGCGTTAATGAAATCAAGGCAAATCAGACTCCTCAAGCAGTCACTGGCAGGAGCTCAGGGCTCGGACGGAGAGATGGAATGGCGTAATGGAGCAAGGGCAATCAATACAAGAGGAGAAGGTCTGCTTATTTGTGTCCTTCACGTCAAGATAGATGCGCTGTGAAAGAGCTGCCACTTAACCGCTTACCTACCACCTTGATGTTGTTGCATTTTACCCAATTGTAGAGCCTTAAAGATCAGAAAGGAAACACTATTGTGAGAAATTGGGGACCCCCTTTGTCTTTGCAAATGGCCGCCCGTGAGATGTATGATCACATGTGATCCTGTATGTGTATCATTAAAGTGCGTGGTGAATAACCAAACGTGAGAGTAGGCCCTTGTATATGGAGGACCAAACATGCCAAAATAAATAAATAAATAAAAGTGAAAATAAAAATGGATATAAAAAATGAAAGTTAAAAATTACATACTCAACATTTATATGTATTTACATTTTTTGAATCTCCTTTTTAAATTTTGCATTTACTTCCATTTACATTAATTTTTTGTATTTAATTTTTGAATAACATTTTTTATATCAGTTTTAATTTTCACTTATATTTATTTATTTTATTATTTTATAATTTTTGGTCCTCTATACTTGTAATGGCAACCTTTGACCTCTGGTTATGCGTGTACGTGTGATCTCACAAGGGAAATCGGATGTATTTCCTGGTTCGGAGACCCCCTTTATGTCAGTGTTGTGACTGACTGGGAAAATAGTGATAATAGTGGAGCAATGAGGTCAGCTGGCCAGAGGACGCGCTCTCTCACTTGCTCTCAGCTTAGGGTGACCCAGATTGCATGAAAAGGCCATAGCAGATCTTGGTCCATGGTACAACCCCCATGGATCCAAATGTAGCCCCCTGGTCCTGAATCTGAGCCACACATTTATTTTTCTATCCTTTAAGACCTACAGTATGTCGTGGTCTGGGTGGCATGGCTCAGTGGTGGAGTGGTCGCCTCCCAACTGTGAGGTTGTGGGTTCCTCAGCCCTTGTGACCATGTCAAAGTGTCCTTGAGCAAGACACTGAACCATGATTTGCTCCCAGTGAACCTGGCAGCGCCTTGCATGGCAGCAGCCGACCACTAGTGTATAAATGTGTGTGTGAATGGGTGAATGTGGGGCATTGTTAAGTGCCTTGGGCACCATATGGTGTATATAAAGCGCTAAATAAAAAACAGTCAATTTACCATTTTCTATACAGTATTTTATTGATTTGGTTTTGGTTATAATTTAGTTATCATGTTTCCTTATTCCTGTTGTCATTGTCTGTCTCGTCAAGTTTTATCATGTCCACCTGTGCTTGTCGACCCTTGTGTTATCCAATGCGCTCCCTCAGCCATGTTTGCCCAGTCCAGTTCGTGTTTATTTAGTGTGTAGTGTATTTGGTTCCCTGCTTTCCTTGAGTCTTTGCCGGTTCATTGTCCGCGTCATGTCTCCATGTAAGTTAGTTTTTTTGAATCTGGGTTTTTGGACTTTTGGATTTTCAGTTTTGAATGAAGTACCTTGTTTGCCTTCTCATTTTATTTTATTAAATTACCTTTTTAAGTACACACACCCCTCCCTGCATTGCTTCCCTGCGATTGGGTCCTCAAACCCAGCGTCACATGACAATCTAAGCCCAACTGTGACCACTTATAACATGCAGGCTGCTACCCTGAACATGTTTGACAATTTGGTAGTAGTCTAAATTTATCCCTGCTCAGACCACCTGTAAATACTAGTGCAGCTGGTCTAGCACGATTTTAGTGAATTTGATCGAGGCATATGCAGACAAATTCTGAGCTCCGCACACCTGTGTGGTAGATGTCAGACATATCCATCCATCCATTTTCGTGACTACTTAATCCTCACAAGAGATGCAGGGGTGCTGGAGCCTATCCAAGCTGGCTTTGGGCAGTAGGGTACACCCTGAACTGGTTGCCAGCCAATCGCAGGACACACAGAGACGAACAACCATCCGCACTCACAATCACACCTAGGGACAATTCAGAGCGCCCAATTAACCTGCCATGCATGTCTTTAGAATGTGGGAGGAGACCCACGCAGGCACGGGGAGAACATGCAAATTCCACCCACGAAGGCCGAAGCCCGATCCTAAGCCCTCAGCACTGGGAGGCAGACGTGCTAACCAGTTAGCCACCGTTCTGCCCATTTCAGACATACACTACTCACAAAAAGTTAGGGATATCTGGTGAAGTTTGAGGAAAATATAAAAAGTTCACGCTACAGTGATATAATAGAAGGGTGCACTGCTGATTTCCTCATCTCAAACAATGCACTGAAACAAAAGTTAACAACAATGGTGGGTACACTACAACAAAATATTCCAACGTCTCAACAACTTGTCATGTGCCCCTGAGCATCAATTACAGCTTAACAATGACGTCTCGTGCTGTTCACAAGTCGACTCATTGTCTGCTGAGGCATGGCATCCCACTCTTGTTGAAGGGCAGCCCTTAGGTCATTGAGGTTCTGGGGTGCAGAGTTTCCAGCCTCTACACTGCGACTCAGCTGATCCCACAGCTTTTCAATAGGATTCAGATCTGGAGAAAGTGCAGGCCATTCCATTTGAGGTACACCAGCCTCCAACAGCTGTTCCCTGATGATGCCACCTCCATGGACTGGAGCATTGTCGTCCTTATCGTTGACGGCCATCATTTCTGCTCAACGTGAATCGACTTTCATCAGAGAACAGCACTGAGGTTCGCTGGTCCCTCGTCCAGCGTAAATTCTACCTGGTTCATGCAAGATGATGACGCCTGTGCTTGGTGGTGTGCTCAGGTACCCTTGCAGGTCTTTTAGCACGCAGAACACATTGATGTAAACGGTTTCCTGGAGTTGAGTGGCATTCAACATCGGGTTTCTCAGCGCATTGTTCACAATGTAGCGGTCATCAGCAAGGGATATGGCCAAAGGACGTCAACTTCTACGTCTTTCTGTGACTCTTCCAGTCTCTCTGTATCTCTGTTACAACCTGCTGATGACATTCTGTGACACTCTAAGCTCAGTGGCCACTTCGTCTGAGAACGCTCACAAGAGCGAGGTACTGTTGATCCATTGTTAGGTGTCGTCTTGGTCTTATGATGTCAAAATGTGAACCAGGTCATTTTTTGGTTGATTCAAGGATCAAACACCTGTTTGCCGTTGAGCTCCTCGTTAGTGAACAGCAACTTGCAAAAAGTACTGAAACATTTAACAGTTGGACATGTGCATTTAAAAGCTTAGAGAAGGTCACATTAAGTTAACCTGTCTAAAGGTTTGATTGCATTTTAGGCTCATCCTAAAATTTCATCAAACCCTCTGAATCATTGTATTTGATTATTTTAAATTATCCCAGTGGGCAGCACTGCTATGGAGGGCACACAAATGATAGGCAGTGGTAAGGACCATTGCACAGCACAGATGTGTTTTTACCATGGAGGAGGCACTTTGATTGGACATGAGTGACATAAGTGCAACCTTCCCTCTATTACACCGGCTTGCACTCGTCTGTGATATTACCATCACCCAGTCTAACTTACCCCTGCAGGTGAAACACTACATTAATGTAAGAGTCAGAGTTGCATACCATTTTGTTGAATGCAGAGTTCAACTTTGGCTATCAGTGTTAGCTTCTGAAAAGTTGTGGGGATTCAATAAAAACACACTTTTATACAGTCTTTTGACATTTTTTTGTGTCACTGCCGGCCAGAAGTTACACTTTTAACAACAACAAAAAAGGGGTCAAATGTTGCAAAACAACAACAACACACCTTAAAAGGATAAAAGAGGAGATAAGAATCCCATTGAGGTAACGATGCAAAGGACAGGCTGGGGTAAAGAAGGATACAAGAGTCTGTGTCTGTATATCCTTGTTGAGCTGGTAAAAGTGCAGACAAGGAGGCAGACTAACAAGTATGCATCCAACTGAGAGGAGAAGCTATAAAGCCAGGTGGCTCTGGCAGACAGAATGTAATCAAAAGTAAAAATGGCAAACGCGAGGGTGAAATTTATAGCTGAAGTAGCTTTTATGATGTGAACCAAAGCCAGACATCATCTAACAGATATTAGTAGCAAAGGTCAGGTAAAGGCTGTCTCATGCAGCTGAAAGCGACGAGGTGATAATTAAGATGAGGAGCTGGTTATTGTGAATAGAGGCAAATAAAAGGCTCCTGATACTCAGAGCTAAATAATACTTAAGTCCCTTAAGTAAATGCTGCCATTCATCAAAGCAAATCTTATCTGGAATGAATGTACAATACAGTCATTAATGAAATTCACTGAAAAAGGAGAAGAGGCTCAGTGGGTCGCACATATGCAGTCCTTCCTTCGCTTAAAACAAAAAGAAAAAAAAGCAGCCACATGGCAAATGGAATTAGTACCTTATTAACCACATCGCAGCCACAACCTGTGATTACAGACCACAAGTTTGGTTCATGCTAGCTCAAAACGTCTTCAGTTATGGAATCAGGCCAATGTGTTGGCAATAGGAGTGCTGACACACACCAGAGCATCTGAGAGCCATCTCAATATTTTGGTCACCGTTTGGCTGCATGAAAAGTGTAAACCACCTCTTTGTGTCATTTGGATCAGTTTTTACACCACTTGCGCCGCTAGAAAGACCTGGTTTTACTGGGTCAAAAATGAAGTCTAGTTTTTGTCACAAAATTTAGAGATGCCTGCCTTGTCCACCGGAGCGTCCAGGGAGGTGGAATGCGCCCCCAAACAGGGTAGACTAGACTTGGCCCGGCACCAAAATGAAATGCGTCCGTCTTTGGCTGATCGCGCTGACGCCTGCCTATCAGAATCGGGCTTGAAGTGTATCTGAAAAGCTGAATTGGGCAGGATAGGATGCCGTTTTTGTCATTATACACATGTACAACGAAATTGTGGGCGATTTCCCCTTGTCAGTGCAGTAAGAAATTAGTAAAAAACATAAATTTAAAAAAATAGAATAATAAAATATCTAGATATCTACAGTATAAACAATGTACACAGAGGTAGGAATAATGGTAATTCTTGATTGGAATGCAGTAGGGACAAAAATAAAGAAGGAAAAGCTGCTGTTCCAAACATGTATTCATTTGTGTGAACACAACGCATGCTGCCCACAGGGTGGAGAAGGTCAGACTATCACCTTTCTGCCCGTAAGTTCTCCCACAGCTGTCACCTCCATCCCAGACAATTACTGTCAAAAGGCCCTAGCTACATACCACACACAGTCACTCGGTGAGATTTTATTGTGGGAATGGATTATGCCTCGGTGCTGCCATTAAGCAACAAGTTATGTTCACACTACCAACCTAAGATCAGGAATAAGGCTTGATTTAATGTTTTTTGGATGAAAGTCACCACTTTTATCAGTGCAATATCTTAATGCCAATGCTGTTCTCGCAGGTGAAGACAAGGTGTGGCTTGACTGATGAGTGGAGGCCAATTGCAATGACCCATACACTTAGCACGGGCCACGGTAATCAGCTCAGAAGTTAACGGCAGCCCCTGAGATTTAGATGTCACGCCTCATGGTTCAAACCACCATGCATTATGAAATAAAGAGCTCAAGGCAGCACCCTAACGGAGTAATGTTATTGACTTATCCAATAACTGGCTCAACCAAATCCGCCTGCTGCACTTTGCTTAATGTACAACAGCTGCTGGCAGCTGGGCCCTGTGGCAGCCATGATAGATGTGATGTCACATGTCCTGTATAACTTCACCTCCCAGAAATTCCACATTTGTTGCCACATACATATTTATGTCATGTGCGCAACATATGGACAATGGAACTGCTTGATGGTAAGACGCCTCTCCACTTACCCGGTTTCAACCATTTGGTGACAGTTCCCTTAGCAAAGTCACACTTGTCACTCCTTTGACCCGCCCAACCACCCCCCCCAACACCCCCCCCCCCCCCCCCTCGACTCTTGTATGTGTGAAGTGGTGTTGATTTTGTATTTCTGTATATAATTAGGGTGGCCGAATTTTCAAAATTAAAAACCGGGAAACTACAATTTCACAGAAAGTCAAATATACAATTGGCTACATTCTCACCGGGATTTATGACAAATGTAATTGATAGTCAATCAAGTGGTCAGTGGTTGTGTTATTGCTTTAGCTCATGCTACATGCTATATTGGTTTGCAGTTCAACAACACTAAACAAGTCATTAGCCAACCTATTTTGCTCAGTCCAGGCAGATATTGGTTGTGGCACTTACCTCGGTTCTGCATTGCAACATTGAAAATATGCCGCTCGTTGGGTCTTGACGGAGGCTACAGTATTAAGCTAGTAGGAATACATTTGCCATGATAATTGACATTTAAACAGGAAGTAGTTCTTGTTCCGGTATGATGAAAACACATTTGTTAGCAATTAGACATTGATGAGAATTAACGCAAACTTGTGAAAGTAAATAACTCTGTATATAGTATTAGGCATTAGCCAAAGTTGTAGCACAACCACCTTCCATCTGTTTGACTAGCAATATACTTTTGGTCCTAAATGGTAAATCCTTTCACTTGCATAGCGCTGTTCTACCTTCAGGGTATTGAACACGCATTAACGCTTCTAAATAGAGCTGTCAAAATTAAGTGATTAATTAATCAACATTAATAATCAATATACAGTTGATCATAATCAACTATTTTTGATAATTGAGTAATCGTTTGAGCCCTTTTTTTTTTTTTTTAATTGTCAGAATCATCTGATTTTAGCATATCAACAGTAATTGTTCACTGATTTATGTAATCCTTCATGAAAGAAGACTGATTATCATCTGTGTTTAATCAAAATAAGACATTTACGAACATCTGTTTTTACTTTGGAAAACAATAACCGAACCGGTAACATAGTACAGCATCATCCCCCCCCCCCCCCCTATTTAATCGCTATACAAATATGAAGTACAAAATAACCACCAATCAATGGGAAATAAGAAGTAATAAAAAAATGTGATTAATCGATTGAATAATCGATAGGTTAATCGATTCTAAAAAATATTCGATAGTGACAGCACTACTGAAGACACAGCATCAGCACCTGCTCAGGATTCAGTCTCTTGCTCAAAGACACTTGACAGATTCCCAAGAGCTCGGGATTGAACGGAGCATGTGAGGACAAAAATATATCTCCTTACTGCTACTTTAACAACTTCATCTTCGAGCTCGGTGCCCATTTTGGACTGCCATTGCAATATTTATGGCACCTGAATGTGATATGATTGTAAGAAGGAGACAATACATGTCCTAACTCATCCTGCACACCACATATTAGATTGTTCAGGTTCAAACTCCTCCATTCACAAAACAGCTTGCCAAATGATTTCTGTTAGTGTTGTCAAGGCATTGCCATGGCAACCACTTAAATCCTTGTCACCGATGTCAGCAATGAGTCAACAGAAAAGCAATGAGAGCAGACGAAAAGCAATCTAAGAGTATGAAGAGGGATGTCTTGTGATCGAGAGGAAAAAGGGTAAATATTTAATGTGAGCTGACCGCTAAAGCAATTGTTGGAGGCTCAGCGAGAGAAAATTATGTTATATTAGTGATGAAGAGCTATAAACAGATTCAGGAACACTTATTGCAACAGCCCTCTCCTCTCTTTCCTGCAGGCATAAAAGCAAAGAGCTGGGATGCACAGCAGGTACATGCTTTATTAATGACTAAGACGCTATTCTGGGACTTCGTGTGAGGCACGTTTGTCTGAGAGTACCAAAGAAAAAAAAGTGGGGGGAGGGGATCACATACAGTATGTGAGCTTGACTGCAGGAATGTAATCTTCATTTTTGGGTGTTTTTACCTTTGTGTTTTGGGTCATTATCCTGTTGCAGGGCCCATGACGTGACTAAGATCAAGATTTGAAACTGGGCAGCACATTTCTCTCCACAATACCTTGATAGTCTTGAGATTTCATTGCACCCAGCACAGACGCAAGACACCCTGTGCCAGATGTAGCAGAGCAGCCCCAGAACATAATAGCGCCTCCTCCATATTTCACAGTAGGGACAGTGTTCTTTTCTTGGTAATGCTTCATTTTAGCATCTGTTTTCTCTCATCTGTCACATTCTCCCAGAAGCTTTGTGGGTTGTCAACTTGCAGCTTGGCAAATTGCAGTCTCTATTTATGATTAATTTTAACAGCAGTGTTCTCTTTGGTCATCTCCCATGAAGACCACCTTGGCTCAAACAAAGACGGATGGGTGCGATCTGACATCGAAGTACCTTGACGTTGGAGTTCATCTTTAGTTTCTTTGGAGGTTGTTCTGGGCTCTTTTGTTATGATTCGTATTATCCGTCTCTTCAATTTGTCATCAATGTTACATCAAGCTGCTTGAAGATGGTCTTATAGCCTTTACCTTTAACGTGCTTGTCTATATTTTTCTTTCGACAACTCTCTCATTCGCTTCCTCTGGTCCATGTTTAGTGCAGTCCACACCATGTCAGGCAGAATTTATAATACATCTCTTGTGCCGGCTGGTATTAAGCACAGAACACCTAATAATGTGGCCAGCGAGAGTAGTTTAGATTTCACCCTCTCATATATACAATACCTGGAAAACACACACATGCATATTTCACTGTGGCTCTGCACCGGCACAAACACTCCACCCCCTCTCCAGACTGGGGGCTACATGATTAATCCATTTGCAAAGCAGCACATGGGAAGAGAGGGACGACCACGGGGACCGTCACACATCCAGAAGGAGAAAAAGATGTGCTGTAAATTGAGTCTTGGTTTTAATACCAAAAACAATAATTACCCGGAGGAATAGTGTTGAAAGTGTGAGTAATACTGTATTCATATATTCAGCTGATGTTTGAATGGAACAGGTTACGGTCAAGAGAGGGGATTTTGATTATAGTTTGGCACTGCACACTAGAATAATACATACAAAATGGAGTCAACACAAACGGACATTTGCAGCACTGTTTTTGCAGTAATGAGAAACAAATCTTCCACAGTTGAACAGGGTCGTATGCTTTTTAGGGGTCAAGGAAAATGTGCTCATGAGAGCGGCTGAGGGTGACGGTGGAATGCCGGCCAGTTGTGACCTGCGTAATCGGTAATCAGGCCGGCAGAGCCATTGTGGTATCTAATGATAAATATGTATGAACAGTAAAGGCATGCTCGCTTATCTAACGACGGACATACTTTGAGGTTCAGAGTGGTTTGTGAGCTATCAAGTGTATGCACAGCTGGTGCCGCCGTTGCACTACTGCATAGCATGAAAGTACTGTCACTCATTTGTGCGTGTATGGCACCACGTTGCCGCTACTCTCGAGAGCGGATGACACGTGACGTGAAATGATGCAAGCTGATGAAAAAACTGATACCATTGTACTGGCTTTCGGTGTCCAAAGTAAGCTGGCTCAAATGGAGGTACGGTTTTTGACACACTTTCCAGCGATCCAAGAGTCCATAATGAAAGTTCAAATTGTGTATTTTGATCCAGATGATTTCCAATCACATTTGCAAGAAACTATGTGGCGATATCGCACATGAAATGACACACAGGATAAAAAAAAATTGTATTACTCAATGTTGTGAGTTAGCATTTTTTTTTCTCTTACTATGAGCTTTTCCCAACAATAAAATGCTGACCTAGCTGTTTTTTTTTTGTAGAGAGCTTAGTTAGAATTACATTATTTGATTGCATGTCCACCCGCTGTCCCTAACTTAGGCCCCGTCCACACGAAAGCCCGTTTCAATGTATCCTCACAAGTTTCTTACCGTTTAGGCCGTTCGTCCACACGATGGCGCGGTTTCGGAGCTTGAAACCGATCACTTTTTAAACCGGGCTCCAGAGTGGAAATATTTCAGAACGCACCCCGTACACGTCCGTCTGGACACCATATGCAGGATACTCCTCCAGTGATGACGTAATGGTCGCAGCTCGATGACGACGCGTATGCGCCAATTCTCACGTGACTGCGCGCGAAACGTCAGTCTGTCAACAACAATGGAGGATAGCCGTGTCGTAGTCGTTTTGCGCAGCCTCCTTAGCTTGCTTATGCTTTTGCAGCAAAATATTTTGCTTCTTTATTCCCACGTTCAACAAGTGGTGTTGTACTTGAATCACCCGCCATTCTCACTTCTCATGTGTTTGTCTTTTTTATGTTGTTTTGATACATGCAAAGCCATGTTTGTTCTGTAGATTGCAATAAAGTTAGAAAAAAAGTGTCCGTCTTCTTTGCTGATTCTTCTTCTACGCTTCCCTTTATCTCCCTATGGCTGCGCTACAGCGCCACTCCAGACTTGACATATATATTACAGCCGTTAAACGTCTTCAGCGTCTTCTTTTGGACACGCGCAAGTCTTGAAATGCTTCTATTTGTACGAGATTTGTTTGAGGAACGAAGCCGACTTTGCTTCCGTCTGGACGGGGCCTCAAGTTCACCTTCAAATAAAAAAGGCCAGCTTCCACGTTGCACACCTGCTATGAGTTTGTTAATCAACGCCGACAATGAGCCTGACATACCATAACAACACAAAGGGGGTGTCATCTTTCCAAATAGTACAAAATGAAAGCATATACAAAAATAAAATACAAAATTGAGCCTAAACTATAAACAAAAAAAATGTCAAACTAATATCTCAAATAAAGCAATGTGCAAGAGAATGTACATCGTGTCTGTCATTTTTTTTTATGTTTAATGACGAGAATGGCTTTCTATGGCTATCTACTGTACATTTAATTCATTTATTTATTTATTTAATCACTCATTCATAAATTCATATAGTGTCTCGATAAGTCGTGTGCTTAAGAAGTGCATTCCACATGTTTACATAACATTGTTTCATGTGCAAAATTAAGTGATAAAGCCACAGATGTGTTTGCATTATTGTTATATGTATACATATAACATACACAATGTATGTTTATAAGGAACTGCAAGCAGACCTCCACGGGTGGATGATGTAAACTGCTGTTAAGTGGGTACTTGAAGACTGCCTTCCACCCCGATCGTTCACGTCCGTGTCTGATGATAATAAATGAAGAAGATAACAATAATAATACAATCAATGAAATGATTTCTACAATGATGACGGTTCGATGCACGCTGCTATATTTATGAATGAAATACGATGACATCCACCACATATGTATGTACCCGCAGCACAGAATCTGTCTTCCTGTACCTCAATCAAATTCACCTAAATCACATTACACCACCTGCACCACAATTCAGACCAGCTTCCACGTGATCTAAAATTTAGTCCATTCTCAGCCACCAAATTGTCAGGTTCACCAAGGAAGTGTAAAATGCCCTTAGTCCGCCAGAACGACCAGTGCAGCACAGCATGGTCTGTCAAATTCCCAAACACACTAAACTAACAAATAAAATCAAGATTTGTATGCCTGAGCGCTGTCTACGAAAAATAGAGCCCCAAGTGTTTAGTAATCCAATTGAAGTTGATAAGTAAACTTTCATATTAATCCATGGTTCATTTGCCTTGATTTTACCTGGATTGGCTGGCAACCAGTTCAGGGTGTACCCCGCCTACTGCCCGAAGCCAGCTGGGAAAGGCTCCAGCGCCCCCCGCGACCCTTGAGAGGACTAAGCAGTTAAGAAATTGGATGGATGGATTTGCCTTGATTTGAGCTTAATCCAAGACTTTTTTATTGTGTATTTGTAAAAAGGAAAAAGAAAAAAGAAAAAAAAAGACATTGGTAGCAAAAAATAATAATTGTATAATAAATCGCCATCGCAATTACATTATTTTTGAAAATTGTTTCACCTAGTGAAGATCCGTTTCAGCGTGATAGACACCTATACAAATTATTATGAAATCCATAAGTGCACAAAATAGCCCCTTTTAAAAAGATCATAAATTGACTGCTTTGATTACACGCAGATAGGGGTGTTAAAAAATAATTGATTCGGCAATATATCGCGATATTACAGCGTGCAATTCTCGTATCGATTCAATATGCAGCTGAATCGATTTTTAAACATACATTTTTGATGGAAATAATGAAAACTAAATGTTTTACTTAGGGTTAGGGTTCACACTTGAAGCATGGAAAAATATTACATTAATGGAACATTAAGGCTTAAAATTTGATTTCAATGCTATTCAAACATGAAACAGACTGCAACCTATTTGTTAAATACAGTGGCTCACAGTTATAAGCCTGAAGTACATTTTCATACAAATCTTAAAGTGGACATGTACAATTTTACTGATTAATATTTTCAAAATTTAAGTTGAACATTTTTTTTTGCAATAATTGACTTATAGATTCGTATCGGGATTAATCGGTATCGAATCGAATCGTGACCTATGAATCGTGATAGTGATTGAACTAGACAATTCACACCCCTAAGGAAACTATAGTATTAGAAATACTTGTTAGATGCTTTCTAGTGCAACATCTGACATGCAGTCTAAACAACTACAAACAAAAACAAAGATGATAAATTGATGACAATTAGAAAAGATATTATTAAAGATTTTGATGACGCAGTTTTTCAGCTTTGGATCTTAGAGCTTACAGCTTACAGCTTTGGTGCCTCATAAAGTAGCCAGTGAGTGCATAGAAACAATTCATGAGTTCATGATTACATTCAGGAGTTAATATCACTGACAGCAGACTCTGTCAGGAAATATGAAAAGCCGTCATAACATTGTAGCTAACACGAGTTTTAAAACATCAAGCCAATTTGAGATCCTTCTGCATCTGAACTGTGTTTCGTCACTGCCCCGTCACTACTGGCATCGCTCAATGTGAGATTCCTCGAAAGGCCTCGCTCCGAACAATGTGATTTGTGTCTGGCCGTTGCAACCCTCCCATCCGTTAAGCACATGTGAAAGGTGCAGCCTCCAATTGATTTTCTCCACCGGTCAAGAGCTTGGTAAATCATTGCTTTGTTGGCCATTTGCATTTCTCATGGAGGCAGATATTTATAATCAGCTGCTGCCTTCCCCTCTTTCTAGTTGGAAGAGCGCAAGCATACATCAAGTGAAACAGTATAAGCTTTGTGCCACATTGCCTGAGGCGACAAACTCATGAAGTCCTTATTAGGTGACGCTGGTGAAGGGAGGAAGATGGCTCTTAAGTTGAAATGTTGACCTCAGGCTTCAACAAATCTTGTGTGAGACTTCTGGTTGCTGTGCATATGTAAATGACACATCACAGGGTTATCATTTTTCTTTGGCTTTTGGGCAGTTTTTGTGTTGCTTCCACAGAACTAGAAATCACAACTTAGTTATTCCAAATCATCTCTCCCAATTGAAATTAATTAAAAATGTATTAATCCGTTCCAACCTCCCCAAAAATACCAACAACAAAAAAACATACAATAATAGCATAATTAAATACAATTAAACTGTTTTCGTCACACTTGCCCATTCAGTGGTGCCATTTGCACCTTGGCCACCTGGGGGCCGTATCAGACATTGGCATGGATAATATGGTAAATGGACTAAACTTATATAGCACTTTCTACACCATATGGTGCTCTAAGCACTTTATAATGCGTCACATTCAGTAATTAGTGTAAAAGAGGTTCAGCTCCTTTCACTGCGTCTCAGTACAGCAGTAATATTAGTCGTTCTTTGCAGAGGATAGAGACTATGTTACCATGAATCTTGCTATGTGGTCTGTCTACATGTGCTGCACCACTGTTTGTGTTCAGATATTCATTGCTCAAAGGGTAACAAGCTAACAACAACAGCGCCACATGCATGCTAATTGTTAGCTTGTGTGCCGATGGAGTTTCCCATTGTATGTTAGCATTCAGATAGCAGCAGCTATGTAGTTGTTTTAAATACACAACGGGCAATTGTCTATATCAAATTTGACAATAACCTTAAGGTGAGTGAGTCATTAAAAATCATTTTTTTAAAGCATATTTACAATTTCTAGTTTTTATGCTTCAGTGCAGCAGCGCTGTCAATTAAATTGTTCAGCCCAATGAGCTGTTTTTAGTTCAAACTCATGATCCAAACACAAGTAGTAATCCCATTCACCCATCCATCCATCCATTTTCTTAATCACTTATTCCTCACAACTGAACTGGTTGCCAGCCAATCGCAGCAGGGCACACAGAGACGAATGACCATCCACACTCACAATCACACTTAGATTCACAATTCAAAGTGCTCAACTAACCTGCCACGCATGTCTTTAGAATGTGGGAGGAGATCAGGGTACCCGGAAAAACCACAAGTAGTAATCCCAAATCTGTAAATTCTTGCCAGTTCCATCAAAGTTAACAGGAGCACATAATGCAATATATTTATTACTCTCGCTTGCTCTTGTATGACATAAATTCAAATGCATGAAATATTTATGTAAGGTCACTTGCCTACCAAGCAATAATCAGCTTGCATTGCAGCTAACATTCCTTGGATTTTGCTAGTTTAACGCAACTATTAAAGTGATGCACATGAACTTTTTTGTGCGTTAAACTTCTTCTACCAATCACAGTCACTTGCTGAACAGCTCAATGAGGTAACTTTTAAAATAAACTTTTTAAATTAAACTAAAACACATGAAGTTAACTAACAAGAAGTCATAATAAAAGTTAAATAAACCAACGTAATGATTGTACATTCTAAACTGTAGCAAATTAGCATGTACTATATTTATCATATTTTCAAATAACGATCATTTTATTTTGCAGCAAAGTTTGCATAATATTAACATTTTCCCACGTAGCACTAACACAACACCGTGTGTCCTGGCTGGTCCAGCAATACAACTCATGAAGTAGGTGATCAGTGGGCAGCCTTTATGGACCATTGCAGACTAGTGTATCATTATAGTGGAAGTCAACCTTAAACAATTCTTGACAATAATGTGTGACCTCCCTAGTCTAAACATGACATTGTGATTAATATTACATTTGTGGAATATGAGTTATGAAGCAAAATCCAGCTCTTTTTTTCCATCTCAGGGGGCGGCCATTTTGCCACTTGCTGTCGACTGAAGATGACATCACAGTTGCTCAGGGCTCAGGCAACGACCAATCACAGCTCACCTGTTTTCTGAAGCTAAACTGTGATTGGTTGTTACCCGATACTTGAGCAGCTGAGATGTCATTTTCACTTGACAGCAAGTGGCAAAATGGCCGCCTTCTGTTATTGATAAAAACTGCTGGATTTTGCTGCTTAACTCATATTCCACTAACGCAATATTAACCAAAATACCGTATTTAGACTAGTGGGGCTGCATAGAACATATTGTCAATATTTATTTATTTATTTGTGTTGACTTCCCCTTTAAGATGAGTAATAGCGGACATCTTGTGGCCAGGTGGAGCGGCATTTATTTGGGCCTGGTCACATTTTGTTTCCCCATTTTACTATCTATATTTTAGAAAGCATAGGCTTAAAACAGAGGTGGGCATCAAGGGCCGGAGTCCTGCAGGTTTTGCATGTTGCCCTTCTCCAACACAGCTGATATATGATCAACTCATCAGCAAGCTCTGCAGAAGCCTGATAACGATCCTGTTGATTTGGAAACAGCTTGTGTTGGAAGTGAGAAACCTCCAAAAGTTGCGGCCCTCGAGGACCGAGATTGCCCACCTCTGGCTTAAAAGATTTTAAAAGCTTTTAAAGTTCGCATGAATTTAGGTACACAATATGGGATTTTCAATAGGTTTTAGGTGAAATAACGAGTACACACTCACACGCACGCACACACACACCCGCACATACATATACTCACGCACATACAAAAAAAAGAAAAAGAGAGAAAAAAGAGAGAGCAATGATGATGACATGTAAGATTACCAAATGAACAATACTGAGCTCTCTCTCTCTCTCTCAAAAAAAAAATATTAAAAACATTTACAAACACATCAGCTAACAACATTCAGATGCAAAGCAGAGAAAATAAAAGCAGCTAACAAAAAAGTTTTTTAAATTTAAATTTAAAAAAAAATCTGAATTTCTTTGTTTGTATATGTTTTTCGGTAATGTGAAGCATATTGGGTTGTCTTGTGTATGAAATGTGCTATATAAATAAAGCTGACTTGACTTAATTTGACAAAAACATTTGACTTTATCTTCATCTTTTAGGCACATTTCTTATCAAAGGGTGCTGCCAGGGAAGTAGCCACTTGAATTTCCCCTCTGGGTTCCGATGACAGATTACCTTATATTGCTGAACTATTTAATAACCATGTGTGTTTTGTTTTCATGCCAATGTGAAACTGCTACAATACCCGAGGCAAAAACCTCACACAAGGAGGGGAAGGAAATCAGGCCACAATGGGCAATAATCCCACGGTTCTCGTCACATCACTTTCATCATCTTACAGTGACACAGGTGATAGTTAAAGGTTACACGTCGATATGCTTTAATCCTCCAATGACATCCATAAAGAACGGACAATCTCATCAAATTCTATACATCATATATAAATTATTATCACTGGTCCAAGCCGATTATATTCTGCACTGCCTATGGTGCCTGATCAGCTTACCTTCCATATTTGAGGGTATTATGAAGGTCCACCACTAACACCTGCTCATATGGTGGATGCATGCATGTCCTCAGCAATGACACCTTTATCCCTCGAGAAAAGCTGTATGGACAGTTGTACTTTGAAGGTTGAATAAATATTTTGGGAATAATTTGCTCAAGAGTCAAAATTGCCATCTCTAAACATTTATATTATCAGGGTCTGTCCAATGTGGACGGTCTGGTGGGTGTGTGCCGTGCGTATTGTGTGGAGGAGTTAGGAGGATGCAAAACAGACTCAATACAGCTCCTCCTAAGACACCTTAGCTGTCCAACAACATGCCTAAAGTAAAATACACAAACTGAGCACTAAAGCAATGCCATCAGTCATCAGCAAAACGGGTGTTTGTCAGTGATGGACTGATGGAATGCCCACCTATGCTAAATGCAAGCAAATTGAGGAGACAATGAGGAACACCTGGACAAGAAACAGGTGGCTGAGGAAGCTGATTGGAAGACACAAGGGACCAGGTTGGTGAGCACAAGTGGAAACAAAAAGAAGACAAGACATAGCATGAAACAGAACTAAAAATAAATGAACAAATAAACAAAAACATAGATCATGACAATTTCAGTCTCTTTAATTCTTCAGTTTTGGTTTGTTTTCCTGTTTTCCCACTCTGGTCATTATGTCTTTGTCTCCACCTGCTCCATGCCCCCTTTTCCGTCTGTTTGTGTTTAGTTCCCTTTTTTTTTTTCCAGTTGGTCACTGACCATTGTTGTTTGCCAGGTGTCCAATGTTGCATGTTCTGTTGTCCGTGGAAGTGAGTCTATTCTAATATTTCTTTGAACCTTGTACCTCAGTTTTGTACTTTTTAGTGTTTGCTTTTAGACCTTCTTAATTCCTCCAACACACCTTCAAACCCTAGATTCAGAAAAGTTTTGGGCCAGCTTACATTAGACATTTTTTTATTATCTTTATTAATTCCTTTACTTATGTTGGCGGGGTGGCGATTGATTGGGTGGGGTTACTTTTCAGTGGACACACTAAATAAATGTAATATCATACTTCTTGATGGTAACAGAATTGAATGGATGACTGGACAGCAAAAACATAATTACAATAAAAACGTCATGCAACATGATCCACGACACAACAATAATATATGACAAGAAAATGAGATACACATCTAAAGGATGCTGTAGATAAATGACATAAGAACATCTGAGTGGATTATTGAAGTTTAAGTAGACTAAACTATACTACACTCATACGGTATGTTGTCACACTATTTACATAATTGATGCACTACCATGCCACCCAAAAACCATATATCATGTCATATAGTATCACATATCAGTTTTGCAATATATCACAAAATAGTTGCATTGCTATATATTTGCATCATGGATTTTTCTGCTATTCTAAACCCTAATGTAAATGTGATCGTATGTACAGTACTGTTGGTCCTCAAACTGCTAACCCTTAGATCTCCAGCTCATCGCTGACCTATGATAACCTTGTTAGTAAGCCCCAAGGGGAAGACAAACAATTGAGGTCATGCCACATCACAAAGACACAACTTCCTTTTCTCTCACGAGCAGGTGTCTTTCATGTTGTACCTCTTCATGGGAGATAGTCATCCTGTTTTTGGTTTAATGTATCCATCTTCAGGGTCGTGACTCGGACGCTGACAAGGAGTGAATATACGATGGAATAATATGAACCATTTTAATAAATCTTTGGTCGACCTGACGGGTCTCATTTCCTGATGAGACACAAACATAAATAATTTCCCACAGCACCACACTACCAACCCCCACCCTCTCCGAGCCCTGTTTCAACTAATCAATCCCTAATCAATCACTTGTAGCATGAGCGTCAACACTGAACTTGCTGAGGTTACTGCAAATTCTGTCAACTGGCCAGGCGGGTCAAGCTGTCAATTGAGTATGTTTACATGCAGGCAAGAACCTTTTACAGCAAACCCAAATATTGGCATTTTTGGGGGGTTTCGTAAAGCCATGTACACGTGCACAAAAGCCTGAATATGCTTGTGTTTAGGACCCTTGGGTTACCCTTTCGTAACCGGCATTTGTGTTCATATAAACTTATTTGAGATACCTCAACTGAATGTGGTATGTTTGCCTTGTGTATCTATACAAATGTGCATACGTTCAACTCACCGGAAATACTCAAGCAGAGGTAAACAAACATGACGGCACAGCAAAGAACCACCCTTTTTGGACTTTATTTAGTGTATTTGAGTGACATAAACATAATGTCCTGTATTGAACGTTGAAAGTTAAAAGCAGAAATGACGCGCTTTCGAACGGGGTAATCCAATTGAGCACAATGACCATGTACACGGGAGTAACTCCATTCCACAATCAAGTAAACGGGTTGTCCAAAATGTTTCAGAAGCCGGAATTTTGACCTTAACCCAAATATTAACTGCATGTAAACGTAATCATAGACCAGGTGGAGGAGTCTCAACACACACAGACACCACAGGACCAAGTAAGGCACGCTAATGGTTTAGCCCAAATTCAACTGGGACAAGATATAGACCCTGTGGTAACCCTAAACAAGTTAAGTGGTTTAGAAAATTGATGGATATTATACATAATAACATATTACCAAACCCTCTGAGATGATACTGATACATTTGCATGAAACCACTTCTGCGCAAAGAAAACCGATCAAGCATAAAATGCAAACAACAGACACAACCCTCGGTCTTCTCTTTGAATTGATGAGCTCAGAGATTTCCATGTGAGGAGACCGTGCTGGTTCAAATTGGAAGAGGAGAGTGAGGGAATTGGGGCAAGAGATAGAGAGGGTTGGTGCGTGTGTTTTCGTGTGGGGGTGGGGGAAGACACATAAATAGGTCACTACCAAAAAAAAAAAAAAAACTGCATTGATGCTCCATGACAACACAGCTGCAATGGCAGATGGACGGAATGGAAAACTGGAGCAAAATGATGACCAAATAATGAATCAAGCTACATAATTTTCTTCTTTTTTTTCACAGGCTGAGCTGAGTATTTTGTGGCACAGTGAGTGGGAAAGCCATCTGGTAGCTGCAAAACTTTCTTTCCCATAATAACTAATTCACTTACTGTAGATGTCATTCAACAAATTACTTTAACTTGACGACCCGGGACGTACACTGCAGAGGGTGGGAAATGCAAATGCAATATTGCACACACATATTCCTCACAAACTGAAGTTGGGAATTAAGAGCAAAAACAAAACAAAACAGGTAATCCATCGTTTTTAGTGCAATAAGAGATGCTAAGACAATCTGAATATTACACATTATAGGCTTTCATTTCGCCAGAGGGCTTTTGCAGTACCGCCATTTTGCTTTCATTTTGTTTTGGAAGAATATGCCGCACAGATTTGCATTTACAGGAACGGTTGTGATCAACTGTGATCAGTAGTGCATGCAACGGACAAGCCAAAGCCTACCAAACTATCTGCACGTTTAAGGTGTGTTTAAATGAGAACAATCTAATAACACAGGTTTTTTCCCCCCCTTTGAACGTTATTGCATCTCTGCTGATCGTAGCAACTTTACTGTACACTTCACTGGAGAAGCGTTAGCAAGTACATTCATTTGAGTGTAACACAACAGCCCCTCTGCTCTTCTGCTGTTACTTTGAATATGCTTCCATTTCAAAATTTTCAGCGTTGAGAAGAAAATGTAACATAGCAAATTCAACTTTAAACCTTTACAATCCTCATGTATCTGCCCAAAAGACTGTTGCAAGCCAATTGCAGTATAATGATTGATACACATCGCTGACTTTCATGCAGCTGGTGTGGGATCACCTCCCACCCAATGTGCTCATCACAACTGACGTGTGCGAAACTGCCGACAATGCGTGGGTGAAAAATAAAGTTGTCTAAATAAATGTCTATACTATCATCTTTTTTACATATAGTTACAAAATAGTGTATATACCATATCCTTAACTTTGTACTGACTCCATTTGTGGGTTCGACCTTCACCTCCTGATGACAAGTGTCCTTGAGCAAGACGCTGAACCCCGATTTGCTCCCAGTGGACCTGGCCGCGCCTTGCATGGCAGCAGCCGACCACTGGTGTATGAGTGTGTGCGTGTGAATGGGTGAATGTGAGGCTTCAATTGTAAAAGCAGTCCATTTACTGTATATCAACTTGGCCTGTGTTTGTCCACTGTGTGAAGTCACAGGGGTGGATCTATTACAGAATTCTTGGTGACAAGAAAAAACTCTTTGTGAACTGTTGGCGGATGGCTGGTAAATGTCTTTGTGACCGTTTGCGGCTTTGAACGAACCCTGCCAAAAAAATAAAAAATAAACATTTTTGCACTTCCTCAACACAGAACTCGCAAACCTTCGCTGCTCAGTGAGATATGCTTTACTCGTACTCTAACCAGGAGCCCTGTTGACATGGTAATGAGAGTCCATAGTGTGCAAATTGCGCTAAAACAGCAAATGTGGATGCAAGAGGTTCATCCTTTGTCACTGTATTGTTCTGTGAGTATTCACATGTTCAGAGTTGTTAGGTTGATTAAGCAACTTTGGATCTGGAATCTTTCAACAGGGCAAGGGTCATACAAGTCCGTTCACTAGCAATGGGTTCTGCAAAGTATTTTAGGTCTTCACACAGAAAATTAGGCTATACCATTCACAAGACAAGAGATTTTGTTCCAAAAATGGTTGCATGAGTAACAAAATGGTGGAAGCGGTTTCTGCAGTAATTCACGGTGGCTCAGAAAATTCATACATGAAATAAGTGATTGACAGACAAGACAGACAGGCTGCTGTTGTCTGATCTGCGTCTCATTCCAAAACAACAAAGGCTTTCTTCAGCCTTCAAATGGCCTCAAGTCTGGTTTAGTGGGCTTCCAAACCTTGGGGAAGACTGCTGACTTGTCGGTTGTAAAGAAAACCATCATTGACACCCTGCATAAGAATGGAAGGTCGCAAAACAATGCAGTGGATGCTGCTCACAAAGAGCTGTATCAAAGTACATGAACAGAGTGTTAAGAGGAAAGTGAAGATGTGGCTGGAAAAGTTGCACAAGTGACAAGGATGGAGAGGACGACAAGCAACGGTGATTCTGAGTGGAATGTGGCTGGTGTCAGTGCATTAAGAACCACCACGTACATACTCCATGTCTTTAAGACATGACAATCTGTAGAATTCCATGACTCAACGTCTGTGCTGGGCTAAAGAGAAAAAGCACTGGTCGGTTGCCCAGTGGTCGCGAGTCCTCTTTTCAGATGAAAGTAAATTTTGCATTTTATTTGGAAATCAAGGTCTCCCAGAGTCTGGAGAAGCACAAAAGTCAAACTGCTTCAAGTCCCGTGTGACGGTTTCCACAATCAATAATGATTTGGGGAGTCATGTCATTTGCTGCTGTGGCTTTGATCAAGTCCACAGTCAACGCGGCTGTCAATCAGGAAATATTAGAGCATTTCATTGAAGGAATTTTTGGAGACCGTTTTTTTTCTCCAGCAGGATTTGGCACATGCCCACAAAGCCAACACTAGCCATACTTCCTTTAATAGCCACAGAATAACAGCACTTGATTGGCCAGCGAACTCACCTGACTTGAACCCCATTGAAAATGAATGTTGTATTGTGGAGAGGCCGATATCAAAGCATCTTGTGATACAATACCACCTGAAATGTGCCAAAGGCTGATCGTCTCCATGCCACGCCGCCTTGATGCTGTAATTATTGTTAAAGGAAGCCCAACAAAGTACTAAGTGCATGACTTGAATATACTTTTCAGAAGGCCATTGTTGGGTACATAAACGTAACTTGATAGTCAGCCAGTATTCACGTATCCACCCATCCATTATCCATACCACTTGTCCTCATTAGTGTTGCAAGTAGCGGGTCTATCCCAGCGACACTCAAATGAAGTGAAATTGGATAATACCCCACAGCACCCCTGACGATCGCTGACGGCACCCTGGTTGGAAATCATTCTACCACGCTGTAATATGCATTGACAATTCAGTGCATTAGTAGAATATGAAACAAACGCTTGCCACCATGGCTGTGCGTCTGCCTTCCTGTCTGACTTCCTGAACTTCACACATGCAATGTTAAGCTTCGATGTGGAATTGATAAGGCTTTCATCTCAATTTTCATTTTGTCCTTTTCAACAACTTCAGTTTTCATGCTCCAAAACACATGTCATATAATGTCCAAAACAAGACCGTTAATAACAGTCTTGTGTAAATGTCCCCTAAATACACCAAGGCTGCAGTCAGAAGGCCAAGCATTCAATTCCACTGCGCTAGGAGAGGACTTGATTACACCGACAGCTGGGATGAACGTGGTCGTGGTTTAAGCTGTCGACATAAGAACGAGACAGCCCTGCAGACAATCACACTGGTCGTACACATGTTTGCGCACACCCTGACACACTTACAGAAGCCCCAAACTTAGCATGACGTGGGCATCATCGCAGCAGCCAGACAGATGGCGTTGGCATGTGACTGATGGCTTTTTGTTTCGCTACGGATTAATACAATGTGATTTATGAATTAGGATTGTTCATTTTCAGTTTGTCTAGACAAACTTTCACATATATGCTGTGTCACAATGATACATTGTATTCTCGGCTCTTGCGTAATGCATGTATCATATTTCGAAGATAGCAGTTGATATGCAGCGCCTGAGTCATGCTGAACAGGCTGAGTGTGAAGGGGATAACCCTAGAAGAGCTCATTTTTCAGTGTCTTTGCCCCCACCCCCCTTCGCCAGCTCCCGCCAGACTGATTCACAGCAGGGCTGCCAGGTCATACTTAACACCAAGCGCAGTCTCTTCACCATCCTCCTCGTCCCCCATCCCCCCACATTACCCATCCCCCATTTGATTCTTAAATCTGCATTACAATGAAGATAGTTTGGGGGTGGGGGGGGGGGGCTATTCAGAAGCCACGAAAGAGAGAGAGAAAAACTGATGGGAGCAAGAGAGAGTAATGAGCTCACAGCTTTTTTAAATTTGGATTGGGGGGTGGGGTTAGTGTGCATAGGCAAGGTTTGTTTTCATTTGTTGCATGTCAGCAATATTATTATCTTTGCAATCTAGTTAGCTAAGATGAGGGCTAAAAAAATGACGGTCTGGAGAAAGACACAATACAATGACAAAGTGGCCATCAAACAATTATCCCTCCAGCCCATATCTTACCGAGACGCACAGGATTGCGAGGGTGCCCGCACGTAGTAAGTGTTTTTTCGTCAGGCTTCGGTTCAATGTTGCAAAACTTTGCAGACACTCGCCACACACTCTCAAACGTTTTTTTCTTGTCGCAGAGTAATGTTGAATTTGTTCAAAATGTAATGGTTATCGACCGTAACTATCTAAAAAAACAAACAGACTTTCAACACAGGTAACAATTATGGCTCCACACTCATTTTTGCACATCTATTGACACTTTAAAACACAGCTGATATTAGCGATTGCGGTTATACAGAGAAATACATTTCTATTTGGGTTATTAGTCTTTCATCTTAAAGCCTAGTTTATCCTCCAGATCTCCAACTCCAACGTGGCAAACAAATACCACATGCTTAAAAAATACCTACATGCCCACCATCTATCTTGATACATAACTTCTCAGTGTTTTTTGTCCCTTTCTTTTTTTTAACAGCTCATTTCCACTCTTTGGTTATTAAGAGTGAAACAATTTGAATTTGTGCCCTTGTTTTTTTAAAAATACCCAACGATTACTGGCAATGCAGTGCAAGTAGAATCCCTTGTCCAACCAAAAAGCTGATCAAATCTTAGTATTGCAATTGCTGATTCAGTGGTTTGCACCATTGCAGCACACTAAAAGGTGGTTTTCTCAGTTTATCGCAATCACAAGAAAGGCAGGAATAGTTACTCCTGTTAATGCCTTGCAGGTCAAAAACATTGAATTGTTAAAACGAGGCTCGTGTTTCACCACCATCAGCTCAGAAGTTCTTTGGCTGGATTGGAACTGCGTGGTTCAAGTGACGCGACTGCTTTCAAGTGGCACAGTAAAAAACGCACGTAATCGAATAACTCAGTTCTCCTCCATATGTAGATTTTATGTATCGATATCTACAGATGTGCCAGCAGGTGTTTTCTGACTACTCCAGTTTCCTACCAACATTTAAAAACTACGCATGTCAGGTTCATTCAAAACTAGAAATCTTGCTTAGTTGTGAATGTTATATTTTGGTATGGATGTGGACCCAAATGCTGGGAAGCAAGGCAGGTGTGCAGTAAAAAATATTGAAATAAACAAAAACAAAAAACTTGAGTTATAGCAAAAAAACACAAAATAAATTAAGTCCCAAAACAAGATTCAAAATACAAACAAATATTGGGCTACAGCTTCATTTCATTTGAGACGAGAGACACCTGGAAAAGACACATGGCTGAGGGAGCTGACCGGTTGACAAGCACAGGTGGACACAATAAAACTTAATGAGACAGACATTATTAAGGCCCCGTCCAGACGGAAGCAAAGCCGGCTTCGTTCCTGTGCAAAACATCTACGACACGGCTATCCGCCATTGTTGTTGACAGACTAGCGGTTCGCGCGCAGTCACGCGAGAATTGGAGCATACATCATCAAACTATGACAATGCGTCGTCATCGAGCTGCGACCATTACGTCATTACTGGAGGAGTATCCTGCATATAGTGTCCAGACGGACACGTAGGGGGCGCGTTTTAAAATCGTTCCACTCTGGAGCCCGGTTTCAAAAGTGATCGATTTCAAGCTCCAAAAAACCACGCCATCGTGTGGACAAACTACCTAAACGGTAAGAAACTTGTGAAACTTTGAAACTGGCTTTCGTGTGGACGGGGCCTTAAAGGGACACAAGGAAAAACATGACAACCAAAATCTAACTAAAAACCAAATCAACAAAACATAGATCATGGCAGTGAATGGTTGTCTGTTTACATGTGCCCTGTTGGTTGGTTGGATGAATGGATGGATGAATGGATGGATGAATGGATGGTCTGATAAAGGTATAGGGCAGGGGTGCCAAACTCATATTAGCTCAATGGCCAGATGGAGGAAAATATATTACCAAGCGGGCCAGATCGGTAAAATCATGGTATATAACTTAAAAACAATTGCCGTCAATTATATGCAGAATTTCGCTATTTGTGGGCCAGCCCTAACATTACAGGGCTCAACTGTAATTATATTGTTCCATAAAATAACATCAATGCAAATGGAACGCAGCAACACTTTGCCTTTATGAGTTCCGGACGTGTTGTAGCTACCTGATTTGCATATATATTGTTCCCAGAATTCATTGTGCGGCACATTTATATGTTGAAGTTATAAGGACATTAATCCTTGTCATATATGTTTATGTTACTAGTAATTGAATTTGTGTCGTATTTAACACATTTATCTTGATCTATGATTTTATTAGTAGTATTTTTTTTAAACAAACCGTAACTTTAGGTGGTGTGTAAAATTATGACATCCAGGGCAATTCCATGTACAATTTGCATTGCACATCTGAGCATTGCTTGTGAATATGGGTGCTAAAAAAAAACGATTCGGCAATATATCGCGATATAACAGCACGCAATTATCGAAACGATTCAATATGCGGCCTAATTGATTTTTAAACATCAATTTTTTATGGAAATATTCAACAAAACGTCTTACTTAGGGTTAGGATTCACACATTAAGCATGGAAGAATGTTATATTAATGGAACATTAAGCCTTAATATTTTTATTTTAGTGCTGTTCAAACATTAACCTGTTTGTTAAATGCAGTGGCTCAGTTATAAGCCTGAATTGTCAGAGAAATAAATACATTTTCATACAAATCTTAAAGCGTACATGTACAAGTTTACTGATCAGTATTTTCCAAATTTGAGTTTTTTTTTAAATCGCAATAATCAATTTATAGATTCGTATCGGGATTAATCAAATCGATTCATGACCTATGAATCGTGATACGAATTGAATCGACAGTTACTAGGCAATTCACACCCCTACTTGTGAAATTACGAATTTATATGTTTTGATTGTGGCCATCTGATTAATTGGTCCGACTACTTCTACTACTACTACAAAATCATCTCGCGGGCTGAATTAAATCCCTTTGCGGGCCTGATCCGGCCCACGGGCCTTATGTTTGACACCCCTGGTATAGGGGCTAAAAGAGAAGCTCAAGAACACACAAAAACTAAGGAAAAAAGTGTCAGAAACTAAACAGTATAATGTGGCTAAAGATTGAAAATGTAATAGTGGTGTTTCAATCTGTAAACAGAATTCATGTGAATTTTGGAATCAAACTGCAAAAAAGAAAAAACAATAGGGAGGGATGACGTGTGAAGAGAGGAGGAAGAGCAGGCAGTGATGTTGATGAATGAGACGATGGCACACTGACCTAGTAATGCTGCGGCTTCATTGCCAGTGGGAATGAGCTGCCCCACAACTGTACAACCCCCGTCTGGCACACAAGCATATCAGCTCTAGCCTGCCTCTATCATCTCCTACCTCATTTATCCTTTTACGTACTTGAATTTGTTTTTCCCCCTGGATCGTTTGAGATGAAAAACATATGCTGTCTGAAACTGTCAAAAATAATTGATGAATATTATGAGGAAGTGAGGGTCATCTCAAATAAACACACCAGCCGTGATTAGACCAAGAACACACACGCTATCATTTTGCCCTTGACGGGCTTCCCACCAAATCACGTTTGCCCTTAAAACCAGTCGGTGATAGAAGCAGTAGTTGCCATGGCAACTGGCTCTGTGGCATGTCTGTAGTCATGCAGAAATGTTGGGAGGGGTATGCAGCATCATGTGCGTGTCTGCCACCAAAGGGAGATTGGGTGAGTGAAGGGGAGGGTGTGTGTGTGTGTGTGTGTGTGTGTGTGTGTGTGTGTGTGTGTGTGTGTGTGTGTGTGTGTGTGTGTGTGTGTGTGTGTGTGTGTGTGTGGGGGTGTGTGTGTGTGTGTGTGTGTGTGTGTGTGTGCGCGATGGATGTGAATCAACAGAACACACACATCATCAAAACAATTACTGTTCCTTTCGCAGGCATCTTCAGACTTTGTTTCCAAGCATCCGTGTGAGCAATTAATCCATCAATGAGGCAAGCCAAAACCACAACATTGGCCAATCATTGGATACCCTGCTATGCTCGAACCATCCCCCTGCCATGATGCTGCAGATACGTCTGCACAAGCCCCTGCCAAGATGGCTGGCATGTGCAGCTTTATGCTTGCCTGCTGGTGAGGACCCTTTGCAGTCAATAAGCCAGTTGATCGAATTCATTAGCATAATAAAGACCTGTCTCGTAAGTGGACACACCCCTATTCTGTCAGTGAAGAGAATTGTGCAACTGATTCTCTATAATTAACTCATTCACTGCCATAAATTAATAAAAAAACAAGATTATTAAAAATTAGGGGCGACAGGCAATTACAATTTGTAATTGTAATTAATAGTATGACTTCGCTAATTAACTCACGATTAATCGCAAATTTGATATCTGTTCTAAATGTACAATGAAAAAAATGTATAGGTTTTCATACACTCGTTAACAAAAGTGGAAAAAATAATTTAACTAATAGAAATAGTTTAAATTATTTTTTTACGTTTATAGCCGTCAATGGCAGTGAATGGATAAAAAATAAATAAAAGCAAAGATTATAAAAAATTTGGGGCGTGAGCTGATTAAAATTTAAATCGTAATTAATTGCATGACTTCACTAGTTAACTCACGATTAATCACAAATTTAATATCTTAGCTTTTCATACTCTTGTTAACATAAGAGGATTTTTTTTGAACTAAAAGAAAGAGTTCAAATGATTTTTTGACGTTTTTTAGCCGTCAATGGCAGTGAATGAGTTAAGAGCCTGGTAACGCAAATATCTTTAAAAAAAAATCCGGCAGGACGCGAGACCCAAGGCTAAAAAAAACAGGACTGTCATGGCCAAAACGGGACAGCTGGTCACCCTTAACACACAACAGTATTCAAAAATGTTATATTATGATCCAAGTGCAAAACCTTAGAATCAATACTCACTTTTCCATGCCCACTTGAATCCCCATTTGAACCCTAAAATTGGGCTACACACACTTATGCCACCAATGAGCACATGCGTAGCCTGCAGGCTCGTTGAAAAATAGCAGTGAGATGTGTCAAATTTGAGTGTGTTACTATTCTAAAAATACATGAATAGAATTTTTTTTTAATGATTATCGTTCAAAGGTCAGTATTGTAGTGCATTACCAAATAATAGTGTTTGTGAAGACAAGCTTGTGGTTCACATTAATCAGTTGGCCAACCAAAGAACTCAAAGAGCTCTCAGTTTCAAAAAGTTTGGTCAACCACTGCTCTAGATATCGCCAGATGTGATACCACGATCCTCTAAAATAGAGCAAATAATAGTGTTTGATCAAAATGAAAATTTGAGTAATTTTCTAAATCTAAACCATTGGTTCTGTTCATTTCTGTAAATCCGTATCGCCTAAATTTTAGCGTGCAAGAGTAACCCTTTAGCCCCCTCCCCCACTATTCCTACTTGTCATGCTCATCCATTGGGAAGCTGATCACACAATGGAGGCCTTTTATCTGAATTTAACGCCTATCCTGAGTCGGGCCATGAAAAATGGGCAATCACACAAACAAGGCTATTGACTCGCTCTGAATGAGGGAAAAAAATAGTGCGGGAAGAGTAGATGTAGCAGCATATGAAACGTGACAAAAATAAGTCGGCAGACGAGGCCAGAGGAAGTCCACCAGCCACAGTTGCATTTTTCTCAAGGAAAGTAGATCTTTTTATCAAAACAAGATGTGTAGTACAATGCATGTGTATAGTGAATCAATGTTAGATGCAATTTGCGGTTGGGACTTTTATTGATTAAAAAAAGGATTCAAAACAATATATCACAATACATTAATAACTAAACTAGAACAAAATGGGATTTGCAGGGTACTTTTGAATTGCGTGACTGGCTTGGATTTGGAGAGAAGGCCACAGTTTGAGATGATGGATGGTCATGGATGGAAAGTCACGATGCCTGGACATTGTGTGAGGCATCCCACATGAGTCCGTGCCGGGACCAATTGTTTTTTTTAACATGATTTTAATCACATTTGTAATGTCTCCAAATCCTTGAAATGTATCTTCTTTGCAGATGAGACAAACATTTTTGTTTCTGGTGGTAACTTGCAGCAACTTCAGTCCACATTGACCGTTGACATTCGTATATTAATAAATGGTTTGATGTATCACTAAACCTAAATAAAACTAAAATCATGATATTTAGAAATTGTATACAAATCTGAAAGCTTCCAGGTACAGATAGACATTGTACATTTAGGAAGGATATATGAAAATAAATTTCTAGGAGCAATTGTTGACAACAGAATTAGCTGAAAACCTCATATAAACACATACAAACCAAACTATCTAAAAGCATTCCTGCCCTGTCCAAAGAATTATAAATCACTTCATATTCTTTATAACTCATTGATATTACCATATTTGAATTACTATGTTTACATGCAGACAATAACCCTCTTAAAACCCATTTTGAAAGGCCATGTAAACACGTGCAATAACCGGAATATGCTCTTATTCGGGTTTTTAAAACCCGAATAAACCCCTTTCATAACCAGAATACTGGTCATATAAACGCAATCAAAATACCTCGAATCAACGGGGCATTGCTTTTTCGTTGTGCGCATGCTCACAATCTGTTCTTCGTGTCCTTTTCCTCTTCTTTGCTTATTTGTACTCGCAAGGAATCTTGGTCTTAGTAGTAACGACTTGTATGCGCAGCGCCGTCCTACACGGGCCTCGCTTAAATACTTTAATCTCTATTCACGTTATATTGTGCCTCTATGGCGAAAATGCCACAGTTTGTGACACGTTAACTATTCGCGACATCACTCGTAATGCTTAAACAATGTTTATCTCCAGCTTGCAGTGTTTAACAATACGTGTCCGTGTAGGAACATTAGATGACAGACACATAGTTCCGCTTTATCCAAACGAGTAAGGCCGTGCTCCTGGCGTGTACCGACAAGAATCGCACTTCTGGAGCCAGTAGGAAACCGACTACTTTATTTAGCGTGGTGAGTGACATGAATATAATGTATTTTATTGACCATTTAAAGTTAGAAGGGGAACTGACGTGACGCCGTTCGTCCTTCGCCCACTTACATTGAATTCTTCCAAACACCATGTATACGGGGGTAACTCTGTCAACTTGCATATTCCGATTGTTCCAGAAACCCAAATTCTGACCATAACCCAAATATTGCCTGCATGTAAACGTAGTCACTGTTCAGAGATCTGGCAAAATACATACAATAGTTTTTTTCCTGTTTTTTTCTTTCTTACAGCCACTGTTTTGAGCCATCAGAATTCAAATCAAATCAAATAGCTTTATTGTCATTGTACACAAGTTACAAGGAGATTCATTTAGGATGCCCTTACCCCGTGCAAAAGTGCAACATAAATAGTGCAAATAAGAACATTTAATGCCTAAAATAAATAAAATCGCAAGTTTAAAAGATCACTTTGTAAAATGATAAAGATTCAAAATAAAACACATTAAAAGAAAAATGCAGCAGTTTCCAACCTTCACTCACGTCCATCAATGTTGCAGTTTGTTATTATTTAAGAGCCTGATGGCCCAGGGATAAAAAGTGTTCCTGAGTCTTTTAGTCCGTAGCCTGGGGGCTCTGTACCTCTTGCCCGAGGGCAGCAGTTAAAAAAGACAGTGACTAGGGTGGGAGGGGTCCTGGATAATTTTCCTCACCCTGGCTTGACCCTGAGAGTCTGTGATGTCTTCAAGAGGCAGGCTGATGATTTTTTGTGCCTGATTTATGACTCTCTGTAGGGCAGCCTTATCCTTCACGCTGAGGCCAGCAAACCAGGCCGTGATCACGTATGCCATTACACCTCATCAGCAGGTCCTCCTGGAGGTGGCACCTTCTGAGTATCCTCAGGAAATGTAGTCTCAGCTGGGCTTTGCCGACCACCGCTGTTGTGTTGGTGTGCCAGGTCAGGTCATCAGCCATGTGCACGACCAGGAACCTGAAGGAAGACACTCTCTCCACGCAGGTACCGTTTATCCTCAGGGGGGCGTGGTCTGCTCTCTTTCTCCTGAGGAGAACCTGTGCTGAGACTTCGGGTGGAGGACGTGCGTGGTCCCATCCGCACAAGCTGTGGGCGGTCTGTAAGAAAGTTGTAGATCCAAGCACAGATGATGGGTGGGAATTTGAGGTCAGTCAGCTCTTGATTAAGATGTCCGACAGGATGGTACAAATGCTGAACTGAAATCTACAAAGGACAGTGGCAACCGCATCAGCTGTTGACCTATTTGCCTTGCAAGTTCTCAGGGAGGTGGTACATGAGATGCCGTAAGACAATTGATCATCATTACTCCCAAACTGCTGTTGTAGATACTGTATTGAAAAAAATAATATTGTCTATTGTGTCTATTGTGGTGAAGTGTTGTTCATATGCCATTGACGCTCTTCACTGCCTCCTAAAGTCTGGGAGAATATAGACTTGACAGCAGGCTCAAGCCGCAAAGCGTATAAAAGGCTGCAAAAGTTAACATATACTTTAGTCATACGTACAGACGTATAACTATTCAACGTCACACTTACACCTGGGGCAATTTAGATCTTAAAATAACTTGCCATTTTTGGAAGGGAGGAACTCTGGACGGACAGACCTGAATCCAGATTATTTTGACTGTGATGCAGATGCAGTATAACCACATTCCATGATGCCCACTGTAAAGACAATACAGGGGGTCCTCTAGTTATGGCAGAGTTCCGTTCCTACGCCAGCGATGTAATCACAATTTCGGCTTAAATCGGATTTCACCGTTGAAGTCGATGTTTACATCAAAATACTTTGTACAATCATTTTTAAAAACGTATTTGCGCGACCAGGAAGAGCCAGAACCAATAATATTTTGTGTTTCCGCACGGACATTCATTGCTGACGGACGGCAGAGCGGAGCTAATTCAAACTTAAACACAGAAATGTGACGTGCCTGAATGGTGAGCCGACCCGCTGCTGGAGGAAACAAGAACACAACTTTAAATACGATTAAAATGGCGTGATTACTGTTGGAAATTAACGAAAAAAAGAATGTGCTACGGACGCGGCACGGGCGCTGTAAAGTCGAAACGACGTAGGTCGTGTACGACGTTACTCGAGGACTCCATGTACTAAAAATACTTCATATTTTACCTTTTTTGTTTTCGCATGCAATAATTACCTAATACAACTGAAATGTAACTCAATAAAGAAAAAAATCCGGTGTCTGAACTTTTATCCACATTTCAGGAAAATGAAATGGCTTTTTCCTGAGCCTATGTGCACGACTCTACTAGATTTCACAAGCCCCTACTTTTGCTGTATCTATCCCTGTGCGGTTTTACTGGTTTAAAGTCAAAATCACTGCTGTAAAACGAAAATTAAAACAAAACTGCTATTGAGAGCCCAAGCACAAACTTTTGTTAAAACTAATAAAAAAGGAACAAAGATTAAATATATGTATAACACCAAAATCAAATCAAAAAGCCTTTTTGCAAGGAAATATTTGTACAATAAAATAGCTCAGAGCATTTTACACTGACAAACGCCAAGCCAGTAAAAATCAGAAGAGGGACCTATTTTGGGTAATGGCCCAAAGTTTGGAAAAGGCTGCTATAAACTAACCGTTGGCACAGACATAGCACTCTGATATAGTTTTTCCTCTCCTCCAGTTTATACAGAAATGTGAGGTACAACAGCTGCACAACATTAGAAGACAAGGATAAGATGACTTTAACATCAGGTTGTGAGTGCAACAAGCTATGTCTTTTTTTCCCCCTCCAGTTTAACATCCATCCATTAAATTTTGATCAGACGTCCTCTTTAGGGCTTCGGTGAACTGGAGCCAATCACAGCTGATATTAGAGGCAGGCTACACCCTGGACTGGTCCCCAGCCAATCGCAAGGAATATCGGAAGACAAACCATTCACATATATATACAAATTCAAAAACATTTGTTTTGTGATCATCAAAGTTAGAATGAACCCTTTGAAATTCAACATCGCCAACATTTTGGCCTCATCCTGGTCGAGAGTCCACTCATAGATGCCCACATCAGAGGAATTCCAAGGATATGATTAGACGCACACTGGATTGGCGGGATGGTGCAAAAGAAAGCTTTGAACACTGTTGTTGTGTTTCTTGTCTCATTTTGGGGGAATGTATAGTGGGAAGGAGGATGGTAAGCAAAGACGGGAGGGGTTGTTCACAGATTTACAACCCCTCAGGGTGTATTCCACTCTGGGAAGTTGAGAGGTTTAGCCCAGTGAAAGGATGGAGATCATTCTCTGGGTGGCGTAGTATGCATACCTCGCATTCCACGGTTGTGACATGTTTGTGTGAGGGTGTGTGTGTGTGGATTCTTGGAATGTCAGACAGAGATGCCTCAGATAATATGAAGGAAATCATGAATTCATTAAGTCAAGCAAAGACTACAAGCAGTTGGCGTTTTTAGGTGGTGGTCTCACATTGGATAAAATGGGGACTCAGTGATGGCAAAGAGGGCGATCATTTGGTTAAAATTTGTAAGAATTCAGATGAAGGGCTTGAGATCATGGCAGAAAATAGATTCCCCAATGCCTCTGAATGACAAGCAACCCAACCACGAGAGTCATGATTCACCTCAATATGACTGCGCTAATGACAAAGCAGCACCAGTGTCACCAAAGGTCCCAACTCAACTCAACTCATTTTCAACGCTTTCCAGAGGTGGGCATTCTGTCAATATGAACAGAATGTCCGTCGATTTGTCAATGGTGGTTGACGATTAACGAATGACAAGAAACTTAAAAAAATGACGGACTAAGCTTGCCGGAATTCTGTCAGTGTAATCATCAATAATCGGGCCAGTACCAATGGACCTTCTCAATATATCAATGACGGATGCCCGTTTTGTTGAGGAATCATGGAAACATTGACATACGCCCATTTACAGAGTACTTCCACTACGTTCCTAGGACTGCGGCCGAGCCACAATTTTATCTTGCAGTAAATAAGTGCTATGCTAACTTCCTTACACGCCATTCTCCAAGACTTCTCCCTCCTGGCTCTGTCCCAATACTGATAGCGAGCCGTAGTGTAGAGCTCAGGTGACTACAGACCATGATAAGGTTTTCCACCTGTTGTAAATTCTTTGTTATTACATCAGGAACGTTGTTACTATACACATTATATGTGTGGCGACATTAGTGAGGAAAATAATAATAACATAACAAATTTCGATTATTACCCTCCACGATTACAAAATTGGCATAATCGTACAAAAACAATTATTAATACTAGGGCTGCAAGGAGTCCTCGTCATTTCTGCCTCGGATACCCGCTGAGATAGTCGTCAAGCTAACGGCAGTATGCATGACAGTACACGGGGCTAATGCTGTAAAAAAAAACAAAATTCAAAATAAACCTTACCTTACCAAGTAGTATATGTAGATCACTGCATTGTATTGCTTTTATTTTGAAGTTGTTTCCGAAAGCGTGTCGTCGGGGTATAACGATTGACGACGTGCTTGTCTAGTCAGAGTTTGGGAACAAGGCAATATAAATGGCCCAAACTGTTGCGACAGACGTCAATAAAACAAAGTCTTCAAGTTACGTTACGCTCCAGTTAAGAGTGCTAAGACATAATTATGATGACATTGTATTGTACAACGTTTAGCGGCGACTGCTAGCTAACTGTGAGCTACCAGCACTAAGCAGCAAGCTAGCCACGCTAGCTAGCAGCGGTAAAGTGCTCCAACCGTCTGATTTATTCTCAAAGGCGTAAATATTACAGCCCGTAGACAGCTGGGGTAGGCTCCAGCGCGAGCGCGCCCGCGACCTTCGTGAGGATTAGAGGTTCAGAAAATGGATTGATGGATGCACACTTTGATGCTGACAGCCGGACTAATTTGCCGTTCCTATTGATCACTTATTAACAAACCAGGCTTACTCAAATATGCTATTTATTTAGCCGACAAAATCGCTATCATGGGTCTGACGTCACTTTAGTCACTTTTTACTACATTTACTATCGCTCAGAGAACATTACTGTTGTTGTTGTTTTTTACCGCTCAAAAACTGTGACACACTGTAGATATGGGGGATCATTTTTGGGGCATTTGTTCAGTTATAGTATAGTCTTCACTCAGAGAAAAATGACATCATTAGACCTCAATGGAAACAATAACATGTCTTATTAACACTTGAGTTCATATTGTGAAATATACCATAACTGTGATGGGATGGAATTCATACCACAATATGAATTTCAAAATTTGTCGGTAAGCCCTCAGTCTCTATCTCTAAATGTCCAAAATTTGAAAAACATAACAAAACAAAAAAACTTTTTCTTACATTTATGTACAAAGAACATTGCCATTAGCATACAACATAACTTTTCTTTGGTTAAATTTTTTTTATTTTTAAATACACTATTACACATAATTGCATAATTATGTATGTATTAAAGCAAGCAGTAGGTCTTTATTGAACCATTTTAAAAATGTTGAAAAAGGACACACAACCTCTTTAGTGTCCGTGCATTATTGGAGAAAGAAGAAATTACAATTCAATCTTTTCCTAAAATCGTTCAGTCCTCGACACAAGTCCCTATTTTAGTAACATTTTGTTAACTTTGAACACAACGCAAGCCTCGCCGTGTGGATATAATACATTCTTTCTTTTTTTAATCTGTTGACCCACCAAAATGGTTCGAACATCTTTTTTTGTCTTTGCTCACATTTACAACTATGGTTTATATTTTATTTGATTTTGTATCTTTTTTTGTTAGTTTTTTATTTTATCTTGTTTTCTTATTATATAGATGTTTCCCTTATTGGGCTTAATTATCTGGGAACCTGTTTTTTTTATTTTGTACCATATCATATTTAAGAGGGTGTTGTTATGACAATAAAATTGCTTGAATCCATCAAGTGCTGTCTCCATTGGAGATTTGTTTTTGTTTTAACAGACACTTGTTGTTCCCACATTCTGCACTCTGCTTCCGCGAGTACAAGATGCTTGCCTAGTTGCAAACCCCCTTCCTAGTTGTGCTCCCCAATTGAAATGTTAATGAAAGCTGTATAAATGGGCTAATTTCAGCAAGACAAGAAAAAGGATGTGTAAAGTTGAAATAATTCTTGATCATTGTGGCATTTTGTCCAAAGTGTGTCACATGGGAACTGTTTTTGTTTGTTTTTACCTTTTTCTAAAATGTAATGTACGAATGTGGCAATTGCTGTAAAGTGCAATTATTATACTTATGAGTGTAAATTGTACCAAGAGGAGCATAATAAACTACTGCACCAGTGGTAGAGAGCAGGAAAAGGTGAAGGTGCAATTATTATAAACTTGACAGCCATTCAACAAGTGATCCTATCAAAAACTTGTAAATTGAATACAGCTTGAAGCAATGCAAGTGGCATGCTGTAGGGATGGACCAGCCCCCCCCCCCCCCTCCCCCTGGCATCACATTGGATATGGCCCTGCTGACACGCCCATGGGAGGAGACTCTGGTCGATTTTTGAGGCGCAGTTGAAATACTCACAGTCGTGTCTCTTCTTCCATCCATTAATTTGAGTTCTGCCGCGGAGGGGTCCACAGTGGGAGGACGTGATCGGTGTCTGTGTAGTCAGGACGGAGGAGGGATTCTTCATTCTTTGGCGAGATCGCGCTCATCTTAGAGCTGGACTTTTCAATCTGAAAAAAAAAAAAAAAAAAACCAAACACGCACACTTTGAAGTTTTTCTTTTTCGATTTATTTTTGTTGTTGTGTGTTTCGAACATCTAACGGTAATAAAAAATGGGAGCCCACATGTCCAAAGGAGATGTAGCTGTTGAGGGGAATGTCGCCGCCGACCCTGCTGCCGCCAAAGCCAACGGCCAGGTGAGTCAATTGGAGCAAACCGAGCCAGCTAGCACCGGCGGGGAGTCACATGGCACCCAACGCCCACCACCGGCGTGCTTGGAGCGGCGGTAGCAAGCTGTTGCTCAGCTACGCTCCGCATTACATTCGAAACCTCATAAATCACAATTTAAAAATCAAATAATAATAATAAAATACTTTTAGCATGGTAAATGCAATCGCCACTTGCGAGCATCGACCGTGCCTTTGTTCAGTTAGGCTGCTGGTTCCACGAGGGAAATAAATTGAAATCGATGACAAGAACGTGATGCTAAGTGACACATTATGACTGAATGTGTAGGATATTTGAAGCGCGGTTTTAACTCATGGTTTGGCTTTAATCGTGGGGAACATTTGCTCTCGGGCCAAACAAAAGATGCGCAGTCGAAAGGATGCAAATGCGCTCTGCTTGTAGGCACATTTTGCAGAGTTGCAAACAAAAGCGCGGATATGCGCGCCTGCTCGCTTAGGCACGAGAGATTTTCTGTTTGAGTAAAATGGGGTGAATTCTTGATGAGGCGCTGAAATGTGAAAACTTGGAAACTCTATGTAACCAAGCTGTCGAATTGTGATTATGTATATAACCATAACAGAAATGGGCCCTTTTATAACTGAAAGCTGATGCAATGGGTGAGCTTTAAAGCCAAAAAGGATGATTGCGAGAGCAGTTGTGACGAGGGATTTCCTTTGTTCTTTAACGCTTAACAGCAGACGCGACACTACTGCCCCCGCGCGGCCGATTAGAGTAGTGCAAACTGCTGTACCCGCCCTCCGCCTTTTAAAACCAAGATCAACAGCTTTTCTCAAGTGTAGCCTGGAGTCTTGTCATCTAACATTGCCAAATGAGATACTCCTTCTATTTTACATTTGGAAAAATTGCTATATTAATAATTGATTTACTAACAAGGCCTCTTGTTCTGTAGGAAAACGGCCATGTCAAGACCAACGGGGATGTATCCGCTAAGCCTGATGGGGATGTGGCCGCTGCAGATGGCAATGGCACAGCCGAACCAGCCAAGGATGGAGAGGCCGGTGCCGGGGATGCCATTGAGCCAGCTCCCGCGGTAGACGGCGAGTCCGCCAAGGCAGAGGGTGAGGCCCCCAAGGATGGAAAGAAGAAAAAGAAATTCTCCCTGAAGAACTCCTTCAAGTTCAAGGGCATCTCACTGAAGAAAAGCAAGAAGGGCAGCGAGGAGGCCAAAGAGGAGGCCACCTCCCCCGCCGGCGAGGAGAAGCCCGAGGAGAACGGCCACACTGCCAAGGAAGCCAAAGACGAGACGGCAGCCGCCGAGGCCAAGGAGGGCGAGGCCGCTGCTCCAGAGGGGGAGACAAAGGACGCCGAGGAGGCCGCTCCAGCCACGGAGGCAGCTCCAGCCGAGGAGGCCGCCCCAGCTGCCCCAGCTGCCCCTGCCCCCGCTGAGGAAACGACACCCGCCGCCCCCGAGGGCGACGCCAGTGCGGAGTGATTGCACCCCAGCGACTGAACTAATTTTCCAAGATTAAAGTATATAAATATATATGAGAGACTCATGCCACGTTCTTAAAGTTATACAACAAAACTACAAAAGAAGACAAAGGATATATCACATTTGCTGATTCCACCACCAAGTTCACTTGCCTTTTTTTTTATCAGTTCTTGACAGACGGAATCTCACCGGGCCCTCAAATTGATGAAAGTGTCTCCCCCTTATGGTACACACGGAGTGGCATGTGGAGAAGGTAATGAACTGGATGTGGACAAATCAGGAATATAAAACTGACTTTCCCCCCGACCCAATTAACAGAGAAGCATCTTCAGCGTGGCAGCCCTATAACAATTTTTTTGTCTCATTTTTGGGATCTTAACGATTGCCATCGCTTCAGAGCAGGGCATACCATCTTCTATTCAAAATGACTTATGGATGCAGAAAACCTTTCAAATGATCTTAATTTTTATAACTATACATTCCTACATTTTGCCCGCAAATTTCAAATATTTGTCATGTATTAAAAAAACAATGAGGAGAGGTGGGAGAAGATCGGTGTCTTTGTTAGTGCATTTGGATTTTTTTTCAAATTAAAATCCCCATTTAAACTTCCTGAGTATTTCGGCGTTCACATTTCAGAGTTTATGATGCAGGGGTTGGGATTGTGTACAAAATGTGAGCTTTTTATCTGCAAAACATTTCTCTGTAAATATGTTTTGGCCAATGTTTTTGGTTCTCTTTATTTTGCTATCGTTTGGAGATGTTAATGGTTTTATTGTAACTTTTAATAAGGGTTAAATAAATGTTTGATCCCCTCTTGCTGTGTTCTGCCTTGTTATTTGCACTGACACTTGATTTAGTTGCCACATATGTAGTTATGTTCATTCAAAGTGGTTCAGCTGGCTGGTTTGACAATTTTGACATAATCACATCAAAACATTGCTGTGTCGGAAATTATGGTTAGTAATACCCAGAACATTCTGCAGTTTTTGAATGAGAAGCAAAACTTTATTTACATTTGTTATATTATGTGCAAAATAAATCACGTATCACATTAAAATAATTTTCCCTTCGATGGAATCCCACCAGTGTCTAATGCATTTTTCCAGCCTTCATGCAGGCCAGGAAGGTTTCTCCCAGGATCTTAAGCAGCTCCATCACGGCCATCTTGATGTCATCCACATCTTCCTATTATGTCCCCTTGATGACCCCCTTGAGCTTGGAAAGGTGGTTGGGGGGGGGGGGGGGGGGGGGAATGACAGCCAGGTCGGATGAGTTGGGAGGTTGCTATAGCGCAAGGCAATATTCTCAGGAACTGTCAGATGCTTGCTTAGTGAGGTACCCATGAATTGTCCTGCCAAAATAGTTGTCTAGATATGTTAGGTAATAATCTGCCCCACATGAAAGGGGAAAACTAAATGTTTACTATTGTAGTTTACGTTTGAAATTCTAGATTACCTTTTGTGACGTCGGCCCTGGAACTTTTCTGACATGACACTTAAACGCTACATTCATAAATGTTAGCCATCCAAATCGAAATAAATTTATTGTAATAATAATGTATCCGATTTGTATAGCGCTTTTCTGAACACTCAGACGCTTCAAAATTGAGACATATTCATGCACTCACACATTCACACTGGTTCGGTAAAGTACATATGTAGCCACAGCTGCCCCGGGTAGACTGATGGAATGTACTCACAGCCTCTTCGACCACCACCAGACATTCACACCAGCCGTTCACTAGTGTGAGTGGCACTGGAGGTAATGTGTGTTAAGTGTCTTGTCCAAGTTCGAAACACGTATCTTGGTGAAATACCTTAAGAGAGAAAATTTATATTCACATTTTTACTAATGAAGCTGCATTTAGAGCTTCTCCCACAATTATTTTATACTTATTGGTACACCCGTACGCCTCACAGAGTGGTATTTTCGCTGTAGAGGAAGAAAACAACGTGAAATGTACGCAGCGGAAAACTCATGTGTGTGGCAACGCAAGATGGCCGCCGTCGGCTTCACTTCCTGCATTTACATAGACCTTCTATTTAAAAAACATTCAGACCTAAATTTGGCCAGACGAGGTGGCCGAGTGGTTAAGGCGATGGACTGCTAATCCATTGTGCTCTGCACGCGTGGGTTCGAATCCCATCCTCGTCGGAATGAGCTTTTTATTTGTTCTGTGCAAGATAAACATCGTTTCATTTTTCTCATCAATGAGACAAAAACTAAGGATGCCAATCGACATTATGTTGCATAATTGTTCTATCATATCATCGTACGTGAACGCACCACGCGATGACGCCTGGCTGCAAAGCGCCGTTCGAGAGGCGTGGCTAAATGTGGGATGGCCCTAAACGTTTTATTCCACCCGCACGGATTCTCTAACCTCTAAGTGTCGTGTTTAACGATTTATTTGGCGGCATTAATGATGCGCCGACTTATTATGCGTCGTTTATTGTTTTAACACTTCATTGCACGTCGAAAATGACAGACTGACAGAAATACAAAAACTAACCTCAATCATCCAAGGAGTGCGGCCTCTGCTGCGAACATTCGGTACTGCACTCATCCCAACTCCTTTGTAATGTGGAGGACATCCATAAACCTTGAACCCAATGGCCCAGACACTCAGGACCAAGGTTGACTCCCCTATTTTCAAGGCCCCTGGACACATTGGACGTGCTTCTATGGCTGTACGACCCTTTATTCATATGCAAGTCCGTGTTGCACACCCAGAATTGGCGTCAAAATGGCCGCTTCGACCACTTTAGTTAGCTCAGCCCTGATTGACGGAGGGTTGAACGTAATTTCCCATAGTCCATATAAAGTGTTTAAAAATATAAACGCGAAGTCATATAAAATTCTCGAATTTGGTTAAAACCATTAAAAAAAAAAAAGCTTTTCGAAGAATCCTAGTGAGCGGGGTCAAACATTTAGGCTCACCCCACGTTGAGCCACGCCTCGAACTGCGCTCTGAGTCCATGCTCCTCTGCGGCCCACTTTACGTATTGTTGGGCGTTGTAAACATGGCGATGGAAGCCTGGTACATGGATCACTCCGACGAAGATCAGAGAAAGCCGCACAAGCTCGACCCGAATCGACCCGTTTCGTTAGAAAAGTTAAAACATCTTGGCGTTTTTCACTGGAAGGTAACTGTTAAGCTGCAGTAATGACAGTCATGTGCTCCCAGACTGAGAGTTAGCGAACTTCGAAGGACTTGCACATTTGTGGGATGGTGACAGTTTGACAACTTTTGCAGAACGACTGCAAGATTGAGTACTTTATTGTAGACAGCAAGTTTACCTGCATTATTACCAAATGGAGAGAAACTCACAACTGCATGTTGCCATATAGACTACTCACAAAAAGTTCGGGATGCTGTTTAGTGCTTCCGGTGTGAAATGTCAGGATGACCCTAAAGTGCACTGTTACCTTAACAGGTGAACATATTTTTACGTTCGCCCTGACATTTCACCCGAAAACCTTATAGTTCACAGACAACAGTGACCATATAGGATTCAGAAGCTAAAAGCACAGTATTGTTTTTGTTGCAGCTGAATGCTGACATCTATGAAACAGACCCAGAACTTCAGCGGATCAGGAAAGAGCGAGGCTACTCATACATGGACATCATCACCATTGAGAAGCACACACTGCCAAATTACGAGGAGAAGGTAACTTGAAAGATGAATCCATAAGATTTAACCGTTTGTGTTTGGAAGAAGATATGAGAAATGTACTAATGTTAGAGGTTTTCTTTCACATATAGTTATGGATCCACTTGCCATTTGGAATTTGTGTTTGTGCCACTAGCTACTGTTTGGCTGTTGGATAATGAAACAGCAAAAACTTCTCTTATCAGTTAAAGATGTTCTTTGAGGAACACTTGCACTTGGACGATGAGATTCGCTACATCCTTGATGGCCAGGCCTACTTCGACGTCAGGGACAAAGAGGATCGCTGGATAAGAATTGCCATGAGGAAGGGTGACCTCATTACCCTGCCAGCCGGCATTTACCACCGCTTCACCTTGGACGAGTTGGTAAGTCTGATGGCTCAAATTGATTGAACTTTTTCACTATCTATGGGGGAATGTTTGTGTTGTGTTATAATGGACTGGCGACATGGTAGTGTGTTTATTCAGTTAGACATCACTCGCATTTGCTGCAAGTATAGGCTTCCTGGTGTGACATGCCAACATTGTTTCTGTTTAGATGTATCTGTTCTAATGCTACTATTAGTCAGATTTACACTTCAGAACTAACAAACTGTTGTTGTCTTTACTCTTTATGGTTGATGTACCCGGAGAAAACCCACTCAGGCAACATGTAATTAGAAAGAAAAAAAAATAGAACGTGAAAATATCAGCATTGGTTTCCATGGTTACTGGGACTATGCAATAGAATCATATGATTTCTCTAGCAACGGTATTTCACAGGAACTACTGACAAATTTGTCTGACACGTGCAGCTATGAAGTTTGGTGGTACAGTTAATTCTATTTGATGCTATTGTGTTTTTTTTTGCTCAGTCTTTCTGTGTGGCATAGCTTTAGTATCTGACGTTCCTCGATGTCCTGGAGTGAACCCACAATCAGTAATCCATGTACACTCATTGTATTATTATTATTTTTCTCTCTCCATAGAATTACACTAAGGCCATGAGGTTGTTTGTCGGGGAGCCAGTGTGGAAAGCCTACAACAGGCCAGCGGATGACTATGAGATACGAAATAAATATATGGCTTCTCTGCAGGAACCCTGAAAAAAGTGTATCAATAAAACTGCAGTCAGTTACCATGTCAACCACAAGTTGTGCACGATGTAGCATATCTCATCAGAAACATGTTCATTCAAATGCAGTTACACTGCATATACAGTAAAAGTACAAACCCAGTTCCAAAAAAGTTGGGACACTATACAAATTGTGAATAAAAACTGAATGCAATTATGTGGAAGTGCCAAATTTCAATATTTTATTCAGAAGAGAACATAGAGAACAGGTCAAAATTTTAAACAGAGAACATTTATAATTTTATGGGAAAACTATGTTGATTTTAAATTCCATGGTGTCAACAAATCTAAAAAAAAGTTGTGACAAGGCCATTTTCACCACAGTGAGGCATCCCCTCTTCCTCTTACAACAGTCTGCAAACGTCTGGGGATTGAGGAGACAAGTTTAGAAATAGGAATGCTGTCCCATTCTTGTCTAACCCGCGTCTCTCTAACTGTTCAACTTCTTTGTTGCACCTTCCCCTTTATGATGCGCCAAATGTGCTCTTTAAGTGAAATAAGTGGACTGCAAGCTGGCCATTTCAATACCTGGATCCTTTTCCTACGCAGCCATGATGTTGTAATTGGTGCTGCATGCGGTCTGGCATTATCGCGTTGAGAAATGTAAGATCTTCTCTGAAAGTGATGATGCCTGGATGGGAGCATATGTTGTTCTCCAATCTGAATATACCTTTCTGCATTGATGATGCCTTTCCAGATGTGGAAGGTGCCCATGCCACACGCACTCATGCAACCCTACACCATCACAAATGCAGGCTTATAAACTGAGTGCTGATAACAACTTGGGTTGTCCTTGTCCTCTTTCGTCAGTATGATATAGCGCCCCAGTTTTCCACAAAGAACTTCGAATCGTGAGGTTTCCACTTTGCCACAATCCATTTTAAATAACCCCTGGCCCAGAGAAATGGCTTCTTCTTTCTACTGTAGAGTTTCATCTGGCAACGGCGGCTGGCACGATGGATTTGTTCACCCACAATGTGTTTCTGGAAGTATTGCTGAGCCCTTTCTGTGATTTCCTTTACAGTAAGCATTCCTGTTTGCGGTGCAGTGCCGTTTAAGGGCCCGAAGATCACGGGCATCCAGTATGATTTCTCGGCCTTGACCCTTACACACAGAGATTGTTCCAGATTCTCTGAATCTTTGGATGATGTTATGCACTGTAGATGATGATTACTTCAACCTTTTTGCAATTTTCCGCTTTCTGATATTTCTCCACTATCTTTCTGAGCAAAATTGGAGGAATTGGTGAGTCTCTACCCATTTTCGCTTCTGAGAGACACTGCCACTCCGCGAAGCTCTTTTTATACTCCAATCAAGTTGCCAATGGACCTCATTAGTGGTAACTGGTCTTCCAGCAGTTTTTTTTAATAAATGCAATTGACTTTTCCAGTCTCTTATTGCTACCTGTCCCAACTTTTTTGAGATTTGTTGGCACCATGAAATTTAAAATCAACATATTTGCCCCCTTACATTTTCTCAGTTTAAACTTTTGACCTGTCATCTATGTTCTATTCTGAACAAAATATTGAAATTAGGCACTTCCACATAATTGCATTCAGTTTTTATTCACAATTTGTATAGTGTCCCAACCTTTTTGGATTTGGGTTTGTATGTTACCGTAGTAAAAAAATAAAATAAAATTAAAATTAGAGCATCTTGGCTAAAGCTTTGTGCAAGATAATTGTAACTTGTAAAATGTTAACATTTTAACAATAAAAAACAAAGCAAGAGCCCCCCAATAATAAAATCAATAAGTCATTTTAAATATCATTGAAGCAAGCCACTGTCAGTATGGTATGGATTGCTTGTGGAGTATTCCTATGCACTTTTAGCATTTCTTTTATTAGGTTAAGACAACATTTTTGACAGTTATGATCAACACAACATGTAAACAATATAACTATCAGCAATGTTTTTAAAAATTCAATTATGCAAATCATTTAATCTGAAGAATGACGATTGTTTACTTTGATATCCATCTTCGTATCAATATATATACACACATTTATATATACACATACACATTGTATACACATGTATACGCACACATAGACAATGTATATAAAGTCTACACACCTGCTGTTCAAATGCCAGGATTTTGTTAAATAAAAAAAGGCACCAAGACAATTTAAAAACGACCTTGTGTCACACTTGTTGACATTATTTTTACTTATCCTCTCAAGTTTTTTTTTTTTTTAATCAATTGATTCATACACATTTTATGTCACAATGGTAACAATGGTGTGTGTTGAAATGATCTATGATGGTGTCTTTTTTTCAAATACACAAAAACCTGTCATTTGAAAAGGGGTGTGTCGACTTTCAATATACGCTCTGTATGTATGCACAACACACTTATTTTCAGGGGAAATTGCAATGCAATCGCAGTGGTTTTGCGTATATCGTACAGATTAATAAATCCCAGCAAGAGATTTTTTTTTTCCAAGTAGCATTAGACAGTTAATCCAGTACATTATTTTAAGTGTGTTCTTACAGGGATACGTTTAAAAAGGACCCATGCAGTGCAAGCAAGTTTTAGGCATCGTAAGTCTCAGCATAATGCCCTTGTCAAGTTTCAAATTGTTAACCTGCAGATTTGATAGAATGTAATATTCATATAATGGAATATTTACCAAATGTGTGGCAGTTGTCAGCATCATGGCTGTGGGCTAGCATGATGCTCTGTCTGCTTCTCTTAACACATGGAACCCACCCATATATGCCCATATAAAACTTCAATGGTCAAAAGTCAACATGGTGGAGCTGAAGTGTCTTTGTAATGTCCCGTAGATAATTAAACCAAGAAGAACGTACATATTTTGTGGCGGCTGTGGCTCAGGGTGTAGAGGCGTTCGTTCAGCGACCAGAAGGTCGGCTGTTCGATCCCCGCTCTCCCCAAGTCATGTGTCGTCGTGTCCTTGGGCAAGGCACTTCACACACATTGCCTCCAGTGCTACTCACACTGGTATATGGAAGGTGCGAGCAGCCTGCTCCAGGGCAGCTGTGACTACTTAAGTAGTTTACCGCCACCACAGTGTGAATGCGTGAGTGAATGAATAATGTATCCATTCCATTGGAAAGCGTCTTTGAGTGTCTAGAAAAGCGCTATATAAATTTTATGCATTATTAGGATTATATTTAAATTATATGATTGCCAAATTTTCCAAACAATTTTGATTTGCAGACCAGGTCAGTTCAAAGTGTCATGGGGAGAGAAAAAAACAAAACTCGCTCAGTCAATCAATCATTTATCTTAAAAAAAATTACAAAGTAAAAAAACAACTAGCTTATTTCCTATTTGTCAAAACATTCCTTTTGAATGAAAAAAACCCAAAAACAAAACAAACCTAATGCCTAGTTTTGAGAAACCAATCCAAGCACTGAACAGTTACTTTTTTCTTGTAGCAAGGCCCATTTTGGGAGAAGGATACTTACACAGTAGAACATGTAAAAGAAGAAGAAACACCCCCCCCCCCCCCCCCCATTTTTCAAACCAGTTTGAGGCACTGAGTGTTGAAGCTGTCCCCTTCCCGGCAGGACACAGCTTCCAACAGCGCCTGCTTCTTTTGAGTGCTACGTGAGGATTCCAGTTCATACATAGTGGTCAGGTTGAAGAGGACGCTCTCGTGAAGGTAGAGGGCCGGGTCCTGCTGCACCAGGCCTTCGAGCTTGCTCAGGGACTCCTTAAGCCGGCCCAGGTAGAGCAGGCAAACTGCTGCGTTGTTGTTGGCCTTGTTAGGAATTGAGACGGACGAGGAAACGGCTAAGATAATGGCAAGGGTGGGGTGCATCTAGCAGTGTGGCCAAAACTTACAACAGGGTTTTTTGGATCCATCTTTAAAACTTCCATGAAGGACGCATGTGCTTCAGCATAGTTGTTCTGACTGAGGTAGACAAACGCTCTGGCAATCAACACAAACAAGTTGTGCTTTATGTATACTGGGAGTAATAAGTTGTGTGTATGTCAATATAACAACACTTATTTTGTATGAGCACTGATGGGGTAATGTGAATCATGTAAATCAAACAGTATTCCGGAAATTCACTTATGATGAGAAAACGACTTGGTTGTTCCAGTTCTCGCATGATCATGCGCTAACACAGCCAACAATAACAATTGTGGCTCACCATGTCAGATGTTCTTTACCGTGATGAGGATCTGGTCTTTCGTTTTGAAGAAGAAATTCAACCTCTCTGCCAATCATTGCAAGTGTCCCTTTTCTGACACACTTCCTATTCCAGCCGCCGTTATTGTGAGTATTTACGTTGCTCGGACTTCTTAGTGTTTGATTTTGTTGACTTCTTGTGGCAGCACTACAGTGCCACTTATACACAGTTGTTCAGCGTCTTTGAGTGATCACACTCTCTTTTTCTATGTGGACGGGGGGCCTAAACTCCTTCAAGCACGCATTTGGAACTTGCTTTCTGCACTGGGGCACAGTCCCTCTAACAGAAAATGGCTTCCTGGCCTACACTGTTCCATAAAGTTGGAAGCCCAGAATTGTCCAATATGTCTTGGGATGTTGAAGAATTAAATTTCTCGGGTGAACAAAGAGGTGTTGTCCAAAGGCTGACTTATTAAGCCAATACAGGATACACACTAACTAACAGGATAATTAACTAGTCTCGATCTTGTGTTTAGATTTAGTTACTTATTATTACATACAGTATTTCTCTATCACCTTAAATTTCAGTACCAGCATATCTAAGTGCCCAGTAAGTATCGATATCTAATATAATCAGAGTGCTATTTAAAATATGCAAGGCTCCCATGTTGAGAAGTAGCTCCCCACTGCTCCGATGGGCTTTCTGTACTGTATCCACATGTGGGTAAATAGCTGTCTACTGCTTATAGGGGTGCTTGCTGTATTCACTGTGGTGGCTTAACTGCCAAAGTCGGTTTAGATGTGTGAGATCCTTTTAGATGTATTATATTCATTAAAGGGAAAGTTACCCCCCCAAAAAATAAATACATAAATAAATAAAATAAAATCTTGACAATAATATGTTCTATGCAGCCCCACTAGTCAAAATACAGTATTTTGGTTAATATGAGTTAAGCAGCAAAATCCAGCAGTTTTTATCATTATCAGAAGGTGGCCATTTTGCTACTTGCTGTCGCGTGAAAATGGCATCACAATTGCTCTGGTCTCAGGTGACAACCAATGGAGTCGATGCCACGGACTTCCGACTTTCACACATCAGCGTCGTTTCCGGCCACCGATGGCTGCGTCTCAACTCTCTGAAATGCTTCGAGACAGACACACTACACACTCGCACCCGTCAACTGGAAAGCGCAACTGAGGGGCACAAAGGCGGAAGCGCACGAACTGGGACGCGGCCCACACCTCGCAAACAGGAAACGGAAACAAAGCTGATGTGTCAAAACCAGGAAGTCGGAAGTCCCGCCTCTTCCGTGGCATATACCCCATAACAGCTCAGCCTCAGAAAACAGGTGAGCTGTGATTGGTCGTTGCCTGAGCCCTGAGCAACTATGATGTCATCTTCAGTCGACAGCAAGTGGCAAAATGACATTATTACCCTTTTTGAATCTAAGAACAAAAAAATTGTCAACTTTGGTTAATTTATGTTTTGTTGGGAAAATCTTATATCAATAAATGTAAATGTCTAAACTTGAAACCTTTATTCAAATTATTTTTGATTGAAATTGACAACTATTTTAAGTTTCTTAAATTCGTAACAAACAGGAAATGTTATTTGATAATTAATGTCTATGCAGAATTATCGAGCTAACTGAATGTTATTGTGTTTTTTTTCAGTTTATATTTTTTTATGGGATTCAAGTAAATTGGATTGACTGGCATTTGTATATTAATCTATGTTCAATAAATGTAAAAAAATAAAATAAAAAAATAAAAATGTAATGGCCGCCGCAAGATGGGCTGGATTTTGCTGCATAACTCATATTCCACAAATATTAATTAAACACATAATATTAATCAGAATGTCATGTTTTCACTAGTGAGGTCACAAATAACATTATTGTCAAGAAAGTTTAAGGTTAACTTCCCCTATTAAAGAGTCATAATTTGTGCTGAAACATGCATCAGAAGCAAGCTCTTTTAGGAAGTTATCTGCAATCTCAAGTACAGGCACACTTTGCAAAGATGCTATAAATACCAACCCCCAAAACACACATACCTGTTCATCAGCACACACGTTGTGAGGCTGAGACTGCTGTTTGTTGTCTGGCATGTTTTCTCCACATCGCAGAAATATATCTCAGCTGTTTTAATGTCTCCAATCTGAGCAAAGCAACAAAAACACAAGTAATGCCTTACATGATTAATTCAAATATGTTCTTGTCGTTCTTCCCATTAATTTAGCTTTTGTTTATCATTTTTAACGTTTACAAGACCTCCACGTAAAGTTTCAAATCAACGTCTTTGTCATAATGTATGGCTGTGTGTTGGTGCAATTCTACCTGCAAGAAGATGCGTCCTATGCCACTGAGCAGCTGTGCTCTCTGCTGGGGTTCATACTGGATGATGGACTGATAGATCTCTACAGCCAAAACGTAGTCCTGCAGCAAGAGATGGATAACATTTGACAAGTCAAGAGTCGCAGAGAGAGAAAGTGAGAAGATCGAAGAAGAAAGCTTGGGAAAGAACTAAAAGGCACTGAAAAGGGAGACAAATGAGGTAAAGGTGAGGGACGCAGCAGGAGGCAGAGACAGGTGGAGGGCAAGCCGAGCGGAGGCACAGGCAAAGAGAGAGAGGGCATTAATCAAACATATGGAGTAATAGCAGGGCGAGGTGACCCAACTCTCACCTCCACATTGCTCACACAGCGAGTCGACTACTGAGTAGGGCCAGGGAGGGAGGTCAGAAAGATGTGTGTGTGTGTATTTGTGGCCTGACATACTACTCTGGGCTATAGTGTGCACATTTTCGCAAGCATTAGTGAAAAAATTATTGGTAAATAGTATAAATTGAAGATGTGGTTACCTTTAAGTATTCTTCTCCACCAAGGAGGTAGAATAGTTTACCAGCAGTGGCGTGCAGTCTGCTGGTCGACTTGTAACAATGTCAGATCTATACTTACAACTTTTAATGAAATGGTATTAAAGTAATAATTTATTTCCAATCGTGTTTTGTCTTCACTTTATAGTGTGTGTGTGTGTGTCTTTGCCGCGCAGTTCCCAGTCGTTTGTAGGTTGTTTTTTCTTGTCCAATCAGATTTCAGCTTTAATTTGTTGCCATGCAAATGTTATTAGCTCAATGCCTTTAGAATCCTGACTGCTGACAGATCACACAAAGACACACACACCATTGGATTTTTTCCCTCCTTTTCTTTTTCCCAATATGATTTTAGATTCTACACTGTGCGCGCCTTCACAAATCCATTGGGTGATATTGTAATTATTATTATTTTTTTATATATCCTCTGATGGTTCAGTTATGTGTATGCCTCTGATTGGTTGAGCTTAAAATGCGGACCAAAGATTGGTTTACAAGGCAGGATGATGTTAGACATGATAAAAAACAAAATCAGCTTGCAGGGGGACTTTAAAACTGAACTTTATGAGCCCAGTCAACCAACACTGTTTCAACCCGGGAATTAATTTTTTGGGACATTTTTAAATCAGTATTATGTATGTATGTGTGGAACAGCGCTTACGCAGACAGGCAAATGTTTGGAGGTAAAGATAAATATTAGCTAACTGTGATTCTTGGTCTCCATGGAACTGGTGCACCACCCTACCATAAAAACAGAGCTTGATTCAGGCATTAAATCTTGACACTAGATGGCACTGTGGCTCTCTTTACATCCCCAAATGCATCGCCACCCTTCCCTTTCTTCTGTCCCTCTCTGCCTCTCTCTGACCAAGAATCCAATTAGTGGTCAGTCTGGGGGGATTTCACTGTGAATCCTCCACCTGCCTGGCATCAGAGCACTCTCTCGCTCTCCCTCTTTCTCACACGCATACACACCAGCGACTCCCCCTCCTCACACACAGACAGACTGAGATACTTGTATAAGGACATTAAACACACGTACCTTCATCACCAGCAGACAGTTGGCCATGGAATAGAGGACTCGACCGAGGCGAGATTTCCACAGCTTTACAGATTCTAAAATCATGAAGAAAGGATACAGGGCAGATGTTTTATTGTTTGAGGGTGATTTCCTGTTTTCATCGGGACACCTTTTCGGGTCTCTGCTCCGAGACCAGTTACGCCCACATTAGCTACTTTCTTTTTAGTTCCCTTGCTTTACTCCTCCACACCGTGGTTTATTTGAAGGGGAGGCGATAGGGAAGACACTGCGGCACTTTTCTTCTTTCCCTCAGACAGTACCCCCCGTGGAAGAGCTTCTGTACAGGCCTATTATTATTCATGGCAGCACACCTGTGAGTGTGCCTGTGCGTATGAGTGTGTGTTGGGGAGGGGAGCTAATCACTCAGTAGGGGTCTGATGTGCGAAGGCATGCCCCTGTGTTATTGACTTGACTGTCGGCTGTCTGTGTGGGCAGGGAGAGGAGAGACAGAGGGCAGAGCTATTACACAAACTGGCAGCACTGGTGCACCCGCGCATACATTCACGCTCACCATCCTGACAGCTTTCCCCAATTATAAGCAAGTATCTTGGTACATTTAGCTCAGATTTAGCAACTGCCGCCTTATTTTTCACAATTTTAAATGAACCTTACTTAACGATTCTTGAGCTTAAGAAAAAAAAAAAGCAGACTGACAGCAGCCTGAGAAGAGATTTATTGTTAGGTTGTGCACGTTTGAAGGACGAGAGGTCTGCGTAGGGGTGATATTAGTGAAAAAATGGTGATTACAGTCTATACTGCCCGTTTCATTCCCTAACACATGTAGTAGCTTGGCTAAGGCTGAGATGTATTGATCCGTTCTGCTGGCTGGGCTGCAGAAACTGTCTTGATATTCAGCAAGAGTACAAAACAGTGAGGTGCTAAACACTTTTAAGAGCCCACATCGATGTGTTTGCGTGGCGGACAATGTGCGTGTGTGTGTAGTCGAGGTACGCCTCAGTACCGCACCAGGTGTGCTCCAGTGCTTGTTTGTGCGTACGTGTATTTCCCAGCGGGGTCTGTGACCTCACTTTCTTCCAATGTGTGATGCCGTCTGGGCCTGGGGCCAGGTCTGCAGCCTAAAGTCTGCTTGAGTGAGCATGTGTGTGCTTACCTTGCCTATTCTCCTCTGTTAAGGTGATCGCGCCGCCATCCTCAGCCAAGCCTTTCTCCAAGTTAGCCAGGATCTGCAGAAGAAACGGTTTCACTGCTCGCACAGCACTGTGGGATTTCTGTTTATACTGGAATTAGCAGTATCAATGATGCTAAAATCTGACCATATTTCCTTGTTTACAAAGGTTGACTTAAGTATTTGTCTGGGTAATGTGTTTTTTTGTTGGTGTGCAGTCTTCAATGTAAGTGTTACATATTATGCAGGACTTTACGTCCATCTGGAGGCTGCTTGTTTGTTCAAGTACTAACTGTGAGGCAGACAGTTTTGAGATTGTGCAGGCGGTCCAGAGCCTCCTGGGGCTTAGTCAGGTGCTGGGGAAGCTCGGCATGCAGTAACCGCATGGAGAACGGCACCATGGAGCCTGTTAGGGAGGGAAGGATGGAGAAGAGGGGAATGGGGAAAAAAATAGGAGACGGGGGTTAGGGGAGATCAGAGAAGGGGTGGGATGAGGACATTGCAGGAGAAGAGGGAAGAGGAAACAAAGGTACATGATGAAAATGCAAACCCCTCCACCCACACCGCCTTGGAGGCAAGAACCTACAGATGGCATTGAACTATGTATGGCTGCTTATTAAACCCTTTCATCGTTCCCTCTGAACACTGCACAGCACAATCAGTCATCTCCGTGTTTCATCCTTCTGTGTCTGTCTCAACATTTTTCACAGTCACACAAATATTGCAGAATAAACTATATTCAGGTGAGTCCATTGGCTTTGATTGTGGGTTCTTTGATACCGTCATCTAATCTTAAAATCACCTAGCTGGTCCATCTTTGGTTGTCACTTTCACCCAATGTGGACAAACTCCTCTTCAAAAGTATTGGAATTGGAGCTACTTTTATGATATTATTTGTTTCTTTTTTAGGCTTTAGACTACCATCATTTGGGTTTGAAATCACAAAATGAATGAGCTTTAATTTACAGCTGAATCCGATACACAAGTTTAAGAACAACCAACCATTTTAGATTGAATCCACCCAGTTTTCATGTGAGGAACATATTTCAACTTGTTCAAGCAATTGAAACAAGATTAAAAAATATATATATATCTGGAACAATCAGTATTAGGGGCGTAATGAGTAAGCATTCAGTGATTTCCGTAACAAAATACGGATGATACGTAATATTGGGCAGCCCTGCTAGAATGAACGCCAATTGTGCACGTTCATCTTAAAGGGATATGAAATGATTTTTTTTGTAGGACTTGACCCGTACACACATGAAAGATTTTGCAAATGGTAAATTATTATTATTATTTTTAAATCTGTGACAGACCTCACACATAAAGATAGAAAATCAGACATTAAACAGTTTTGGTTGCATTGTGTATGATCTGCTCTGATCATTTTAACACTGAACACCATACACAAAAATCCTGCTCTACCATTGGTCTTATCCAGTCTTCCGAGGCAAGGCTCTCGCGTGATCCCACAAACACGGATACGAACAGACACTGCGTGTGCGCCGATCGTTGCAGAGGGCTTCCGAAGAGGACCGGAGGGGGGAGCGTTGTAAGATGCCGATGTCGGCAAGAAAAGACTTGCTTTTTCGAAAATACTTCTTGCCGTCTCTGGGAATCCACTTTTATACAAAAATTGTCATTGAGTACATATTATATTTACCGCTGCTGCCTTGTTTGTCAGTAAGTGTGCTTTTTGGTTGGCTACATTCTGTTCATGTCACAATCCATGGAGTCAAATAGCTTGAAAGTAGTCTGCTTTCCCCCCACAGACGTAAAGATTTTTGGTCTTAAATACAAGATTGTCGGCCCAGACTCGATTTTGGGCCGTATTTCCGGACAAATCCACTCTTACATACATACAGACATAAGGATAATCATATTGGACAATCTCACAAAAAATTTATATTGTCTTGTTGTGTATCCCGGCCTTAACCCATTAAGGCCGAGAGCGCGTGACCGCGCTTCTCCCTTTAAACCCGGGTGAGCGGATATGTCATTTTGTTGTGTCTTGACCAATTCTTGGTTGCTTAGCCAATTAAATGCATCAGAATATGCACAATAGGGTGACGTTGGCCTCATCGTATGTCCTGGAATTTTATTCGAGCATTTATGGTTGACGCAGATTCACAGGAGTTATTAAATAAATGACGCGATTGACGACGGCATGGGAGGAATTCGAATCAGTGTAACAAGCCGACAGTGACATACTGTTAAGAAATATGTTTGTTGGAATTTAGATGTTTCTGGGGTTGGTGAAAGACTCTGGTTGGTTACCCGGTGGGTAGTAGGTACTGTCTGGTCAGTGCTAGATTTCACTTTCCTTTATTTGATCCTTCCTCGGGTCTCCTGACAACTTCACGACTAGTTGGATTCTGAAGTATTCGGTTTAGGTGAACGGTATGGGATTTTTAATAGGTTTTAGGTGAACTAATAAGTACACACTCACACGCACGCACACTCACACTCACCCACATACAAAATAAAAATTAATTAAAAAAATAAAAAAATTAAATAAAGAGAGCAATGATGATGACATGTCCAATCGGTAAAATTACCGAATGAACAATACTGAGCTCTCCCGGAAAATAAATAAATACATATGTTTGTAGACAATGAGGATGTTGGAAATTTTGACGGCTTTGTAACGGAATGGACGACGAATAATTATCCGGATTCCCAGAGGTTATTACAAGTGCGCTCCAGAGTTGAAGGTAAATATATTTTGAGTTATACACCCTCATATGCAACATTTGTTTGTTGATTTTTAAATAATATATATTGAAGGTTTATAATAATAAACTTAGGTTTGTGTGAACACCACAAGTGTAAGCTCAAAAATGTTTTGGGAATTATGTTTCTATCTGCTTCAGGAGCTGAGATATCTACTATTTTTAATATTGTTGAATTTCTAGGAAAACTTCAAGTTTTCGGGGGTAACTCAAAAGTCACCCATGGGTTTTAGAGGCATGTTTTCCCAGGCGCTTTAGGCCTTAATGGGTTAAAGCATTCAGAAGTAATGCAGTACATGAAACTGCACAAATGAATAACTGGGAAAAAACATTTGAGTTTTTTTGTCTACTCATATCGAAACTCTTTAGAGGGCAAGTAGCACATGGGCAGCCACCTCTTCAGACATTTAAGGTGTTTTATCATGACAATACATTGTCAATATAAGCATTAGGCTGAAGAAATGCTTGATAAATGATGCCAAAAATCAAAGATTGTGCCAGTTCGTTTGCGAGTAAAAGTTAATATTGAGCAAAGGAAAGTCAAGCGGTGCTGTCTTTTTAAAGGAAGTGTGCGCGTGTGTGTGTGTGTGTGTGTGTGTGTGTGTGTGTGTGCAGCTGTATCTATTTTTTTCTTGATTTGCTCGAGGGTTAAAGCAGATACTAAGTAATCGGAATACATTAGAGAGCAATTCATGCGCGTAAAATGAGAACCAACAAAAGCAAAAAGTTGCTGCAGACAAGTGGAGTTGTTCAAGCTTCTCAAGGATAGCCAGGACAAAAATAAATCTTATAGAAACTTCCCTTCCCTGTAACTTTCTAAATTTATGGTCCAATGTATTGAACTACAAACATAGGCAAGGCTTTCTCTGCATGTTTTCAACACCATTTTTGCTATGTCCATCTGATGAAAATTCCTCGCAATTTTTATATTTGTCCTACAATAAATCATCTTGTTGTGGAATTAAATTCATTTTGCCAAATAGCGGAATCGCCAACGGCTTCAAAAATCTATAGCTGTTCGGGCGAAACAGTTTAGCCAAACAAAAAGCATAAAGCACACACAATAGTTTCATGCTCGTTGAATTTAGGTACGCTGATATCGGTTGACATCTTGTGAATATCATGTAAGACAGTTGTTCCAAAACATTTTTGCACGATTTTAGGCATACAGTATTCTTCCTTAATATTTTTGGCAAAAACTAAATTTTAGGGACTCGAGGGCATTCAACATTAGAGGTTCCACTGTATGAAGTGAATAACAAAAGAGGTGTTTTGTCAACTTGAGAGTTTTCTGCTCAATGCGTAAGTCAGCCATTAATGGTTGTGACTCAATGCCGGTGAAATGGACCTTCATATTGAGCGTCATAAAAATAGATTCTCATAAGAATCGCGATTCTCATTTAGTACGATTCAGAATTGATTTTAAATGTCCCAAAATCGATTTTATTTAAATTTTATACAGTCTTTCCATTGTTTGTGTGTGCCTTTATTGGGAGCGCTGTTCATGTTGTACCCAATTTGGCCACTTAGGGGCAGTGTGGTTCCACGCAGTCTGATACACTGTTAAATTGTAGCCACATTAGAGAGTAGAAGGAAAAAGTCACGATCAAGTTATTCCAATCAAAGTTGTTTTTTTGCATTGTGGAGACGTTCTTTTGAGTGAGTAGAGCACTAATTAGCATTAGCGAGTCAGACTGGAGTAGATCATTACAATTCCTTGAACATCGATAAATTGAAGCAAAAATCATTGTCAATGAAATCATTTTGAATCAAAAATCGTTCTTAATCCAAAATCGATTCTGAATTGAATTGCACACCCAAAAATCTGAATCGAATCGTGAGACATTCAAAGATTGCCACCCCTAATAGGCAGCATTACAATAACGTTCATTTTTCATGTTCTAATTTTCAGTTTTTAAAGAGATTAATCAGATATCTTTGAAGGGAATGCCACATTTACTGTACTGACAAGTTAATTCACATGTATGCAAAATGACAACTAGAAATTCATTGCAAGCAGTATTTATGGAAATTCATCGTTATTTGGTGACCAGACAAATAACGGTACAAATGTACTCTAACATGGGTGTGTTTTGTGAGTTAGTGTGTGTGTGTGTGTATACCTCTCCTCCCGGGATATACAGTGGGGTAGTACTCGTAAAAGAGGTCCGGTTGATCCAGATCACCAAAAGGCTCAAATTCCAGCTCAGCATTTTGGAAAAGGTTCAGCTTGGTGAGAAGGGCCAAACGCACAAACCAAAGCTGGAAAAGAAACACAAACATAAACTACTTTTCTTCTTTGGGCGATATATGCATATAGAGTGACTTGCGAAAGTGAGGGCCTCCTTGAACTTGACCTTTTCCCATATTTCAGGCTTCAAACAAAGATATAAATAAGTGGATTTTTGTGTGTGTGTGTGTGTGTGTGTGTGTGTGTGTGTGTGTGTGTGTGTGTGTGTGTGTGTGTGTGTGTGTGTGTGTGTGTGTGAAGAATCAACAATAAGTGGGAGCCAATTGTGAAGTGGAACAGAATGTATACGGTTTAAGACTTTTTTTACCTCTTTCTTTTAGAAATAAAAACTGAAAATGTTTATGTGAAAATATTCACGCCCCTAAGGTAATGTGTAGAACCACCGGCTGCGACTACAGCTCTAAGTGTTTTGGGCTACGTCTCCCATCAGTTTTACACATCTAGAGACGAAAATGTTGGCCTCAGGTAGATTAGATGGAGAGCGTTTGTGAACAGCAGTTATCAGATCTTTCCACGGATCCTCAATTGGTAAGGACTTCGACTTGGCCATTCTAACATTTGGATATGTTTAATTTTGAACCATCCCATTGTAGATATTGATTTATGTTCAGGATTATTGTGTCGTTGGAAGATAAACCTCTGTCCCAGTCTGAGGTCTTTTGCAGACTCCAACAAGGTTTCTTCCAAAATTGCCCTGAATATGGCTTCATTCATCTTCCAATCAATTCTGTATTCCTGCTGAAGAAAAGAAGCCCCAGACCATGATCCTGCTACTATACTTCAATGTTGGTCTCATCTGACCAGAGTACCTTCCTTCCACGTTTAATTTGTCTCCCATCATGTGGCAAACGTGAAATGGGACTTTTTATGGTATTCTTTGAGAAATAGCTTTCTTCTTGCCAATCTTCCATAAAGGCCACTCTTCCATGAAGGCCTGATTTGTGCAGTGTGTGACTAATAAATGGTCCTATGGACAGAGTCCCTGACCTCAGGTGTGGATCGCTGCAGTTCATCCAGAGTGACCATGGGCCTCAGTCAGTGCTCTCCTTGTTTGGGCTGAACGTTCAGACTCTAACCGGCCGGCCGGGTCTTGATGGGTTAGCAGTGGCCTGATACTCGCTCCATGAAAGTATGATTGATCGGAAATGATTACACAAGATGTTTAACTCTTGTGACATCTTATTTCTTAATTCTGCTTTAAACCTCTCCATAACTTTATCAAAAAGCTACGACGGCATATTAAGGCCACATATAATTTATTTTCTTTTTTTTCCACGGGAAGGGGGAGGGGGGGTTAATATTCAGAGGAAAAATACTCACAAATTTGCGACTTTATAAAGTCGCAAGTTTATAAAGTGGCAAATTTGTGAAAAAAACAACAACTCCGAAACTTGCGACTAATACACATAGCTATAGTCTAATGTGAGGATTTGTTGGTGGTTAATGGGACACTGTTTATAAAATGAAAAGGCAGGATGGAGATGGATTCATTCTTAACATTTATTTTTCTTCTTTATTTACAACAATCTACAATGAATTAAAAAACACACACACTCTTCTTCTTCTTCTTATATTACATGATACACTTATGTGCTGCCAATCACGGAATAGCATCTGAAACCACAAGTTGCATTCCATTGCAGGAATTTCCGATTTCCCAGTGTACTTAAATGCAGCGTTAGTTCCGATTTCCTTCATCGAAAGGAGAGTTAATGGATAATATGCATAAGAACATCGGGAGAAAAGGTGGAACTTGTGTAGCACTGTACTTCTGCACAAAGTTTGCATTACATTCTGCAGAAGTACAGTGCTACAGTTTGCATTACATTCTATCTTTATTTTTATACTTATTGTATGTTTATTGTGGCACTGGAACATATAACATATTGCAAAATTGACAGTTGACAACCAAAAAATTAAAATAAAATATAATAATATAAAAAAGAAAAGAAAAACGATTTTACTTACTTAATAGTGACCCGGAACTACAGAGGAGCGTTTACCTTTGTAGAAACAACTATTTCACCGTAGCAACAAATTAATCTGTGGTAATTGAAGCACATCTCTCTCCCTTCCCTGCTCAGCATGGGTTGAATCCCGGTCGGCCACGATGACTCAAGCACTGATCCTGCCAGACGATCCTTGCTTGTCAGTATTTTTTTTTGAACGGTTGTCTAATGTTTTCGGAACATTAATTTTGCACTGCACGTGATAATGTTTTTTTTACTTTATACCTTTTCATTCTTTATGTTCACTATGTATGTACAGCACTACAACTACAAAGTGAAACATGGGGTCCGCGTGTACATAGCCGTGCAGGTCTATGCACAAATGCTGTCAAAATGCGATTAGTTAATTAAATCAGATATGACTGTACCAATACCTAATTTTTGTTTTTCAACATTAAAAAGCTGCCCTGCCATTGGTTCAGAGCATGCGAGGGCCAATAGGATATCTTGGCTCGGCATGCAGTGAACACGTGACACATCAGTAAATATCGTGCACAAGCAAGACACAAGATGCTGCATCCAAAGTCCTACATTAGCGTCCAAAATAAGCATGTTACTTGTTAGTACTTGCCGATACCACTGTTTTAATGCAGTATTGGGGGCCTCTCCTGATACAGGTATCGGAACAATACTAGTTGACAGGTCATTGCTATCGCTAGTTAGCCTAGCGACAGGGGGGTTAGCAACGCCGGCGTACCCCAAACGCTGAAGGGGCGAACATAGACATCAAAATAATGTAAAACCATGGCTTTATGCTTGACACTCACCAGAAGGAAAATGTCTACTTTCAAAAATAAAAAGGACATTGGAAAACGTCAATTCAGTTCGTTTTATGGCCGCTCTCCGAGCAACTCGTCTTCTTTGCCTCGGACACGCACTCTGCTTCCAGGCAGGGCAACATGATGATACAATATAAATTTTCAAATACATTAGCCCTTTTTGGTTAGAGGGCACACAAAGCGCAGCCAAAGCCTACGGCGACTCACACTTTTTCTTTTAACCACTTTATTTAACAAGCACAACAAACAGAGAAAGTCTAAAAATAAATTCAAAATAAACGTGTACGTAACAAGCAGAACTAGTTATAATTGCATTTGAAAGGGTGGGGGGAAGACAAATTACTGACCCACCATAATATATAAAAAAAAAAAATCCATAAACAGAGTCTTATATGTTTATAAAGAATGTCCTTCTTATTCCATAAATACAGGGTGTGCAGAATTATTAGGCAAGTTATATTTTTTAAGATTAATTTTATTATTGAACAACATGTCAATAAACACAAATGACTCATAAATATTAAAGCTGAATGTTTTTTTTTTGTTTTAGTATGTTGGGAGAATATCTGTGTGTGTAGGTGACTATTAACTGTGCATAATTATTAGGCAATAGAGATAGACCGATAATCAGCGTTTTCTGAATATTGGCATCGGCCTGTTTTTTTTGGTTTTGATGGCGATATATTAAAAACGGTTATTTTTACTCCGACGGGCGCCTTTCTCCTTCATCTGCCCCTGAGTCGGTGGCCGTTGACTCCCTGCAGCAATGGCCCGCAGCAGAAGCTCACATGCAGAAGAGAAACTCGATTGCAGACGGGCCACCACCGGGCTGGTGTGCAGCTAAAGGGTTAAGTTAAACTTACTAACTTGTGTATAAGCTATATAAATAAAGCATTCAAAACAAATCAGTGACCAATATAGCCACCTTTCTTTGCGAGGACACTCAAAACCCTGTCTTGATGAGGGACCACAGATTCTCTATGGGGTTCAGATCAGGTGAACAAGGAGGCCAAGTCATTATTTTTACTTCTTTTAGACATTTTTGGGCCAGCCACGCAGTGGAGTACTTGGGTGCGTGTGATGGAGCATTGTCCAGCATGAAAATCATGTTTTTCTTGAACGATGATGACTTCTTCCTGTCGCACTGCTTGAAGAAGGTGTCTTCCAGAAACTGGCAGTAGGACTGGGAGTTGAGCTTGACTCCATCCTCAAACCTGAAAGGTCCCACAAGCTCATCTTTGATGATACCACCTCCACCTCGCTGGCGTTTAAATCTGCCCTTTACTGATCCAGCCACGGGCCAATCACTCTCATTTCATCAGTCCATAAAACCTTAGACAAATCAGTCTTATGATATTTCTTGGCCCAGTCTTGATGTTTTACCTTGTGTGTCTTGTTCAGTGGTGGTCATTTTTCAGCCTTCCTGACCTTGACCATGTCCCTGAGTATTGCACACCTTGTGCTTTTTGGCACTCCAGTGATTTTGCAGCTCTGAAATATGGCAAAACTGGTGGCAAGTGGCATCTTCACGCTTGATTTTCCTCAGTTCACGGGCAGTTATTTTGTGCCTTGTTTATTCAATACGCTTCTTGCGACCCTGTTGACTATTTTGAATGAAACGCTTGATTGTTTGATGATCAAACCTCAAAAGCTTGGCAGTTTTAAGAGTGCTGCATCCCTCTGCAAGAAATCACACTATTTTTGACTTTTCCGAGTCCATCAAATCTCTTTTCAGACCCATTTTGCCATAGGAAAGGAAGTTGCCTAATAATTACACACTCCTCATATAGGATGTTGATGTCATTAGACCACACCCCTTCTCATTACAGAGATGCACATCACTGATATGCTTAATTGGTAGTAGGCTTTTAAGCCTATACCGCTTGGACAAAAGAGGATGATGTGGTCAAATAACTCATTTGCCTAATAATTCTACATTCCCTGTAGTATGAGAGACGATGCTAAAGAAAAGATTGGTGACGAATGTTAGCCATCTTCACAGGGACCTTATCAACATCATAATTACAGACTAGAAAGAAGTTCAACCCACCCATATGAGAAAGCTGTTGAGGAGTTTTATATTCCGTACAGAATTTCCCAGTTTGTGGGAAAAAATAAAAAATAAAAAATCACCCAGTTTAGCTTAAGTGAATTATTCAAGATATAAATCCCCAAAATGAAGCCCAACATTTTCATATTAATTAATCACAACAGCCTTCTTCAAGTAATGAGACTTGTTTTATGAATGTTAGATCTCGAAGCGGAAGTCAAGACAAAAATTTTATTTTCAATAATATGTGTTTTGCACACCCACTCGTCTAAATGTGACCAAAATGACAAAGCCATGATGTTCGCAAGCTGAGCTTGTGTGCTCTGTGATGACATTTTCATTCACCGGCAGGTGTCAGTACAGGCCAGGGCAAAATGACCCCCCCCCCCCCCCCGATGGATTAAAAGAGGTGATTTTTTTTGTTTTCGTTCTCTGATTAATTCATATTTAACATTATGCAATATTAATCCAGAATGCCATTCTTAGAATAGTGGAAGCACATAGACCATATTGTAAAGCTAGGGCTAGACTAGGGCTGTCGATTATCCTAACAATTACTTAAATCGATTACTCGGTTAATCACTATCATTGATATTCATGAAGTCACCACTGTCTGAGGAACTGAGTCTGTCTGCAAGAAACATCCATGCGGTAAACAAGGTATGGGATAAATGGTTATGGGCATCACAAATATGTGACCGGCTCTGGCAAATCAAGTGTCCCCAAAAAATAAATAAATAAATAAATAAATAAATAAATAACTTAAATTTGAGATATTCACATATTAAAATTGTACTCTTAATTCCCTTTAAAATGATATATAATACATGGGCATACCTACAATTGACAAAGCTAAAGCAATTGTAATGGTTAGTTTTGAGAAAAACGGGTTTAAAGTTTTGGTCCTTGCATCTTTCAAATGTCCATAGCAACCAGTATCTTAGGAAAAATATATTGACCTCAAATTTTCAGGAACTGTTAAAAGATCACTGAAAAGTCAATTCCAATAGCAGTTAAGGAGGTAAATGTTATGATGTCATGATGGTTCGACACTTGACTGTCAGTTGAAACAGAAATGTTTGTGTCTACCAATTTTTGTGGTCAACTTAACAGAGAACCCCCCCCCCCAATACCTATAACAACAAATTCTTATTTAATAAAGATTCATCTGAGGATCATTTTGTTGATTAATCATTTTGTTGATTAATCAAAGATTAATCCATCCCTTCTTTTAAACACAGGACCTTATTTCAAATTGACAGTGTAGACAGTGTAGCATATTTACTGATGAGAAGCTGAAATTCAGAGGATTGGGACAATTTTAAATCAAAAAAGGTATCCAAATGATTAATTGATTATCAGAAATAATTATTGATTTATTTGATAATCGATTAGTTGTCTATTAATCCATTAACTTATTCACTCTCAGCCATTTTCATTGAATCAACCTCTTTTGCTCCTGGCTGTTTTACTGGATTTTGACTGATTTTGCAAGGCAGACAGAATATTGTGTTCTATTGCTATAAAAACGTGGAACCTACCAAAAGAAAGATTAGTCTCTTCTTTCATCAGGAAAAAAAGTATATTTGTATGTTTACCTTTTGCAGCAATTAGCATTAGAATATAGCAAAGTTTTATCATTATTCAGAAACCTGTTGAAAAAACTGGAAAAGAGCTTGTTGTAACATGGCCCTGGCTGATCTCTTATACTCTACTGTCACCTGCTGGCCGTTTTTTGTAATAAATACCATTGCTTTAAGCGACCTCTTCAGAACATTTAAAAAAACAAACACGTATAAATACGTTTGTGGGAGTGAAGGACAAAGTATTAAAAAAAAACATTCATACGTTTTTGGGTTTGAATGAGCTAATAGTTGCACCTAGTGCTGTCACTATCGAATATTTTTTAGAATTGATTAATCTATCGATTATTCAATTAATTAATCGACTAATCAGATTCATTTTAATGTTGCATTTAAAATGTATTACAAAAGCATTTTTTCCCCAATTACAGTTTATTAAACAGTGATTGGTCTTTATTTCGTATTTATGTACGTATTCGTATAGTGATTATAAAAAAGGTAAAAGTAAACACAGGTGTTTGCAGATGTCTTATTTTGATTAAACACAGAAGATAATCAGTCTTCTTTCATGAAGGACTACAGAAATCAGTGAACAATTACTATTGATATGTTGACAATCAGAGGATTTGGACAATTTTGAATTAAAAAATGGCTCCAAACGATTACTCGATTATTGAAATAGTTGTCGATTAATTTGATAATCGATGACTTTAATTTTGACAGCTCTACTTGCACCTCTGTACTGTAATATTGCAAAAAAAACTCAAGTGGGGAATTTGCATAACAGTAACACTTTGAGAAGAGGGCAAATGTAAAAAAAAAAAAAAATACTGTAGGTCATTTATTTATTTATTCAACTACGAGTGCATAATTACTATTTAAGTGTTTCACCAACCAGATTTATAGACGTGTATTGTTAAGCCATGCCATTTATGAGTTCAGTATCCTACCTGTAGTGAGTTAGCCGTATGGGAAGTTGGCTGTCCAGCTTTTCCATATCCCTGGCCATGAGCTGTCAAAAGACGTCCTGTCAGATCAACTGCTGCACGCCAGTTCTTACTGCTCTGTAAGGGGGAGGAGACAATAACCCTCTGAGTGATTACAATCACATCTCAAGCCATGGTGTAGAAAGCGCTATAAGCTCAGTCCATTTCACATACTAGATCTGAGTGATATAACTTTGTGTGCAGCATATTTTTATACTACAACTTAACTAGATAGATACACAAATTTATGGATGGATAAAGAGCAAACTGATGGGCACCAAAGCCAGTGAGATCTGTGAGAAAGCTGTTGGAGGATGTGCAGACCGAGCAGCCGGGAGTCCCCGGTGATCTATCTATCCACTTGTATTTGTGTAACTGCGTTCGGCTCCAATTAATTCATCATAACTTGTTGTATTCCTTACCGATTTTGACACATTGGTTTGTTAGAAACATCACACATGCACGTATGATACCAGACATGGGTGTAATTTTATAATTGTTGCTTTCATAAAATACTAAATAAAATAAAAAAAAGTAAGACCGAATGCTTTTTAATTTCAACAAACTTAACAAATTAGCTTTTCTGGCTATTGCATTGCTGAACAGTATGGAACAGATTGAAGCATAATTGATAGCTTCTTGTTTCAATGAAAGTCAAAATTTAAATAGGCTTAACTTTTATTTGGTTTCATACTTTTATATCCGACTCCAGAGCAGCCAGTGGCTCACCAGTCATGAACCTCACGGCACCGGGCCAGGCATGCATTCAGAGCCTCCACTGTGCAATGTCACTCTGTCCAACCAACCGAATTTTGCTTTCAAGTTGCTGTCGGTTTAAAACACGAAAAGTTGGACATCAACCAACTTGTGGGACACTGAGTAATGGCTGTCAGTTTCCCATGCTCAACATTTTTTTTTTGTTACAGTGGTTCCAACAAAACTTACAGAAAATTATATTGTGTGAACAGTTTTTAGGAAATCAGTTTTAGTACACAATACAGAGCTCATAACAATATATAGTAACTGGATGAATTTGGTGACAAGCTTGACGACTGAGTGACTTGGTTGGTCTGCACTCTTCACAGATCACAGACTTGTGAAGTCAGTTCATAACACAAAAACAAAAACAACACAAAAAGGTTGACTCTCCCAATCCTTAGTGGTTGGATATGCATTTCTCACTAGAAAGCAGGTGCTGTAGAATTCCTCTCACACTACCTAGACGTACCTACTTTGTGCTTTCTAAATCCCTGACTTTTCTTTTTTTCAATTTCTGCCATTTCCTTTTGTATATTTCAACCTTAAATCGCCTTTTGCTACTCTCCATGTTGGCCATTTCCCTCTTCCTTATATCATACATTTTATTTTACTGCTGTATTACTGTAGGTCTTTCGTTCCCCTGCCCTCTTTTTCTGCCGAGTGTCAGTTGCTAGTGTGCCTCTGAATCTTCATTAGGGTGGGAAATGAAGCTGAAAACAAAAAGGCAGCCTGGATGCCAGTGGATGGTCAAAGCAGCTGCAGCCCCTCTAAAATACAAAATACACACCCTACCTGCATTCCGGAGTAGACTATTGATTGCCCTGCTGGAAAAAATTAATTAGAGTGTGCATGTGTTTCTTGGTGCTGGTGCAAAAACAGACGAAGGTAAATAAACAACATCAACCATGTACAGAATTTGGCACGACACCACACAAAACTGCATGCCAAGCGACACATAGTTAAGAAATCAACACTGGAAGCAGGTACAAAAATAAAATATTTGCCAAAAAAGCTACATGATGGAAGCAAGAAACAGTGGGTAGCAAAGTGAAGAGAAGAGGGGAGCCAGAGGAGCTGCAAGGGAAGTATCAGGCAGTCGAAGTGAGCTAAAAAGTTAAGTGCAGTGAATTAGGGACTTTCCAATTCAGTCTCAACCAAAACACGTCAAATTACAGTTGATGTGTCAACATAATTGGACGCTGCTATCAAACAGAACAATTCTATTGACAATAAATACCCTTAAGAAAAACAAGATTTGGGTTGGGGGGGTGGGCATCTTTCAATATGACGCATATAAATTTAATCGCTTCCTGCAATTAAAAAAAGTATTTTATTTAAAAATAATAAAGGCCAAGATCTATGTTTTGGCATCTGAGGTTGTGTACTAGTTACGGACGGTACCTTCCCATGCTGATGGACAAATGAGGCTTCATGAAACACTTGTGGTATTTTTGACTCTTCTAGATGGCACTCTTGGTTTAAAGATTCAACGGAAATGTAATCAACTTTCATTGCACTAGGTTTTATAGTAAAATATCACAAGTGTTTCATGAAGCTTCATTTTCCCATCACTGCCTCCCCAGCAAGAAAGCAATACGAAACATTTCCTAACAGTTCAAACAATTCTGTTCACAAGTCTCTACAAATTGTCTGTGGTGACTTAAATGGCAGGCAATATTTATCTAATACAGTGCTATGGCAAGTGAAGTGAGTCAACCATTACTAGCACACACAATTATTAATGCTTGTCACGTGATTAAAAGGGATGAGGCTTCTTAATTGTACTGCAAGTCACATGTTTAGTGTGCTTTTTACTTTGATAAGTTGCCCTGCATTACAATGCTTTGTGAACAAACTAACGCCCACATATCTTCCTACCAGACCAGAAGCCTTCAGGCAACCCAAACTTAAAAAGACTTTCTCCACTCAGCTTTGGTTAATACATAGCTGCCATGCAACTTCAATAAAGATCCGGCATTACACAAAGAGGGGGGGAAAAACATTAGTATTATGACACACTTGGAGGCCAGTGATTGCTGAGGCCATCTTCGCTTTGAAGACTGTGTAGTTGGTGTTCAGACACTTGAACCGAGGGGACAAAACACTGCCCTCAAGCTGGGGGATGGTTCCCTACTTTACCGATATGAACTTCACACATCAGCCATCATTCCTCCCACCGGCAATGGCTGGACTTTTCCAACAGTACCACAGAGAGATGCTGAGACACAAAACTGGTGTAATATATTATGAAAAGTAGCTTGTGGCTTTTAAGAGAACTCAACATAACACTCCCAAAGATGGTTCAGCACAGAGTCCAAGTTGTAAGGGACACTCCTCTGGGTAATATGAACCGCTGATTGACTAGTCGGCTGTTAGATAGTTTTAATGGTGTGGTTGTCAACAATAACAGCTTGGCCCACTTTTTTTTGCCTCTGAGACTCTCATTGAGAGCACTACTAAAGATGGTGTTAGATCTACTAGTCCACATCCACATAGTCTCCCCCCCCCTCCCCCCAAAAAAAGAGTGCACATACTGTCCAAATGCTGCAAAAAGATAATGACATATTTTTCCATAATGTCCCTGTATCATTTTGAATGTTTCCAAAAACAAAGACAAAAATGTATTTTGTGTTATTTGTAATGCGAGTCTGACATGATTGGACCTAATTTACAAAATGTACACCTTTCAAATAAGATGACAAAAGTAGGCATAAGAGTAGCCTACATATATTCTATTCAGATTTTTCAATACGGTAATTAGACATACAGTGTTCCCATGTGGTAACGGACGGTAAATAGGTTGAAACTAGGTAACTAACGTACCGTTATATGCAAAACAAAGATCAGCTACTTATGGGCTGACGCACAACCGAGCCATGTAAATGAATGCAACTTAAGGCGCAAACCTACATTGGTGAATGTGAATCTACCGGCGTGTTGCAACAGAAAAACAGCGACCCCTGGTGTTCTTACGAGGGGAACTTTTTGATGCACCACATATACAGGTAGTCCTCAATTTACGAACACAATGGGTTACGAGAGGCTGTTAGTAAGTCAAATTAGATTGACATATCACATTTTATTTTCAAATGTAGATTTATAAATACAAAAAAAAATGAAACAAATAAAAATGAAATAATATAATAACAAAAGTTTTGAGAATGACAAAAATATAAATTTTCACAAAATTTACTGCCTCATTTTTGATGATGGCAATTTGAATTTACTCCAGAATGTTACCATCAGATGAATTGAAATTATTTTTCTAAGACCCTAGTTGCCATTTATTGGCTCGTCAAGAATTTCAAGGAGAGGTGTTAAATTGCTGTGAAGAAGGCTTCAGGGCGCCCAAGAAAGTCCAGCAAACGCCAGGACCGTTTGATAAAGTGGATTCAGTTGCAGGATCGGGCCACTACCAGTGCGGAGCTTGCTCAGGAATGGCAGCAAGCAAGTATGAGTGCATCTGCACGCACAGTGAGGCGAAGACTTTTGGTGGATGGCCTGGTGTCAAGAAGGGCGGCAAAGAAGCAACTTCTCTCCAAAAAAAACATCATGGACAGACTGATATTCTGCAAAAGGTACAGGGATTGGACTGCTGAGGAATGGGGTAACGTCATTTTCTCTGATAAACCCCCATTCCGATTGTTTGGGGCATTTGGAAATAAGGTTGTCCGGAGAAGGAAAGGCGAGCCATCCTGTGTCATGCCAACAGTACAGCATCATGTGTTGGGTTGCTTCTCAGCTTTTCATATTTTTGCCTAAAATCACAGCCATGAATAAAGAATGGTACCAAAACATCCTCCAAGGGCAACTTCTCCCAACCATCCATAAACAGTTTTGTGACGAACAATTCCTTTTCCAGCATGATGGAGCACCTTGCCATTTAGCAATAGTGATAACTATGAGCTCAGAGAGAACATCTTCAACATTTTGGGTCCATGGCCAAGAAACTCCCCAAACCTTAATCCCATTGAGAACTTGTGGTCAATCGTCAAGAGGCGGGTGGACAAACAAAAACGGACACATTCTGACAAACTCCAAGCATTGATTATGCAAGGATGGGTTGCCATCAGTCAGGATGTGGCCCAGAAGTTAATTGACAGCATGCGAGGGCGAATTGCAGAGTTATAGAGAAAAAGGGTCGACGCTGCGAATATTGACAATTTGCATTTAATTGTCAATAAAAGCATTTGACACTTGTGAAATTATTGTAATTATACTTCAATATATTATAGTAACATTTAACAAACATATCTAAAAACACTGAAGCAGCAAACTTTGTGAAAACCAACACTTTGTGTCATTCTCAAAACTTTTGGCCATGACTGTATAAACCGTATTGACATATACAGGACACTGTCTAAAACATTTTTTTAAATTATGTGTATGTGTGTTAGTTAGAGCACCCTACAATATCGTGTGAACTCCAAGCCATAAAGTTGACAGCAGTCAGCAGTGCCTTGCAGCCAGCGATCAGAGCCATTAAGATGTTGTTGTTATTTATTGTCATTCAATGCTTTTTGTTTGATCTGCAATGCTATGAGGGTAATGGCAAAGAAAATGATACTGGAGCAGTATTTTAAAATGGTACATGCGAGAGCTACGATTGGGATGTTCCTACAAAAATGTATTTACGCGTTACCAAAGTTCACCCCTGCCTCCGCCTCCCAGCACTGGGTACTTTTTTCAAACACAAGGCATTTAACTGTCTTATATCCGTTTTATTTTTCTGTTCCGTTCATGTTAATAATAATTTGGAACACAGTGCATTTTCGCAAATAAAGTTATAAAGAAGTGAACAAAGTTTAGTACCACCAAAGTGCCACCTGAATTTTGACTTGGTGTTTGTTACATTTTACAATATTTGCAGCCCGCCCTCAAACACACACACACACAAAACACACAAGTGCACTGTTTGTTACATTGCTTGTCATTTCTTGACATCTCTGCTGCAGGCCAATGCTAGCTTTCTGGCTCAATGTAGTGCACCATTATTTTTGCCCTAGGCTTTCAGGAGCCACCTACACCCATTGCAGACAGTGACTGGCACACATGCACACATAGTTACAGTATGTATATCTTGCATAGTGCATTGTTTGTGCGCACGGTCACGTGTGTGTGCGTGCGTGTGCATGTGATAACCCAGTCCAGAAGGCCTGTAAAATATGCACAGCAGTCCTATGCATAATGCATGGCTACAGCAGGAGGAAAGAACTTGTGAGCTGAGTGGATTTCCAGCTCTCCATCTCCCCTCTTCGCCCCTTCCTTCCTCAACTCTGCTTTCTCTTAGTTGTTCATTGTTGGACAGGTTTTAAACTGTGGTTCTCATCCTTTTTTCCTTGATGTAAAACATTTTTTGCAGCCAAGTATCATCCCCCTACCCCCAAGCAGCGCAAAGCATTTTTGGTTTGAAAAAAAAGGACTTAAAACCAAGTGCTTGTCTGATATATTGAAATTTGTAACTTAATTTGTACAGTGGTCTCTCACTAACTAAAAAATAATAATTTAATTAATTACAAATAACAATCTTCCACTTAACACACTTCATGTCTCCTTGGTGATGACATATCCGCTAATACCTCTATGAAGTTTAATTTCAGATTAAAAGTATGCTACATATTTCATATACAAGTCTCAGGAAAACTCAGCATTCAATGAGTCACACATTTTTAGTGGTTGTGCACAAATTTCCATGTTACACACAGTATGTGTGTCAGGAGTCTGGACTGGAGAATGAGAAAGGAAAGGTGAGGCGAGGTCAAAACAACAACAAACACAAACAAACTTGAGAATGTGGCCCTTAGTGAAGAAAGGGTAATATTGGGCTTGTGAAAAAATGCAAAGTATGCATTTGTCTGCAAGATTTTGCTTTTATTTCACATACCCACTGAATAGAATTAATCAATGTATGGTACCTGTGAACTGGTATTCCAGCCCAGGATGATTGGACTACATTCCACAATTCCTCTGCCGGATATTGTGGAATGATTAAAATAAGATTATTATTTTTGGGTGTAGAAGCGGCAGAGTTACTGGCTGCACAGGAAGAAATGTGATACCACTATTTAGGGGAGCAAAGACAAGGCCAATAACCGTAACATCTTCAACCACTTTAACTCCCTGCCTCCCTTGTACCCCTCTGTCAGCAGTGATGCTGACCCCAAGCAGGCTGAGTATATATGCCTCATCAAAGACTTTGATTGGTTGTTATAGGACATATCCGTTACAGAGCAACACCAATGAGGAAGACCAAGGAGATTGTACTCCCCCTATGCAGCCAATAAAATTTGAGAGTAACTGTGAACGTTGTTGGGACTTTGGAGTGCCTTGGGCTGCAAACTGGACAATAAACTGAACACGGACCTGCTCTACAGGAAGCGGCAGCCTTCCTGAAAAGACTGGCCTTGTTTAACTTCTGCAATGATGGAGTTGTCAGTGTCCCTGTCCTCTACTAGAGTGTGTTGAGGGGACTGCACCAAGGAGCAAACGCACAGAGCTGAACAAGATCATCAGGAATCCACGTTCAGAGGTCAGGGTACAGCTGCACTGTGTGGAAGCTGCAGTGGAGCAGAGGAATCTGACTTAACTACAGCCCATCCTCAACAATGTCACTCATCCGCTGCATAGTGCCATCACCCAGCAGATGAGCACATCCAGTGGTTGACTACTGTCACAAAAATTGACAACTCAAAAAAAGTATTGGTCCCCCAGGCCATTAAGACTCCATAACACCACCGTAGGCAAAGGGAGAGGAGATAGGAGATAACTGACATGTTAGAAAACCACACGTCAGCCACACAGTTTCTGTTTTCCTCTCTTGTCTTTCTATCTACCTTCTTTGCTGCACAGCACATACACAACACTAATCCACAATCAATATTTTCACCTTGTTGTTCTTGGCAGCCTCTCTAAGTGCCAAAACAAAATCAACAATTCATTACAGCATTCCTCAAAAGGAATATGAGGTTAATTTGTCGGAAGCAATTGTCAACTTCCCACAGTTTGTCATGTCATTCTTCTTCAGACCACTAAGTAGTTGATTAGCACTGCATCAACAAACTTACAATGAGCTGCTTGAGACCCGCAAAGGACTGTTCCACAGAGTTGGCGGTGAGAACTTGTCGCTTCATGGCTGCCTGTTCCCCCAAGAATCGAAGCATTAAATCTTTTACGGCATCACCCTGTGACAAAATGTACAAAATGTAGTGACATATGATGCAAAAGAAGGAACAAAACAATAACAATTAAAGCTACTTGCATATCATTTTTTATTTCTGATCCAAATTTAAGTTAAATGTGGCAATGGAGCTTTGGTGCAAATTATTTGACATACAGTACATTGGCTAAGTGACATTTTAAAATAATGCAAATATAATAGTAAGTCTGAATAGGTAATGCCTGTCTATCAACAAATGATTCCCTTCAAGCAACTACTATAGAGACCCAGTAAGCATCTCAGCCCATATGACACTCAGTTATTTGTTATTTGCATTTAACAATTAACTTGTTAGTAAGGGTGTATATCCCTTTTGGTATAATTTTCCCCATATTATTGGTGTATAATAAATAAAAAAGAGGTGTAGAGATAGACCAATATGTTTTTTTTCAGGGCTGATACCAATACCAATTAATAGTAGTCGAGGAGGCCGATAACCGATATTTGGAGCCGATATTTACTTTCACTAAAAGTTTAAATATCTGTGTAAAAAAAAACAAAAAAAACATAAGAAATGCACACTCCAACTCTTAATTGTGTCAAGAATGTTTTTTGAACATCATTTTAGATTTGCAAAAGGTTGTTGTTGTTTTTTTAAATCTTAGATAATAGACATCTTTGTTTTAAAATTGTAACAAAAAGTTCAGGGAGCTCTCTGGTTCATCAGTATGTCAAAGCCAATTGAAAACTTGAAGCGGAAGTCAACCTTAAACATTTCTTGACAGTTGACAATAATATGTTATATGTGACCTCACTCGTCTAAACATGACACTCTGATTAATATTACATTTGTGGAAGATGGGTTATGAAGCAAAATCCAGCCGTTTTTTTCCATCTCAGGGGGTGGCCATTTTGACACTTGATGTCGACTGAAGATGACATCGCAGTGGGCTCTTTGTACAAACCCACTACTTTCTGAACTCAATACCACTCCTTTATTTCCTGTCTTTCATGATTGGACAAACTAATTAATCCAGGTGTGTCTGGCCATTGTTGTCGTGGTTACTGAGGTCAGGCACACCTGGATTAATCAGTTTGTCCAATCATGAAAGACAGGTAATGAAGTGGTGCTGAGTTCAGAAAGTAGTGGATTTGTGCAAAGAGCCCGTTTCTCAGGGATCAGGCAACGACCAATCACAGCTCACCTATTTTCTGCAGCTGAGCTGCGATTGGGTGTTACCTGTGACCTGAGCAACTGTGATGTAATTCATATTCCACTATCGCAATATTAACCAGAATACTGTATTTAGTGGGGCATTGAACATATTATTGTAAAAAAAATTTGGGGGGTTGCATTCCCCTTAAACAAGTAACTAGCGTCCTATTGTTTTCCACAGTAAATACATTTTTCCCAAATTTAAAAATATCTGAAATGTTACTTATTACTTATCTCAGTTTTACTTTCAAGTAAAACGAAAAGGAGCAGAGAGTTCTGCAGCATCCCTTATAAAGTGAACTTAAAATTTAAAAAAATAGTTCTCTAAAGTAAACACAATGTTAAATTGATGTATTATCGGACATGAAATTTATATGAAAAAAAGGCAGATGCCGATATTCATAAAAATGCTGAATATTGGCTGAATATAATGTGTTTTCTAGTAAATTATTTTTATTACCTGAAGGTTGTCAAACTTGAGACCCGGCATGGTGAGGATATACTGCTGTGTGGCCATGGAGAGCAATGACTTCCTTATCTCCTCAGACGGCAGCCATGCATCATGACGTCTGTCCACCTCGCTTAGACTCAGCGCTGTTGCAAATGCATCGTCACTTCCTGAGAATACAGCCTGAAGCTGGTTGAAAGGCTGGGGCTGAGTAACCGGAGATGAGGCGGGAGGTTGACTTGAAGATGTTAATGTTTGGGATGGAGGAAGTTGAGACTTGGCTGTGAACTCAGGAGGGACAGAATTGTGTCCTGTATGAGGAGTGGGAGCACCCAGAGTGTCACATGAGGAGGAGGTAGAAGAGAGCTTGTGCGGGTTTGCGGCTATAGGTGTTGCAGTCGGGCCTGGTGAGATCTCTGCATTGGGGTTGGACACTGAGATGAAGGAGGAAGGGGCCATGAAGGAATCAAAAAAGTCAGAGGCTGGATTGACCTGTCCATTGTCATTGAAGAATTTGCTGAGACTAGGGCTGGGCTGGCATACCAGTGGAATGGTCAACTTGCTGGGCGTTACCACTTCATCACTTCCCCCACCACTCCCTATACTAAAACTGGGGGACTTGATCAGGGTGGGCTGGAAGCCGTCAGGTATCAGTGAATTTGGCTGCTTACTTTGGCTAAATATAGTGCACACTGGCACAGAGCCGTCTTTGAGATTTGTCCCTTTTTCCGACACTGGTTCATCACTTTGAAGACTAGATGGACTCTTTGTGTCGGTGTGAGATAAATGGGAATGCTCTCTTGCATTTGCCCCATCATTTATCTCTTTTTTCTCAGAATATTCTTTCTGCTGTACATCTAAAACTTCAGTCTCACTCATAATCTGTAAGATGTCTGTTTGTTCTTCAGTGCCACATGATGTGTAGCTTTCATTCCCCTCATCAACGCCACAATCAAGGAATGAATCCATCGGAGCAACATCCTCCTCCTCACTGTTATTGGGAGAATCAGAGATAATGACACTCTCCATCATTTGGTCATTGAGCTTGTCCATCAGGCTTTCTGATGGCGAAGCACTGCTGTCTCCGAGGGGTGTTGCAAAGTCTCCCCCCAGGTCGATGCTCTCTCCCTGTGGCAAGATATTGTCTCTGGCAGGAGTCCGACTGCTGGTTGACTCTGGAGGGTCTGGGGATGGAGCCTCCTGGGTGACATCCTCTACCGTGATGTCCAAAGTGACTGGCCGCTGGGTTGGAGCCTCCTCACGATCCATCTACTGCTTTTCGAATCTTAAATCATATTGAAAGACATATGTCAGTAATTAAAATAAATAAAGAAAATGTATATTTTTAAACAATCGAATAGAAACAATATTAACTACAAACTATAGCAACGACACGGTTAGCACGAGAGATGAGTTATCGCTGTAAAAACTTTACATAATTATCTTTCATATAACGCTTTATCCGAGATCAAAAGTCAACACGCACAGTACTTCTCTTGCACGTAACGATATCGTAACCAATAAATCGCAAAGGCATTGATCTCATTTAGCTATTTTGCTAACACTTGTACCAGTTAGAAACGGAGCTATTTGCAATTAGTCCTTTTTTTGCTTCAGGAATAGTTGCAAGATGTTATAAAGAAAGATAATAGTCCGAAAGTATCCATACAGATTTGTGATTACAGAAGTCAAAAGGTTCAACATAAATATATCACGGGTACAAATTCTTACCAATAACTGGCGCAACCATACAACTTCAATGCGCATGAGCGGTTACTATTGCTATCCGGAAGTTTGGTGTACGGCACGCCGTAGTGACCAAATCTCTTTGGATGACGTATATGATATTCCGGAATTGAATTACGCATGTTTTATAACGTATTCAACGTTGAATAATTTCTGTTGCGCATTCCGTTCGGAAACGCGAACGTAATAATTTAAGAATCGCGGAAGTGGTAGAAAATTGTAAACGAATGAATGTGTTAGATCCATCGTCTTGTTTATGTTATTTAAAAATACCCATTCAGCAGTACATTTAAAATGGAAGACGACGCACCCGTCATTTATGGTCTTGAATTCCAGGTATGCATTTTACAGGGATATCATATTACTGGTGCGTTTTTAGCTTGCTAAAATGATAATTTTCCTATTCTGTGTTCCATTTTCATTTGCACAGTTTTTGCAATGCATGATTTTTAATCTCCTGTTTTCGATTTTACTGTCCTGTTGTTAAGCTGTATCTAAAGTCCCTTTTTTGCATCTGAATGGTTTGCAGGCACGATCACTGACTGCCCAGACAGCTGAAACTGATGCTATTCGTTTCCTTGTGGGTACACAGTCTCTAAAGTTTGACAACCAGGTAAGACAACAGACGTGGTCAAGTCACAGTAATTTAAAAAGGGAAATTACGTGTAAATGTGTAACGGTTGTTATTGTCAAGCACGGCTCCAATACTTTTTCCATCGGTAGAGGGGTGTTTGGGGTGGCTTTACGGAGGGCGGGGCTGTAAGAATAATTTATAATTATATTTTAAAATATAGTTACTTTATTGTTGTTATATTGTTGCCAACTAATTGACCACAACTTTGGTCAGACAGAGTTTTGCATTTTAAGATAATAATGTTGATTTTTGGTTTATACTGTCATACTTATATGTGTAACAATATATTTGCGTTTGTAGTTAAAATTTGCAATTGGGTAAAATGGTGTGGTGTCATATTGTGAGTTAATGTTTTGCTCTAAGTAATCAAAATGAAACACATAATTCTATATCACTGTGATCTCAAGTATGAACAGTCATGACATGTTAAATGACCTAAGACAATTTATGGACAGGAGATGATGAAATTCCTAAATTCCTTGCTGTTGTACAAGGAAATGAAGCAAATGCTGTTCTTAAATTGTTAGAGACTATTTGCTCATGCAGTTGTTCACAAAGTGGTGAACCTTTTTCTATGAACAAATGAGCCTTTCAATCTTTCTTTCCCAACCATGACACTCACCTCTTTTTAATTAACCTGTTCACTCGTGGAATGCTCCAAACAAGAGGTTTTTTTTAGCTTTACTCAACTTTCTCAGTTTTTCGTCCACTCCGTCCCAGCTTTTTAGGAACATATAGCATGCATCAAATTCATATTGAGCAAATATTTGCGCCAAAAAACAAAACAAAACCAAAAAAAAACAAAAACTTTCTTCAGCTTTAACATTAAATATCTTGTCTTTGTAGTCTATTCAACTTAATGTAGGTTAAAAGGGATTTTTAAAATCAATGTATTCTGTTGTTGTTTTTTGTGTGTGTTTTTTTACATTTTAAACAACATCCCAGGTTAATTGGAATTCCGCTTTGGAAAACAGTGCTTCAACTATTCATTATTATACTAGCAAATTTTAATTTTTTTGACATTGATAAATGTAGCCTATGTACAAAAAACATTCCATATGTTATACCGTTATATCATGTCATTGATGTTTTATATTGTTCCGCCAGTGGTGTAGTCCAGGGTATACGCCGGTATACGAAGTATAACTATGGAGGACCAAAACTCCCAACATTCAAAATAAATAAATGAATAAAAGTAGAAATAAAAATAGATATACAAAAATATATAATTAGAAAATTAAATCCCCAAAAAATAAATATAAATGGAAATAAAAACAACAAAATATATATACATAAATAGATACATTTGTATTTAAATTTGGAATTATATTTTTTTATATTAGTTTTTATTTTCACTTTTAGTCATTTAATTATGTAGTCATTTATTTATTCTTAATTTTGGCAGTTTTGATCCATATTGCCAGGAAGAAATGTTATTCAAATGAGGGGGCGGTCCTAAGCATGTCTTGGGTTGGACTCCACCGTTGCAAACTGCCTTTCATTGGTCGAGTGAGCGGCGGCGAAGAAGGAAGTCTCGCTGGCTTGCATGGAGAGCTCCAGCAATGGACGACTATCTTGTTCACTGTCACCACAACTTACGACGTGAGTTGCTCGACAACAAGTCGACAACTTGTGTTACCAAACTGTTCTTAACAAGTCTTGATCATTTTATTATTGTGAGTAAGTACAAATGATGGATTTTTATTTCTTACATGTCACCGTTTCTAAAAGAGGATGTTTTTTTGGACTATTAAAAAAAAATGGTGAAAATTGAGAGTATGCCCACTTCTCCAGGGACCACTACACCACTGGTTTCCGCAATATAAATCATTATATCGTACAACTCTGTGTCCAACTGTCCATATATGCTAAATGTGAGTATTTTATTTTATAGTGTACTGTAGATGACTTGTACATGATCAGTTTTAATTTTATGTGATTCATTTGTATCAACTTTTTTTCAACACTATTTGGAACCTCACATGTAGCCCAGTCAGTTGTGCATTCATAATGCAATAACAAATAACAAGACTTCAGCCAAGTGTGATTCTTTATGATATAAAGAACTGTTACACATTAACCCTTTTTGGTTACTATGGTTTCTCGTATTATTGATTAACTGTTCATGTGTTTTATTGTATGAACTGTATGTTTGTATGTGTGATTGGGAAGAAAGATGAGTTTGTGTGCATGCATGCCGGCATGCACATCTTGCATAGGTCATTACAGAGACAGATGAGAGAAACAGTTGGTGCTAAACGGGAAGAGAAATAATTAGCTCTCTAAGAAAGATAGGGATGACGGTGAGAGCGAGAAATGTCTGCCCAGAGAAAAATGAGCCTGTTTTCTGGCAGACTTGAATGTGAAAATGGTCTGGCACCAAATGCAAACCTAGCTCATTCCAAGTCTTGTATAGAAACAGTCAAAAATTATGCTTGTTGGAAACGGTGACAGTGACCACTTGATCTTTGTAATTTATTATCACACATTGTCAATAGCTGAATATACTATTCTTGACACTTCCTCTACTCAAGCATCAGCCCAAACAAGATTTCATTTAAGCGCGGGAAGAGTGGGAATGTTGTTGGACTTGGTCAGAGATGAGGTACACATAGGTGCAGGTTTCTGGTCTTCAAGAGACAAGATGGTAAAGCAGGCAAAGGAGTAGTGTAGGAATCTATGAAAGGAAATGGCACTAGTTGAGATCAAGGCAATAGTACAAGCAAATTTGAGCTAGATGTAACTACCATTATTTCCAGTCTACAAAACACACCTTGATTAAAAGCCCCGACAGCTAAATTTTGCCGATCTGACCAATTGAGCTGAGACGATTGGGATAATGCCTTGCTGACAGGCACCTCTACAGTAGCCAGCAAGCAGACTAGCAACAACTAGTGCTCTCCCACAATAGTTGCAATATTTACAATGTTGTCTGTAACGTGACATGAAGTCCTTACAGATTGAGTTACCTTCCCCTAGGTCCCGACTTATAAATTACGTTTGCATTTCAGAAGTATGACATTGGACGTTGAAACATATCCATTTCACATTTGATTTGTTATATTAATTATTCATTTTTTCACAATGGGGCGTATTCTCCCATTTGAGATTTAGTCAATTTCTTATGTGCCATTCTTGTGCACTTTCAAAGTGCAGCAATTTTCCTGTCTCATGACACTGACACATCCACCATGCATAACCTGGAAATTCATGCACAACCACCAGTGGCATGATTCGTTGACTAGTGTGTCCCTACTTTCTAGTTCATAGAATTTTCCTAAAATGTGTTAATTCCATAGAAATCCATTTGGAAAATACAATTTCTTTGAATGCATGTCATACTTTTAGCGCAAAATTAACTTGTGGATCCGGAAGTTATACTGATCCCTGCCAGTGATGTGTGTGCAGCTCATCTTACAGGCTACTTTGAATGTGCAAAGCAAGTGAAAGTTGGCCAGGTTGCCATGCAATGCGTGTGGAATGCGATTAAATACAATAAAATAAAAAAATCAGTTTCTCACGGCCCATGATTATGACTGTATTGTTTGTGATCGGCACTTCAACTCCAAGACTCATCAGCATGCTGACCCTTTTTTCCATCAATTAAGATGATATAATCTTGACGTTCGTCCGTCGTTGTAATGTAGTAGAGACACAGTGATTGTATATGGGAAAAAAAAAGAGTGCATCAGCCTATGTCTTTTTTTTTTTACTTAAGCCTGTACTATTTCTATACTAACATGCCTACCATTGCAGGCTTTTATCATAAGTTGTGCTGTTATGTTGTTTTCAATGGAAGTAATTATATTTTCAAGTTTTTGTGTGTTTGCTGGCCAGAAATTATCTTCTTAGTTTGGCAGAGTTTTAACCAACACCAAGAAAAATGTTTTTTCGATTGGCATTTCAGCCCGGAGAGCTCCTTCTGTATCCATAAGCTTTGTGGCCTCTCCACCTTCCATTAAGCATAATGCAGGGTGGAAATGTCTCTCTTAACTCGCAGAGCACCTCTCAAATCCCTTGGAGACCAATAGCTAGAATGACAGATCGGAGTGTGTGTCGGCATGGCATTTAAGGCCGCTAATGAGATAAAGTGCCCAAGCTTGGCACCTCTCACCCGCATTCTACTCCTCCGTACCGCTTACTGTCATCTGTGCGGCTAAAGAGCTTTAGAACAGAGGCCCCTGAAGTGGGGTCCACAAGCCAGCTTGGTTTTATCCCTCCCTTACCTCCTCTTCCCTCTTCCCTCCTCCCTCCTCTACTTCTCCCTGCCTTCATTCCAGCACATAATTAAAAGAGCTGGGCCGGGTGCCCAAGTGGTTCAAAGTTATGAGTCACTCCCCAGGCCTGGAAGAGAGAGGTATAAATCACCTAGGGGGAGGGACTGTTGGAGGTTCTCTTTCCCCTCGCACCTGGGATTATTTGGGAGGACCCTATTACTAGGCCCTCCAATTACCCCATCCCGTCGGTCTGAATTTATTTGTACCGCTCCCCCACCACCATTAAATTATAACTTTGCTTATTTATTTTTTTATTTTTTTGCTTGCTGCAGTCCAACCCAAGGTTAATAGCTGCCTTGCTGACTTTGAGTTGGCTGAGGGACTCTGAGGCTGTGATGCTCATCCCCTCCTCTTCTTCATGTTGCTTTCTTTCATCCTCTTGTTAAGCCTGTAAATGGCAAACAGGCAAGAAGAGTGGGAGTTACTGTCCATGGCATCACCATTTACAGTCCTCTTAGAGATTGTAAGTGTATCTCCAATTTGGGATACTGCCTTTAGTTGTCTGATCAACCCTAGAGAACCTCACTTTTTACTGCATTGTGGGCCCTGAACTGAATTTAACTGAGGGCCCGTGTTGAATAGATTCCTATGTCATGAAAGTCCCTCAATAAAATGGGAAGGTTGTAAAATACAAGTTTACCTTGTTGGAATTTAGACAACTGTTGATTGTTTTTAACATCAGCCAAGGCCTAAGTCATATAACGGGTCAAGGACCTGCCTTCTAACACGCACCAATATTAATGATATAGTTGAAGGGTTGCATCCTCTGTAAATCTTTACTGGCTTGATTTAACTGTAGTGATGTACAAGTTTAGTCTTGGCCCCAACTATATAACTGCACTACTGGAAACCTGACAGACGTGTTTCTGGCGCCACTGTGATTGGAAATGGGATGAATGAAGCAAAATGGATCAGAAACCAAAACAAAAATGTTATACTAACTATACCAAAATGTACTGCAGAGGGTAAACAGTAAAAAAAAAATAATAATCTCAATGCTAAGTGAGAATTAATGAAAACACGAATGATAGCAGGTCTACTGATATGTCTTTATTTGCCTGCACACAGTGTGCATTGATGAAATTCAGTGGTTGTCATGATAATGGTATAGGATAGCTCTTCAGCTAGGATCCATAATGTTTCAAAACTAAATCAGATGTACTGCAGTGTTAGCTATTCATGCCAACTTGTAACGCAACAGATTTAGTATTACAATTTAAAACAAACAAAATACATCCAAGGAGGAAAGTTTTTTGTTTTTTTTTCAAACCTGTGGGCGGTATTTTATTTTGAAAGGGCTTGGTCAGAACCATCAAAAAGACCAAAATGGGTCACAATACCGCCAAGGGGTTTTAAAGTAACATTTATTTCTGTTTACAGAAAAGCATGCTGTGGGTTTCTGGGTTTTTGCAAAGAAAATCAATTTTCCTCTTTTTACATAATCCTATAACATGTAAAAATGCACCATTACTTGTTAAAGTGTTTTAATAGTTATTTTAAAGGCCAAATTTAGATGAAAAAAATGCATCAGTGCAATGTTGAGGGAAAAGAAGCAAAGGACCCAATGCAACAACTGAATTTAAATGACTACAAACATTTTTCTTTTAACTGTGAATGCGAGAATGGATCTGAGCTTTCTTACGCTTAGCAGAACAGCACTACTGCAGATTTCAATAATAGTATGGTTGTCATTTTGCGCCCAGGTTGTATTAATACAAATAAACTTCATAAACTATGCTCAAATGTGGGTCTTGAAATATGATTTGTTCAAACACACTGACATAATTGACGTACTGGTGTAGTTGTGTCTTACTGCAGGCCAGCTTTTATAATTTTGTTGGTTTACCCTCAGAATTGTGAGTGATTAAATTCCCCCCCCCCCCCCCCCCTCTCTACTTGCTCAAAAATATGTGGCTGACTTCAACAATTTATTTATTTTTTGCTTTTTTTATTATAGGTTTTTTATATCTACAAGGATGGTATTTTGATAAAAATTGTTTCGTCAAACGTCCGTGATGTACTTATTTTCTTCCAAATTTAACATTTAAATGATCATCCTTCTGCAGTGGGATTTCCATAATCTTTGCCACCGGTTGAACTAAATCACACATTCACACCTCATGTCATTTAGACCCACAAAACTCCAAGCATCAATTTTATATGCAGTGATCAACAGATCAGACCCTTAGCCATAACATACCAATTTCACTCACTACTGCGACATATTATGTATAATTTTATGGTATCGATTCAACTGCATCAGTTATCAATACTGTGATTTTATTTTTATTTTTATGTGCATTTGCTGCTCAATTTGAAATATAGAATGTGTGGTGTGTTTATGTTGCTGTGGCAATATGTTGCGCAATTTTTTTTTCTTTATTTTTAAGTATCATCTTGCTGTCTCTCACAATGCCATATCAGTACAACTAGAACGCAAATACTGAGCAATGATTACGTCTTCATTTTTCAACTCTACTATTCACGTCTAATGTACTTTTAGATTACTTAAATGGAATTTAAATGGAAGTGAAGTCAATCTCTTTTGTGTTTCTGTTGTCCTTCCTTCAAGATCCACGTCATTGACTTTGATGATGAGAATAACATCATTAATAAGAATGTCCTTCTACACCAAGCTGGAGAGATATGGAGCATTGGTGCCAGTCCTGCAGACAAAGATGTGCTTACCACCTGCTACAACAAAAGTGAGTGCCAGTCTTTCCCACTGCCTCTATCTGTATTCACTTGCTGTTAATTGATTTTGTTTTCTTTCTTCTGTCTTTTTGCCTTCTAACTAACTTGTTTTGTCTGCTTATTAATTAGTTTTATGCATTTAATGTAAGAGTTGTAGCATGGAATAAGTCGCCAGGTAACAAGCATAAGCCTAGATGGAAATTATGTTCTTTTATAGGAATAAAATCACGACATCTCAAATGTACATCATGCTTAGTATTGCTTTTTTATTTATTGTCATTGTGCATTTTTCAGGCCATCATAAAATGTGTTGATTTAAAAGTATGAAGAATTTTTAAATGAGACAGATCATGCCGTTTCCCCCCACAATTTCAACTAGTTCCCAGGTAATTGAACATGTATTTGTAAAAATACAAGGATAAAGAATTCAGATTTTCACCACCTATGTTTTGCCTTGCTGAAATCAAACATGACGTTGAGTCATACATGCACACAACATACGACATCAAGTGCTACAGTGTTTACGGTAGTAAATGTGGCCCATATGTAGGGGCACATCTCATTTTTATATTTGTAAATTGGTAGGTCCCTCCTTGCTCCTTGTTTACATGCTTTGTGTAATTTCTCACTTCATTGGGTGATATAGACACTCCAGAGAGCCAAGAATTTGTACACAAGAAATTAAAAAGTAATTTTCCCATATTATATACACTTTTCCGCCTTTTGTCACTATCTGTGAATGATATCATGTCGTTCCCATCCAGCCAGTGACAGCCGGGTGGTGTCCTGTGCAGCAGTATGGCGGATGCCCTCCAATTATGAAACAGGAAACCATGAGTCTCCTGACGACTCAGCCCATAACCCTCAAACCCTGGAACTGCTTTGTCACCTAAACGACAGTGCCCGCGGCAACGCAGCCTGGTAAGTGTTTTGGGGGAATACCTGTATTTTATTTAATTTTATCTAGGTATGTACAATAACTTTTTTTCCCCACCGATACCAATATCTTTCAGATTCTCCAAACCAATACATATAACTTTTTTTTTTGTAAACTACAAATATATATATGTTGCATTTTAAAATAATAAAACATTTGAATCCCGCTTCCTACTAATGTAGTGAGATTGGAGGATGACGGAAGATGATGGTCAGCAACAACGTACAGTCACATGTTTTGCTATATATTTTTTCACTCTTTTCACTTCAGACGGTGAGGCGGGCAAACTCAAAAGCTCTGATGCGTATCAGTACGTACTGTATTAATAAAGATGGTCACATTTTGTTCTTCAAAGAATAAATCACTCACAAAAATATTTATTTTGCAGTGAAATTTCAACAGTGCACTCTGCACACATGAGCACACCATTTTCACACAATTTGAAATACACACAGGACCCTAAGCATTTGAGAGCTACTGGCCATTTTCATGTGAAGATCTTGTCAAGGACCACAATAAAAACAAGCAATTAAAAATATTTCTCACCATAGCTGCACTTCAACGAGCTGTGGCCATTTGTATACAGCATGGCACAGTACACTGCCATAGGGTTTACTATCTATCCATTCATTTTAAGAACCACTTATTCTTCACTGTTAGCCATTAGCTTAGCCATTCCTCAATTTGACTGCTCCACTATTGTTTACATTACCTGCAAGACCCGACAACAGTCCATGAAGGTCCCGCATGGTCGCGCCATCTGGTTCGGGATGTTGAAAGTACGGTGAAAAATCGCTGGAATTCGTCAAATTTGTACTGCTCTCCAATGTTGATTAAGTCCATACGATTATAGTACCCAGCAAAAAGGGTAAAGTTACATTCAAAAGGGAAAAAGCACGGCTCACTTCGTTACTCTCCGGCGGCTGCCCAAAGCAGGCCGCTCCTGAGGCGGTACCACAGGCATCAGCCCGGGCGACCGCCCTGGGAACATCAGCTGCGGCTTTCCTTCAAGTAAATAAGACCCAGCTAGCAGTGCATGCGCTTGTGAACATTTTTACCCCAAGTTTCAATGTATATAATACATATTAGTTTTAGAGTCCAGGAGACTTTGACTGGCTGTACGTGTACAACCTATAATTTTTTTTAGTCGCCACATTGTGAAATTTGGGCGACTGCACGCTCAAATTGGGAGCAGTCTAAAGCCCTGTTCTGGGAAAACTAAAGCTGTGTTGACAAATGTCTCCTGAAGTTGCACGCAGCTGCGTAATATTACCGCCTACGTCATGCAGCAGAGGCTAGGACTGTTAAAGTGACAGTAACCAGATCAATGTTTGTGTATTTGAGGTGGCTTTCAATATCGGCCTACATTTCCAATATTGGACTGATACAAGTGATATAATTTTCTCCCAATAATTATTGGTTTGATAGATATTATGCTTCACTTATCTTATCTCTCTGCTTAATCTTTCTGTCTATTTATTGAACACTGGGAAAGCAACGTTTTTTGCGTTAGTTATATTATTTTGTGTGCAGCGGCACGGTGGCTGACTGGTTAGCACGTCCGCCTCCCAGTGCAGAGTATGTGAGATCGAGCTTGCGTGGGTTTTCTCCGGGTACTCCGGTTTCCTCCCTCATTCCTAAGACATGCATGCCAGGTTAATTGAGCACTCAAAATTGTCCACAGGTGTGATTGTGAGTGTGAATGGTTGTTCGTCTCTGTGGGCCCTGCGATTGGCTGGCAACCAGTTCAGGGTGTACCCCGCCTATTGCCTGAAGCCAGCTGGGATAGGCTCCTTGTGAGGACAAGCGGTTAAGAAAATAGATGGATGGATGGATGGGTATTATTTTGTCATTTTTCCACTTCCCTGACATTTGAATATTTTTTTACTTTCTGAGACTCAGACTATTGACTGGCCCGCATCTCCGATTGTAGTCACAGCCTGAGTCTTTTGTCTTTTGTGAGGCACAATGCCTTCCCATAACTCACCACCTATGAGAAAGGAAATCGATGCTCATTTCTCATTTTAGTCCACTGTTCATTAGTATCTCTCGATTGCTATCATTTTTAGAGATGCCAATCAGTTAAAGTGACGCATACTGTAACTGTGTCTGTAAGGAAGCGATAAAGATGGAAGAAAGGGAAGACTGGAAGAAGTGTGGGCAATAGCATGAGTGTGTGCATGCTCGCGCATCCGTGTGCGTGTATGTGTGTGTGTGTGTGTGTGTGTCAGGCAAAAGTCAGGTCAAGCAATGCTGCTGTAAAGATTGATATTTTTAGCTCCTATATCTCAACATACAGCACATCTTGCACAAGGATATTAGGTGTGTACATGTGTGTGCATATCTTATAGCCTATGCTATGCAAAATGGGCACTATTTTGCCTCCCTAGATGAATGGCTTTGATCTGGTCACTCCACCTCCTTCAAAACACATTAATGTGCATTTACACTCACACTCACCATTGTTTGCATTAGCGTGTGCGTGTTTGTGTATGTCAGGTGGGAAAAGTAAAGATGTGAGATTTTGTATTCATATAAGAATATGAACGTTCCCGTGTGTGTATGTTTGGCTCTGTGTAGGCCACAACTCACCTTTACAACTTTCTCATCCATTAAAGTAGTAGTTTCAGACTGTATCTCATTTGATAATGCAAGAATTGCCTCCAGGTGGTGCTGTGCCATCCACCCTCATGCAGTATATCTTCGTTTTAGTTAAAGGGTGCTCCAAATGTTCTCAATATTGTTGAGGTCAGGTAATGATGGTGGCCATACAATGTTTTTTTTCTCTTCATACGCATAACAGCTAAAGCTTCAATGGTAATTTTTGCAGCGTGGAATGGTGTGTTGTCTTGCATGAGAATTATTTTGCTGCGGTAGACATGGTTCTTTTTAGACCATAGCAGCAAATTTCAGTTTTAAGACTCAACAGATGACACATTCAGGCACCATGAAGGGTCTCACACAGTATTGTTGCCCAAAACATCCAACTATCTTTCAATCCATTTTCAATACTGCTATAGGTTGCAAGTGAGCTGAATCATTTCCCAAATGATTTTTGGGCGGCAATCAGGCACAGGGCACATACTAGAGGTGTATGCATTCATGCTCACATGGACATTTTAGATTTTTTAATGATCCTAACACGCTTAGTTCTCACAAGGGTCGCGGGGGGTGCTGGAGCCTATCCCAGCTGGCTTCAGGCAGTAGGCATGGTACACCCTGAACTGGTTGCCAGCCAATCGCAGGCAAAATTATTAATAAAAAAAAAATTGTATTCATGTATTTCAAAGACTACTGTAAAGGTTCCACCTTATTGACGAGTTATGAATAACTGCAATGCAAGCCTTAGGAGGGTCCTGCATCAAGAGGTCCTAGGACAGGGGTGGGCAAACTCAGTCCTTGAGGGCCACGGTGCTGCATGTTTTGGATATTTCCCTTCTCTAACACAGCTGATATGTGATCAGCTCATCAGTAAGCTCTAGATAAGCCTGATAACGATCCTGTTGATTGGAATCATCTTGTGTTGGAAGAGGGGAACCTCCAAAACCTGCAGGACTCCAGGCCTCGAGGACCGAGTTTGCCCACCTGTTCTTTTTTTTTTTCTTGAGAGCTCAGTATTGTTCATTCGGTAATTTTACCGATTTGACATGTCATCATCATTGCTCTCTTTTTATTTTATTTTTATTTTGTATGTGCGTGCGTGTGAGTATGTACTCATTAGTTCACCAAAAACCTATTAAAAATCCCATACCGTTCACCTAAACCGAATACTTCAGAATTCAGCTAGAGTCATGAGGTTGTCAGGAGACCCGAGGAAGGATCAAAGAAAAGAAAGGAAAGTGTAATCCAGCACCGACTAGACATTACCTACTACCCACCGGGTTACCAACCAGAGTCTTTCACCAACCCCAAAAACATCTAAATTCCAACAAATTAGGGAGACCTCAAAAGACCAAAGGAGAGACTGAGGAAAGGAAGGAAGGATAGATGAAGCAGAGTGAGATCCACAGACATCAGCCTCCACCGATCAAACGACCAGAGGAAGAAGCAGATTGTGTTTGAATTTCGATAGATGCTGGTGTAGTGGATCTGGCATGCCTGAAAACCTCCACCAAAGAGGGGAGCCGTCGACCCCGGCCAGGACAGAGCAAGCACAACCCCCCAGGCCACGGCAGCGCCAAGGGACAACCCCCGGGCCCCGCAGGGGCCACCGGCCGGAGAGCAAACCCAGGAGCCTGGAGCAGCCCCCCACCCCCACCCCAACACGGCCTGCGCCCCCAACCCAACGCAGTAGGACGGGGCACGGCAGGCCCGCCAGGCACCCCACCGCCCCCCCACAGACTGGCCAGCGAAGCCGTTTTTTGACTCTCCATACTCTATTCAAGGTACCGTTGCAGAATTGGAGAGTTGAAGTCTACCCTTGAATTTGCCAACCTCTGACATAGTATCAGAGGCAGAATGCCGCCAGCTACTACAAGAATGTGAAGTTTCACACCCAAGAATCACATTTGTATTGAAAGCAATTGTTGCCACACACATGTCTCCATAAATCTAATTAACATAGTAGGGCAAGCCAAAATTGCTATGTGAATATGCACACATTATGTTGTTTGTGAAAGGTACAGGCCCACAATGGTCACAGAAAAAAAACTCAAATCTGACAAAGGTAATGCGAAATAAGAACTTCATGAAAATTAACCAATGCAATTAGGCACTGCTTTTGAATTTTGGTTCACCGGAATTATTTATAAAAACAAACTCATGAAACAGGCCTGCAGGACAAAAATTATGGTAACCCTAGAAAATAATTTGACCATTCAACCAAGGTGTGCCCTCCGAATAGCGTCACTGTTGTCTTCAAATTTGTGATCAGTCAGTTGATCTATTTGAAGGGTGACAAGCAGTCACTGTGCTGTTTGCTGATGTGGCGTGGTCTGCTCTAATGATGGAACACAGGATGAAGCAAAGGGAGTGGGCTGTCTCAAGAGATTAGAAAGAAAATTATAGACCGCTCATTATAGGTGAAGGCTATAAGACTCTCCAAGTAGCTTGATGTTCCTGTGACTGTAGTTTCATACATTATTCTAAAATTTGTAGGCACCAAACCTAAAATAATAAGCACTAAAAAGTGTGAGTGAGCCAATCAACATTACAAGGGAGTTATAAAGCAACAGTTTGAGCAACTCTGTTATGGAGCTGTTCATCTCCAAGGAACACGCATGAAATACATACTGTACTTTATGCTGAGCACAGTGAAGAATGACCAAGCAGGTGTGGAATCAACACTATGCAAACCATAGTGTGCGGGTTGAATCAAAGCTAGGCACGCAGCAAAAGAACGCACTTTTTCCCACATCAGTGAGGCAACTTTTTTTTTTATTCCACTGCTGTTTTGAACACTGGATTGAAAGAATCAAGGTTTTGGATTAACTGTGACATTATTTTGTTATGAATTGCTCAATACAAATACTATATAATGCCAGACTATTCAATAGATAATAATAAAAGTTTTACACAAAGTAACAGAACTGACCCGTCACAGTTACCCGGTATTTAAAACATAGTCTCATTTTTGTTTATAGCAGTACTTGAAATACCCACAAGGATGAAATTGTATGTGTGGGACAGAGATGAGGGAGAGGGCGAGGGAGAGGGGGAGAGAACGAGAGGGAATGCATGGTTGATGAAACCCTAATTTACCACGTACGTACCACTAGGTGGAGTAACTACACTCTTAATCATGCTTTCAGCCACTTACGTATTGGAATGCGGGGGTGAAATCTATAGGTGTCTAGTAGGATGCATTGCGGTCCTCCATGCATTTGGAGTTACCTTTAGAAATAAATACTTTCCCCCCTTTGATCATACCATCATATTTTGGATCAATGACCCCCTGTTCAATACACAATGTTAATGTGCTTGTTCAAGAATCGTGTGTGTGTTTTGAAATCCACAGTGTGCTATGGGAGCCAATGGGAGATGGCAAGCGTGTGATTTCATTGGCTGATAACCATGTACTTCTCTGGGATCTGCAAGAGAGCTCCACACAGGCCACAGTAAGACAAACACGCACACACACACGCACACACACCATATCTCACAATAGTAAACTCATTATTTGATAACCACCATATTGTCTCGACATTATCAGATGCACACGTCCTTATTCCCTGTGACACCAGCAGAGTCCACTAATCTCTCATACTCAGCTCACCATACACCCCCCCCACCCCCGACCCCTTCTATATTGCCTGTAATTGTGAAATGTAAGTGTGTACAGTTGTTTGGTGTCCTGCGATTGATGACCAGTCTGTCCCACCTCCGTCAATTGTGATGAGCTTCAGCTCACCCATGACATGATGAGTATAAATTGTAGAATATGGAGTTGACAAAGACTGAGGAACAAAATGCACTCTGACTAATAGCCACGAGGAGGAGTAAGTAAGCAGGTAGAACTAATTTAGACAAAGGAATAACTACAAATGGCCAAACTTTAATCAATCCCATGAACAGAAAATCAAACTTCCCACTGTCAACGCAGAGTGTCATTAAGGTTATCATAAGTACATTAATGATATCAAGGTCAAGGTTTATTTACTGCCTACTTTATTCACTGCCCAAAGTGCTGCATATATTAAACAACTGATTAAAGAAAAACAATAGGGATTAAAAAATATAAATTAGAATCAGGTCAGCTAGCATGCATTTAAAATGCAGTGAACACTATTAAAATAAAACTGGAAATAAAAAATAGCACTAAGATAAAAACACAATAAAATATATCACTGTTTTCATTTCTTATTGAGGTTGTGCTATTTCAGACAAATTAGTTAGTTTTTTGCTTTGGCTGATTCTGTGACATAAGACTATTAGTGTGTTTGGTGTATTTGTTAAACATTCTAAAGGAATACAATTGGGTTTTTTTTTAAGTACAAAGTGTTAATGTAGTTTGCAACAGTATGCCTGTGTTATACTGATTTTGCAATAAAATTTGTAATAGTGCCATGTATTTCAAGTATCAATGTGATATGTTTCCAGGAGATATCTGTGAGATAAATGTGTTGCAGTAGTGCTGTTTTCATAAAAAAAATCTTCTTGTCCTTGTTCTTGGCCTTTCAGAAAAATGCTCATGTACTTATTCTGAACCTATGTTAAAGGTGTATTCAAGGATCTTCTTGAAAAGTAGAAGCCAAACGTCCGTTCGTCACTTTTTAAAAACTGTGCATAGGGAAGACCATCCTACCAGCTCTCCTGCTCATCCGGGGGAAACGCCTTTCAAATGTCGGGAACTTGCGAGCTCATCTTCATCATCTTCTTCATCAGTCTCTGCAACCGGCCTCACTTCATAGACGGATGTCCTCTTGCGGATCTCAAACATTTTCAAAGTATGCGGTGATATCGGTGGAGCTACAACGATGAATGGCTGAGTCCGAAGCTCAATGGCTACATGCTGCAAACACTCGAAGTGTGCATGCACAGCTAGGAAAGAGCACGCACAACATCGTTAAGGCAGATTGATTGATGGGATCAAGAACCAATCATTAAGGCCCCGTCCAGACGGAAGCAAAGCCGGCTTCGTTCCTCAAACAAATCTCGTACACACAAAAGCATTTCAAGACATGCGTGTGTCCAAAAGAAGACGTTGAGGACGTTTAACGGCTGTAATGTATATGCCAAGTCTAGAGTGGCGCTGTAGCGCAGCAACAGGGAGTTAACGGAAAGAGTAGAAGAAGAATCAGTGAAGAAGACAAACACTTATTTCCCCTAACTTTATTGCAATCTACAGAACAAATTGCTTTGCATGTATCAAAACAACATGAAAAAGATGAACACAGGAGAAGTGACAATAGCGGGTGATTCAAGTACGACACCGCTTGTTGAACGTGGGAATAAAGAAGCAAAATATTTTGCTGCAAAAGCATAAGCAAGTTTAGGAGGCTACACAAAACGACTATGACACGTTTATCCGCCATTGTTGTTGACAGACTGACGGTTCGCGTGCAGTCATGCGAGAATTGGCACATACGTCATCAATCTGCAAAAATGCGTCGTCATCGTGCTGCGACCATTATGTCATCACTGGAGGAGTAGCTTGCATATGGTGTCCAGACGGACGCGTACGGGGCGCATTTTCAAATCTTTCCACTCTGGAGCCCGGTTTCAAAAGTGATCGGTTTCAAACTCCAAAACTGCGCCATCGTGTGGACGAATGGCCTAAACAGTAAGAAACTTGTGAGGATACATTGAAACTGGCTTTTGTGTTGACGGGGCCTAAGATGATCCACCTGGAAGACGCAGCACAAAGGATCCTTGAATACGCCTTTAAGTAAAGCTCATATTTCATATTTCTGAGAAGACTTTCTACAAAATGTGTTGGTCGAGAAAACCATGTGTGAAGTCAAAGGCCCCTAATAATAAATGAGTTGGTTAGGCTTGTCAAGATTTAAGGGTCTAGCCCAAATCTAAATTTAAAGATGTGTGTCAATATTTTTCTTCATATTGTTAATCTATCTGTGAATTTAAGTGGTTTCCCCTCAAAGAAAATGAATGTACATACACACAGATTCCCGTTATTCCATCATTTATATCTGTTCTACTGCTTTCAGGTTGTGTGCTCTGGTAAGTAGTGACCCCAATGTGAGGTTGAGTACAACCACAGGGGCATGTGAGGTCTTAATCCTATCTTCTGACACCAACACTGGACAGCAGAGGTATTAAATCCCATATCAAGGGAGAAGAGGAGAGTTGGAAAGTAATCGGGGGAGGCTGTATAATGAGAAAAGGAAGATGGAGGGAGCAATGGGCGGCCAAGCTTGATTGGAAAGATGTAGGCTGGAAGGCAGAGCAGGATGTATGGATGTGGGAAGGGAGTGTGCTTGATTAGGAGAGAGGGAATGAAAAAGAGAAGAAAAAAATTTGGCAGTCAAGACAAATTCCTCTCGTACTGATGAGAATGCTAATATCTCTTCCCCTTCCTTCCTGCTCCCCCTCTCACCACGGTTTTCCCATCTCCCATTCCCTCTATCTGTCAGTGGGTTATGTGTTCATTTCAACCTGTCTATTTCTTTCTCACAAGGCCTTGGCCTAGATTATCATGTCTTCAATGTGGGTGTTTGGACGAGCACGTATGAATATGAAGAAAAATCATCTGAATACAGTAGATATTTAAAGTCATTCTACACACCCAAATGCCAGCTTTTTGGGACATAAATACATTTCAAAACATTTTGCACCATTACTGTGCCCCGTAACCTGTACAGCTCAACTGATTAAAAAAATTATCTTTTATAGAAGGGAAGCAAAAATATACAACTGAAATAATGTGGTTGCTCAAGTGTGCACACCCTTGTTATAACTGGGGATTCACATTCAAACCAAGGCTGTACTTGCCATCTGGCATACAGGGCAGATGCCCAGTGGGGCGGCCTCTTTTGGGGCCAATACAGTGCTTTTTAATTGTTATGTTGCTATATTTTACCCCAAGAGACTGATCCACAATTTAGAGGGACTGGTCCGGTAATCCATGTAGATGGCAAACTGAAACATCATCAATTAACATGTTAGGCAAGAGTCGTGCTAGGGGGGGGGGGGGGGGGGGCCTAAGGCTACGTTCACACTGCAGGGCGTGTTGCCCAATTCAGATTTTTTTGTTAAATCCAATCTTTTTATGTACCGTTCACATTACAAAAACAAATGCGACATCTAATGTGAATGCAACACGCTCGTGATGCGCCTCGCATGCGCAAAGACCACACGTCGATTGACGTACACCAAAAACAACGACGTCACGTTGCAGTGTTAACGGAAGTAAGTATTGTCCCGACTTGCAACGTGTCATATGCAAATTTAGCTGTGCCCTACGGACGCTGCAGATTGGTGGACTGGTGGACTCCTTTTGCGAACATGTTAGGAGTTCGATTCATGTGGCTTTTCTGCATACATTATTAGTGACGCACCGAATATTTAGCCACCGAAATTGTTCTGCCGAAAATGGCATAAATAGCCATTATTTATTTATAAAAATAAATAAATAATAATAATAAAAATAAAAATAAAAAATAAAATTAAAGCCGAAAGAATATGGCCGAAATAAGTTGTGGTGACGCAAGCAAAAAAACGCTGCAAGCATATTATGATAGGGCTACCATCATTTTTGAACACACTTGTTCCATGAGTTAAAAAATATTTCTGTTGAACTACAATTCAAAAATGTCTGATTTTCATTGAGTAATTTTGATAAAATGTATTATTATTATTATTGTTGTATATATATATTTTTTTTTTTATTGAAAACTTTCACTTTTATTACATTCTCTCCTCTAAAATGTTTGGTGCAATGTTTGAGAGGCATTAAAATCCTTAAAGGAACACAAGTGTCTTCTCTTTCAAACCTGGTGTGTTTTTTTGTTTTAGTTTTTTAACCTATTCTGATTTCCTGATTCTCACTCACTCACACTGTCTGCCTGTTCTAGGACAGCAGCTTTACCCGCTCTTTGCGACGTGGTACACTTACTGTACTTGTTTTTTTTTAAATTAACAACTATTTTACCTACTCACTCATTTACTCACTGACTCACCCAGTCCCTCACTCACTCCCTGGCATTCTCTTTATGCTATTGGAGAAATAATGAGAGGGTTCCTAAACTTCCCACAAGTTGTATGGCAACAGCTCGATTGATGATTTATGCCTGAACAGCGTGACTGTAGGGCAACTACAAAATATACAGAAAAGGAGAAAAATCAGGATGTAGACAGTTGGAGGAAAGGAAAAACATGAGGATTATTATGTTTTTTATGACTGTTTGGTACGTCTTACTTTTAGTGGGGGAGGGGGGGGGGGGGTCCAAATCCAGCTTGTAGAATCAATATCATTTCATTTTTGGACTTTCATGAGAAAAGATTGCATGTGAAGTCCTTCGATTACTTTCCTTTTCATCGTTGCCCTGAGACACAAATAGCAGTTTTGATTAAAATCAATTGACAAACATGCTGTGCAAAAAATAATAATAATAATAACAGCCGTTGTCTTCACCTAACATTGAGTTACAGTTGTACATTACAGTGTTTGCATGTTCTCGCCATACTTGAGTAAAATACAAAGTGCAGGTCTCCTGAGGTGCATAGACAACTTTCATAAAATGCAAGTCATGTATAAAGTTGGGTCCAATTTAAAAAAAAAAAAAAAAAAAACTCCCAAATTTATGTCATTTAAGGCGTTCATATAAGTTACAATATTTGAAACTCAGGCAGCCTTAACTTTCACGTGTACATCATTTTTCAGCAATCATCTGACATTTTTCATCTTTAATGCATTATGAACGTGTGAGTTATCGTGATTTATGTCACTGATAGTAGAAGAGGCATGGTTTAGTGCAGGAGCTTGCTTACTGGACAGCAGATTTTTAGTCATTTAGGGCTTCTTAAAATATATGAAATCATATGAAGCAGTGCACGTTTGCACTTTACATTAAACAGTTGTGATTTTGAGGTTGTAATTCTAGTGTTGTTTATTGAGCAAATATTAACTACAATGTAGTTTGCATCAAATACTGTATAATTTGTACACAAACTACACATCCTGGAAAACACGTGCAGAATGAGAGGAAAAAGCCATATCTCTTGGAAAATGAGCTATGTACCATAGATACATTTCAAGTGGCTGCTTAGAGATGTTAATAATGTGGGCCGTGATACTCTGCAGGTCTCCAGCACCGCTATGCTTGAGGGGAAAGGACAGCTTAAGTTCACCTCTGGAAAGTGGAGCCCTCACCATAACTGCAGCCAACTTGCCACTGCAAGTGACACAGCTATAAGAGGCTGGGACCTTCGCACCATGTGGTGAGTTTTCTGTAAAAGGCTTATCTGGTGTAATGTAGCAATCATTTATCTTTCTACACTCACATGCCTATTAAGATAAAACCAAACTGAGTAGCGGTGTTTTCTGTTATTCACCTGATGTCGATTTACAATGGGGTGCTAAATGTCTTTTGTCGGGCAATACACCAGACCAGGGGTCTGCAACCTGCAGCTCTGGAGCCACATGTGGCTCTTTACTCCCTCTCTTGTGGCTCCCTGTAGATGTTAAAAAGAAAAACTGTAGGAATTTTTAAGTTGTCAGAAAAAGAAAGATGAAAGGTAGATGAAAACGTTTTTAAAATTACCTAAAATGTAAAAAGTGACCAAAACATTTTCTAAAAGGAAGAGGAAAAGCAGAAAATTGACATAAAATGTCCATGAAATTGCCAAAAATGGCAGAGAATTTAATGATAAAAAAAGGCAGAATAGTATTTTTTTTTAAAGGCATAAAAGACGACGTTCAAAAAGTAACTATAAAATGTCAAGAAACAGAATAAGTCCTAAAAATTACCATAAAATGGCCACAAAAGTATTTTCCATACAGGTGCTATATGTATGTGAAATTTGTGACACACGGAGTAAACAGTGTCTCTGTCAGAGAATATGTCACATTTACGTCCTTTGCAATCTTTTGACTGTTAAGGATTCAAACCTCCACAGTGCGTGATGAAGTACGCTACATGACAGTCTAACATTAATGCTCCTGTTTGACATGGAGTAGATGTACTTCTTCACATTAACCTTGTTACTGCAGATTATCGGTAACACATCTTCTAACCTATAGCTTTGTGTGTGTGTGCAGGTGGTGTGCTTGTTTGTTTTCCTCGTGTTTGTGATATATGTGATGATGTGTTAGGTCAGCACGTGTCGTGTGGGGGCTCTGCTAGAGGAATAATAATCACCTTGCCATTGATCACCATGATAACAGCAAAGTGCAGAGGAGATTGAGAGGGGTGCTTGGTGAAGGGGAGATAGACAAGAAGAGAATATATTTACGAGATGCGTATCGCGGCCACTGATAGGATGGGTGCAACATTGATATCACTCTGCCTTGTAACAAATTAAAGAGTTCCTGCACACTTCATTTTGGCTGTCCTCCCGCAGCTTTGGGTTTTGAAAGACAGTGCTGATTTGGCCGTCAGCACATAGGAAAGTGGAGTGAGGTGTCTTACATCAGGCCTAGTTATCAAAAGCCATAGTCTCATCTGTAAAAATCATAATGCACCGCTATTATTTCAGAGGACAACTCCAGCCAGCATAAGAGAATAAATCTTGAAATTTTGAACAAAGCAACAATCAAAGAAACTATATACTGTATATTAATTAGACTTTTGGGACGGATAGACATAGCAGAAAAATGGCAGCAAGACATGATGTAACCCTCCCGTAAGGCGTGGCACGAATTAGCGATTTACTAGACCTATGATTACATTTAAAACAAATAAAAAAGTATGTTGATGTGATGGAACTCATTTAGCATATTATTAAAATTGATAGTTTTTTTTTTTTTATGAATGAACTTTGAAAAATCAGGAACTTCTACACTGTCCCTTTACGGCATATTTTAGTGGGCAAGCATTCTTGGTTTAAATTGCTGCATGTGAAAAAAAATTCAGCTTTGTTTTGACAAAATAACATCAACCCATCCATCCATTTTCCATTCAAGTATTGTTCCTATTATAATTATTATATTATTCTTTTTTTTTTTATATTTATAAAAAATTACATTAAATATAGAGAAAAGCAACTGAGATATTTCTACATTGTACATCCGAAAACTGCTGTAGAAAATATTTAGTTTTTTCTTTGCTGACCAGTGTAATGCTTTAATACATTTTATTTGTATAGCACTCTTCATGAGACTAGAATACACACACAAAAACAACAAAAAACTACAGCGGCAGAAAGAAAAATTACACCAGTTGTCAGAATTATACAAAACTTTACAAATTGACACCAAACACATACATATAAACAATACATGATATAGGACAAGCACATGACAATAATCACACATTAAAATCAGTTCTAAAAAGGTGGGTTTTGCGTTGTAATTTAAATGACGGTACGTCCATGCAGTCACAGATTTGTACCAGAAGAGAGTTCCAAAGGGTGTGAGCAACTATCAAGAAGGCTCTGTCACCCTGTCACAGTTGGGTTTCAGATAAAAAATTAATATTAGACAAAAAGTTCAGAATTCCAGCATTTATTCCATGTTATTTACATCTAGATGTCTTAAACAACTCAGGACAGAGCATCTTTTGTTTGAAGTCTAGCGAAACAAACTCAGCTCAATGTATGTATGGTAGGCTTTACTTTGCCAGTTTTTCAGTCCTGTCTGAATCTTGGGCTTTGTCAACTGTTCTGTCAGCTCTAACTTAGCCACTCTTGGAGAACAGCCCAACACAGTAGTACGATATGTGCTGCACCCTGTTTCTGAGACATATAATACTTTAAAAAAAAACACTACTGATAAAACATACATGGATTCTGTTCTAGTTTGTACAAATGTAATATGCAGTTTTATGTAAATTATAGAACACCCTACTCGTATATTGGGGCAAAAAAGCAGTGTTAATGGAAATATGAGACAGGTTTTGCAAGTTCTTCCCTGACTTTACTTTTTATTGTGCATTATTTAGAAACTGAAACGTATCAAGTCTTTTCCCCCCTTCCTGAAGGGTGCAGTAATGTTTGTTCTTAAATGAAAGTGTATAGTTTAATGTTGGATTGGGATACTGCATGTGCTGTGTTACCCTCAGTCTCTCATTAAGGTGATTTATTCAGATTTTACACAAATATATAATGTTCATCAAAATTACAAATAACTCCTTTAAATGATAAAACGTATCTTTTTGATGAATGCATGTTGGCTGTAACTGGTTTATGTAATTTTAGTATGCAGGAGTCTTGAGCCTTTAAAAGAAAAAGCAAGGTTAAATGACATGAATACAGTACACAACCTCATATTTTATGTTGCACTTCAGCACAATTATTAGTTAAATGCATAGTTTAGCCCCTCAGTTCTAACTTGAGTGTCAAAGGGTATATTTGTAAGAGTCATTTGCCCAAAACACTATTCATTTTTGCAAACTTGTTGGCATGTTTTATGTTTAGTTTAAAAAATATATATACAAACTAAAGTAAAGTGATTAGCTCAACAGTAAATCTTTTAAAATTAAGTGATTTTATTATGGTCAAAATTCTTTACTTGGGCATTTTAACAATTTTTTTATGCTGTTGTGTCTTTCAAGGGGCCCAAGTGCACTTGCTTTAACATTGATTGCAGGACAATGCTATAATTTAGTAGATCTTTGCACATTCCAAACCGGTGCAAGCTTTATTGTTCATGCAAACACATCTGAAAGCTGATCTACTAACCAGGGGCACCCAAACGACCAACCTTGCCAGTTTACAGTTCATTTAGTACCTTTCAGAACGTGCAAAATACTGGGAGGCATCAAGCAAATAGCACACCCATTGTAATTTATCAAACCTGTGGTGGACCACGTCTGAAAGTTGTACTAAACGGTGACTGCGGTTATTGTGATGAAGGGGAGAATGATTATTTTCTGCTAATCATTTTTTGAAACGCCAGAAACAAAAATGATTGAGACATTTTGGAGCTCCTTAAGGAGTCATGCAATATAATCACCTTTGACAAAACTCCTTTCAACTCAGAATTTCCATACAACATTAGGCACCAGCCTCACCCAGAGCATTTTTTTTTTTAGTGTGCCATCCCAAGTTTTAAATGCAATGTTTAGCACAATGGACAGATTGAATTCTTAAGCACTCAAGACAAGTTAAATCAAACAAAGCATGGCTTGTATGTAATTGCTGGCTTTGTCCAAATTACTGGAGTGTTAGATTGCGCTAATTTGCATGTTGTGCCCTCCTCCGACAGTCTCTTAATGTGCAGACTGTCTGGATAAAAAGCAACCTGACATGCCATGGCAGCAACCTAAGGTGGACACACACTGATGATGCAATTGGAGCCTGAAATTCACTTCATCATGAACAAGATTCAATGTATGTTTGATGCAGTGGGAACTTCTCCATTTCACATTGTGCACTGGTGTCTCTGACAATGACTTTTGAAATAGATCCTACATTTGAGTATTTATTACTCCCATTCCAAGATGTTTTCAAACTCATAGCAGCCCTCCAAAGGTATCCATCTACACAGCTGTATAGCTGCCAGACCTGCAGCCACAATATACACTGCAGGGTGCATGCTTAAAATCAGTGCAGTGCTGCAGTAACGAATGACTTCTGCACACCTCTTATAGAACCAAAACTCTTCCAGACACACAAAACAATCTCATGTCAACAATGCACATGACCAACCAAATCATGGAAATGTGACTGTACTTCCACATGCCTGGACTCAAGATAAACCATCGTGCTTGAACTTTTCCTCATAATGTAATGTTAGCATATACACCACCATTATGCAAAAATCATTTTCTATCAGGACGGTCACATTTTCTATTGTAAAAGTAGACAATTATGCAAAAGATCTCAGCTGTTTTTAAATCTACTTTTCCATACGTTACACTTGATTTGAGAGTGACCTTTGGAACCTTACTGCAGTCAAATCAATTATATCTAACCTTTTCATATATTCCAGCCCCCTTGACTCTGTTAGGCATATACTGTATTTGGAGACTTATTTATGACCTTAGGCAGATCCTAGCATAAAAATGAACAATGAGTTTAGCGTTATTGAAGACAATGGTAGTGCAGTGGATCAATTCTCACATAATGTGGTCATCGCAATAGCCCTGCAGACAGACGAGTGCAGAGTGTAGTCTTCCCTTCCCTAAACATTTAATATTTAACGTTCAAAAACGATTCCCTCAAAAACTGCATGAAACATGTAGTCATTCAAACTTTTTTTTTTCGGGTGGGGGGGGGCTTTTCCATGCATTTGTTAGCCTTTTCTGTGTATTTTAACTGTGAATATCACAACACACTTTTAACATACGCACCCATCAAGTTTTAAAATGCAACATAATGTTTGCTAACAAATTGTTGCAGTGAGAACAAAAGAATAAATCCAAGAGAGATTCAAGATTGTTTAAAACTGTGCATTGATGCAAAATTCAGTTACACATTAATTCTTGCTGGAGCCCAGTTCTAGTAAATAAATAAATAATGCAATTGTTCAACATAGCAATTAATGCAAAGAATGACTCATTGAAAAAAACGGCAAAGTTCTGATGGATCATGTACACTCGATGTAGAACTTTAAAAACACGCAGGACGGGGAACATAAATTGATTCAAAAGAAGAAGGTAAAAGACAACAAACAATCACTGGTCTTATATTTCTTCTTGGGCGGTTACATCGTGAACCCATGTGACATTAACGATCCTTCAAGATGTGCTTGGGTTATTCATTATTTTTCATAAATCAATGGATTATTCTCCATCTCGCTCTGTTTGTATCCCTGCTTATCTTTCTTTATAATTATTTCTCAGCATCTGATGTCCCTCCCTTTAAACCTGCCACCCCGTCATCCTTGTCTGCCAGCCCAATCTCAAAACCAGGCTTTAATTTTCGAACAGCAATGAAATGATTGCTCTCCTTGTTCGATTTTTCTTTTCCTTCTCCCCATCCTTTCACATAGCAGTTGTCATAGAAACAGAGAGTGTGTGTGTGTGTGTGTGTGTGCCTGTGTGACTATGACCGTCTGTTCCAGTCGATTCCCTCAGCGGAGAGATTTATCGGCTAGACTAAGCCAGTAGGAGGTTATGTGTACCAGGTATTCCTCTGGAATTTGTTTATCTAGCCATATTGTGGGAACTGTCCTGTCATTTTGGATGGACAAAGAGGGACTTAAAAGTCGCAAAATATCAAGGCTAAAAAGTTTGAACTCGAGTTTAGGTCCTTGAGGTAGGGGTTTGTAAATAAATAATGAATGACAGTGTAATGTTCTCTGATTTGATGGAAATGTGAGTGTTTGCTGCTCTACTTTAGTATTTTCTGCATTTACACACAACAGTGTTTGTGAGTGTGTTTCCCCAATTTTATGTTTTTTATCTGCTAGTGCCTAACAGTGTGTGTAATAGGTCCCCTGTTCCCCCATCAACCCCCATCACACACACTCAGCTTTGCTGGCTGAATGACAGTAGATTGAGTGTGTTTGGTGGCTTAGGCAGAACACAACTATAATCCCCCACACTCATACAAACACACACTCGCACACATACACAAAAAAAAAAGGTCCCAGGTCTCTCCGCTATTAGCTGGAGCCTAGGGAGTGGATGTGTGCGCGTGTTGCTTTGTGTTCATGTGTGTGTAGTGGGGATTGCTTAGTGACACCGGAGAGGGAAAAGGCGAAACTAACCCAATTTCCTGCTCCATTTCCTTTTCACATGGCAGGCACGTCCCATTCCACGCTGGAACGGGTTAAACACTAGCCACCCTTGAGCCCGGGGTCACAGCTTTTACACAGGAGAGAGAGCCCTGTGAATAAATCTTGCGCCTCAGCTTCGAAATTAAACATGAAATTGTTACTTTAAGTCAGCTCAAACATAGAAGACTGCTGTTTTGTGTCTGACAGACTATTAGTATTTGACAAACTTGAATTATGAAGTTAGGTGGGCATACATTTCAGTACAGTATGGTGCAAATAGCCCGAGCACAAGCAAAAGGTTCACAAACTGGGTTTGATTAAAGCAAAAGCATATCGTCAGCGTGAGATGTCATGCATGAAAGCGAAAACACATTTTTCTTTGATTGTTATATGGCTGATCCATTATCTGATGGCTCGTGGTCGTGGTTATGGTCGTTATGCTCGAGACTGTCTGTTCGAATCCGATTCGACTAAATGAAGCAAAGGTCTGGCCAACCGGTGTTTCAACACTTGTTTCAGAGACATCTAAAATCACGTGACCACTGCAGATGAGGCTGTTTTGAACTAGGTGTGCATGTCTAGAGTGCATTTAGATTCAAATGTGTCAGAATCATTTATCAAATGGTGGGTTTTTGAAAAATGTGCTAGCATTATTGTTACAGGACAACAAAATGAATGATTTTCAACAAAGTGGCAGGGGAAAGTGAATTAAAAACATTTCTATAGTGACATATATAGTGGCATCAGTGATTCTCAAGTGTGGTATGAGTACCACTGGTGGTACATGAAAGAATAAATTTATTAAATGTTCAAACTGTGCATAATGTTACAGTGTGTCGCTGCTATGTGAAAATCACTTTTGTCCAATGTTGTCATAGTTTTTTTTGAAGTTTTTATTTTTCTATTTTATGTTTTTGGAATGAAATTGAATGCATACATCCCAAAAATGGAAAAATGTGATTAAAAAAATTATACATAAAAAATGGAAAAAAATGGACATAAGTGTTTTTCACATAGTAGTGACGAGTGGCTTAAATTATTTATTTATTTTTACTGTAAATTCAGCACAGTATATTTGTAGAATAGGATACAGTTCAATTGCATTGTTGTACAAACAAAAAATGAAAAGTTTATTCAAGCTCATGTACTCACGTGCGCCATGCACAATCTTGACACAGAGGCTGCGATTACGCTTTAGGCCAGAGGTGGCAGTTGTGTGTAAAAAAAAGTGACAAAACCTGCAATGCAGCTTTAACTTTTATGCGCAATGTATCTCCACTTTTAATCATTGTTTTCTTATATTGAAACACAGTGTTAATGTTGACACTAATAGATACCTCTGCCTCATTAATAATGAACTCAACCAAATCATCTGAAATTTGACTGAACTTCCACGTGCACTGAACCCAAAATAAACCATTGTGCTTGAACCTTTCTTCATAATGTAATATTTGCAATTTAGCATATCCCACCACTATGCAAAAAATCATTTTATTTCAGGACGGTCACATTTCCTATTATCTCAGCTGTTTACTTTGGATTTACCTTTTTTAGGCATTTCATGTAAAAATTACTGGAATGATAAAGTGTTAATGAAACAAAATTCCACAGTGGTTACAGAAATAACTTGAATTTACAAAAGTAATAATAAATAACAAATATATTGAAAATTAAGCAATGAAAGTCAGACATTGTTTTTGAATAGTGGTTCAACAGAATCATTTTGAAAAACAAACACATGAAAGAGGCCTCATGCTTTTGCAGATTTACCCTTCTACCTGTAGGTGCGTTTTTGAATGTTTCATCTACAAACAAACACTATGACAATGATTTGACAACAGTCTTTATTGAACACATGAAAGGGTGAGGCACGTGACATGGCAGCCATGAAAGAAGATTTGTCAACGTTTCCCTTCAAAAGCAATATGCAGGTTTAGACATCAAACTAAGTCCTGCAGCCGGATTTTCCCATTTCATATTTATGATCTAAGCCTACAATTAATGACTTGTTATTCTTTTGTTTTAAGTGTTTAATTAAAAAAGAAATAACAAACGAGTCGAAGTCAGATTTTCATTAAACATTTGAAAATTCTCACCCTCCTTAAAACGGATACGTAACATTTGCATTGCAACAATGCATTGATTAGAGCATGGATTACAAATCAACTTATCCATGCTGGTTTTATTGTTATGACTGCATTAAATATTCAACGTATGGTGTAGAAATTCCACGAATTTAAGCACAACACATTTTTGTAATCTGTATTCCACCTATAGCAATTAAATGACAATGCTGAGCTTTTGACAGGGATCACTGTTTATGTGTATGCTTGATTTACAGACATGCACTGCATAGTCCATAGCTTGAATTATATATATAGTGCCTCTACTTGTTTTTAGACATTTTGTCGCACAGGCACACAAAAGCTTGTAGCTGTCTTGACCTAATTGAAGCCCAGCAGTTTGCCCCAGGTCATTCTCTTATACCTCCCTTATTTTAATGAGATTTTTAATTAGCATGTTAATTGCCTAATGTGATCAGAGGGGTGACGAGCTAGCTAGCTATCTGCTGTTGGCATCCAGCTGGGCCATAACACTTGAGGCTTTCCACTCTGCTGAACATAACCCAGCCAAGCTGAGCTTTATTAGGCGAGCCTGGAGAGGAAATGGTTTTGAAGATATAAAGTTTGCTTTTTGTTGTGGTGGGTTCTGTTTCTTTTATTCATCTATGCTTAAGGGAAAAGTAGAGCTGTGGTGAGCATCTTCCATTTAATTATTAACCTGTTTGTCGTTTAATATACTTCAGAGAAAGTAACCTAAAAAGTATCATATTACGGCTGGATTAGGCTCCAGCATGCCTGTGACATTAGTAAAGATAAGCAGGTCAGAGAATGGATCGAGGGATGACTGAACACTTGTAACAACCTTCATGCCCATAGATTAAAAATGTAAACTACTACCCAGCAGAAGAGAACATTAATTACATTGTGCGCCAACAACGCATATGTAAACAGTAACCATTTACTTGGACTTACTTTTGCCCAATAACTCAAGTACAGGTAACTTGGTTAATACTCCACCATCTGCCATCAACAGTACCTTTTTTTTTTTTTTCATTTTACCACCTGTGGTTCACCTAAAATGCCATCACAGTTGCTCAGGGCTCAGGTAACGACCAATCATGGCTCAGCTTGCGAATGTGACATGACCAAACTAAGAAAACGTATGAGCCGTGATTGGTCGTTACCTGTGCAACTGTGATGTCGTTTTCAGTTGACAGCAAATGACAAAATGGCCGCAACATGTGGATGTTGATGTTTAAAGGGGAAGTTAATCTTAAACATTTCTTCACAATAATGTTATATGTAATCTCACTAGTTTAAACATGACATTCTGATTAATATTATGAGTTATGGGGCAAAATTCATCTCAGAGGCGGCTATTTTGCCACTTGCCGTCAACTGAAAACGATATCACAGTTGCTCAGGGCTCAATCTGGCTACAACCAATCACAGCTCACCTCTTTTCTGAAGCTGAGCTGTGATTGGTTGTTACCTGAGAAAAACTGTTGGATTTCACTGCTTAACTCCTTTTCCACTAACTCATTATATAAACTCATATTAACCAGAATACCGTTTTTAGACTAGTGGGGCTCCATAAAACATATTATTGTCAATACATTTTTGGGAGGGTGAAATCCCCTTGAATTCATATTCCACAAATGTAATAATAATCAGAATGCCGTGTTGAGACTAGTTGGGGTGCATACGACATATTGTTATGACATTTTTTTGGTTGACTTGCCAATTAGCCTACGCTGTATTGAAAAAAGACAGCTAGCTGGAAACTATTCAGCTTAAAACTTGAAACTTATCACCATACACCGTGATATTGACCTTTTTCCGGTTGTTGAAGCAATACTCGTCCGTTATATTTTGCATTAACACAGAACAATGCTGTCTACGTATAAGCAGCAGTAGCCTCTCGCACCTCATGATTGAAATCTGCCTCAATAACCATAACCCTTTCACTCTGTTACTTCTGCTTTTATGCATTTAAAGATCTGCATCTGTAGTCCCGTACGGCTCCTGGTATAATACTGGTTTAATATTTGCCGTTGAATTGATCTCTTTCAGCTATGCAAAAGAAATGCGTCATTGCTCGGGCAGTGAGAAAAGCAAAACGGTTACCAATAGCACAGTAGATATGAACACACAGACGTACGTAGCAGAATAAAGTGTTGGTCGGTGCACAATTTGACCAAAAAGATGGAAGCAGACAGAATGCAGAGCTTCACTGTTCCACTGTCATTATATCAACTTGAACTCGCAGGAACTCAAAGCTGTGTAGTTGCCTTTATAATAAACCAACACCGGGTGTCAGCTTCTTTATTGAGCCTGGCCTTGGCTGACAGACACACACTTGGGAATGTCTGGACAATGTGAATCATTCTCTTTCTCTTGTTATTGTTCTTTTAAATCCGCAACTTTTCACCCTTTTTTCCCCCTATTATTTTCACTGGTATTCCTCTTATTTCTTTATTCTTTAATCATTCCGCTACTGTCTCAACTCTCCCCAAAACTTCTCCCATTTTTTTTTTTAAACTTACTTCCTGAAAACCGTGTCTGTTTCTCTCTCCTCCCCAGTCAGATTTACTGTATCGAGAACGCTCATGGCCAGCTGGTGCGTGACCTTGACTTCAACCCAAACAGGCAGTATTATTTGGCCAGCTGTGGAGACGACTGCAAGGTTAAGTTCTGGGATGTCCGCAACGTCCAGGAGCCCATCAAAACCCTGGAAGAGCACTCACATTGGTGGGTATACTGTGTGCGCTTTTGTCCTTGAACTGTGTAACCGTCACAGTGTGTGTTTGAGAGTCGCAGTGACTCAATCTCTCGTTTGTTTCACTGAAAAGACAAAAATAATCCGATGTTGAATGTCATTTGGAGAACATTTGATCTCATTATGAATTACGAATTAGTCCTATTGGGACACAATAGGTGTTTACAGTTCATGAGCATGATTGTCTATGAATAGCCCAGTTGGAGGTAATTATTTTTTAGCGTAAAAGCATTATTTCCACATGAGTGTTAGCTAAATGTCCCATCAAAAATATTGTTCTCCAGTCAAAATGAAATCCATATCTACTGACTTTAAACATACTAATTACTGCTTACACTGTTAATTGCTTAACTAATTAATTACCAGTAAAAATTTGCAAAATCAAACCACTTTTACATGATTGCATATTTTGTTCACCTCTTCCACTAACACTTCCAATTCCATCACTTCAAACATCATTTCACGCTAACGGTAATCTCCCAAATTACAAAAGCTACCAAAAGCGCAAAATCCTCATTTGCAGCCCAAAAACGTATAAATATGTTCTATTGTAAATATTACCAGTGTTCCAAAGACATGTATACGTTTTTTAATGTTTTTTTTATGCTAGAGCATCTGGTAGGCTTTGTTGCAGAGAACGGTTGAAGCAATGGTAGTTATTACAAAAACAACCAGCAGGTGGCAGCAGAGTATAAGAGATCAACCAGGGCCATGTTGCAAACAAGCGGTTTTCCCCACTGTTTTAAACAGATTTGTGAATAATGATGAAACTTAGCTATATTCTAATGCTAATTGCTGCAAAATGGAAACAGATAGAAATGTACTTCTTTCTGATAAACGAAGAGACTCTAATCTTTCTTTTGGAAGG